>NC_141694.1:1890014933-1890334933 GCF_964263255.1 Lissotriton vulgaris
AGTGGAGTACCAAAGATACAATTCAGGGGGAGTGTGAAACCCCACAGCAGGCCAAAAGAGCAGGCTCAAACCTGACTCTAAATATAGTAAAGCGTGGAGGGAGATAAGCCTTCCGAGACTTAAAGCACACTCTAGGCAGAGCCTATGCAACAATATAACTACTGAAGCCCTTTCCTGAACTCCAGCATCGAACGGGGTCAAAAGTACACAGGCTGTGGGCGTGGTCGTGCAAGAAGACGACCATTCACTCAACCGGCGCTGTGAGGAATCACAGAAGCCGGAAATAAGGCAATGCGCATGCGCTACACCGCCGCCCGTGTAAACACAGCTCGAGAGCGTTCGCGCTCCCAGCACAAGCCGGCAACCCCTTCTCCCGCTCCACAATAATAGCAGGGCAACACACCGGCGCCCAGGCACAGGGAGGCGAACACAGGCTTCCAATTGAACACGCCACCGAACGGGTGCACGAACGAAAGCGATAACGACAACAACCGGAGCCGGAGCGCTCCAACAAAGTGCAAGCACAGCGCGCCAAAAAACGCCAAAGCAGCAACTCAGAGTAAGTGACACAGTCAACAATTAAGCATGAAAACAGCACATAAGCACGTAAATACAGAGAAAGGCACTTAACAGGCTGCGGAGCAGCAAAGAAAGAGGAAGAAGGACTAGTGTTGTGCCCTTTTATACTGCATACTCTATGGTTATTCCTTAGTGTTCATGGGAAATGTAGTTTTTTGTTTTTATATTGGCTGCTGAGCATTTCATTAAAGAAATGAGAAAAGCATAATCGGAGCCTCCTGTCCTGACATAGAATTACAAAACTCTGTGAACGTCACTGGCGGAGCGGCGTTTACTGCTCACCCTTACTTTCCAGGGGTCTGATACCGTCCGTAATTATGGATTAGCTCATCTGAGGGCTCTGGTTGGCCAATATTTATTCTGCTTTGTCTTGGAGATATTTTGCCACAGTTTCATTTATGCGTTGTATACACCTGGGGTGTAGCTTGACCTGATGGAGGAAGGGGGGCTTCAGATTTTCCAACAATGTAATGGCAAAATATATTGCACCACAAGCAGGGCGCATGAGAGGAACTAAAGGGGCAGTGAAAATAGAGTCGGATGAGGATTGGGAGGGATACTAAGTGAGAGAAATCACAATATTTTGTAAAATAAACAAACTAATTTTAAGACTTTGCAAACGCGAGAGGGAGAGAGTGTGTATGAGTGTTTTGTCTGTGTGTATGTTAAAAGTTGTGGTGAAATTAGACAGACAGCTCACCATACCTGACTGAAAGCAACTGTACCCAACTATTTACCAGAAAAAAACATTTATTAGGGGGTGAACACCCCAAACCTCCCCATTTCGAAGCTACTTTCCTGCCAGTCACCGACTTTAAAGGTGACTTGCTGAGTCACCGGTACCCAATGAAGTGATTTACTCCAACTGAAATACTGCCTGATTACTTCTGATTCAGCATCACTCCAGCTGTGGCATTTTGGACTTACTGTAAACAGGTTTCTCACTCAGGGAGAGACCCCCAAATGCAATCATATATTCTAGTTTGAAGGGATAAGTGACCGCGGACTGCTGACTCAAGCATCCAACCCATGTGTGGACCACAGCAAGGTTCTGCATCCTAGATGCGATCAAGATATCTTGCTTGGTTGGCAAAGATAGTCAGAGGCTCGAGCGCTCTAGGTTTTGGCTGTCATTGTTAGTGTTCTGTCCTCAGTAATAATTTGGTCTTTCCTGCATTTAAATTTAAGCCACAGTGATAATTCAAGATGGTCACCTCTTCTCGCCAACACTTCAGATTCAGAAACTCTGAATGTGGCCCTTTGTGCATAGGTATTTCTTGATAAAGGAGACTCCTATAGAACTCTGCAATGCAACCTCTTGATGGATGTTTTTAACGACGGTACTGTGTCCTATCCGTCAACCAGACCCAACCCTTCGCATCATTTTACAGAAAGGTGCTCCAGTATGGAATGGACCCAGAACAGAAGTAGTTCAACCTTCCCCTTTCGAAATAAGCAGACAGAAGAACAAGAATGAGTAGCACTAATACGTTCATACCCATGGCTAGTACTGTTTCCATTGCATGTCGAGGTTAGAAGCTTTGTTGCTGTTTATACAGGAACTAATGGTGCTGTATCTGCTCTAAGATGACTTTCTCTAAGATTTGTGATCACAAGGGCTCACCATCTATAGAGCCGTCGTTCTGAAGTTTGGTTCTAATAGGACCTTATTTTTTTAAGATTCTTTTTATTAAACATAACAAATTGACACAACAGAACCTTCTTAATAATCAGAGTTAAGACCAACATTTCAATCTCTCTGGGATTTGAGAAAGTAGTGATTGAATGAACGATTTCATTGCACAGGGCCAGTGATTGTGGCCATATTACAGGCTATCAAAGTCGGCTGAATGTCATATGCAAAGCATGTGGGTTTGACAGCGATCTTATCAATTCTATACTGTTAAAGGATAATGAGGAACGTTTGCTGTCAACATACTGTTGTCTGAATGTTTGTGCTCGACTGGCATCTGAGGTACCAATAAAAGTCCACTTCTGCACCCAGAGCCCAACTACCTCTCCTGTCGCATGTCAACTGTATGCTTGCCTTTGGCCCCATATTGCGCATCACTGCCCCGTTGCATATAACTGTGCTATGCACATAGTGCATTCAAACATATATACATGCTGATTGAACTGCATTAAATTACTTTAAGAGCAACAAGCACTGGTGTCTGTGCCCGTCACATTTTGGAGGAGTTTACTGGAGTTTTCTGATATATATATATAACATCGTTGTAATGGAACTCATCATAACGACATAGTCGTTGTATTGACTGTGTTGTTAAACCATGCGTTGTTTTGGCATGCATGGTAACAGATGCTAATGGCTTACCACAGCTGTCTCTGGTACCTAAGGTACTTTTCAGTAAGATAATCTTTTTAGTCCATTTGCGAAGAAGTACTCAATCATCTCTGCAAGACTTCTCATGGGCGCCACATACATTTACTAAATCTCTGAATTGCTATTCATAAACAAGTAGTCATCTCCTGAATATTTTGCCAACTTTGATTTACTAAGGGCAGCTGTAACACTGAACTCTTGTAATTCAATGATATGAATGGACCACAGTTTATTAAGGTTCAGCTGCATAACAAATTCAGAATTCACTGTTTTTATTAGCCTTGAAGAACGAGTCACTTATCTTCAGAAACACCTTATCTGGTAGAGACAGTATCTAGCCGCAGATTACTTACCATTGAATTTCCCCAGGCATCAGACTGTATCCAGAAGATATTTCATGAGCAGTTCCCATGTGTGGAGCTAAGTGGCATTGATCGGCTCCACATGTTGTTATTGGCATTGTCCATGCCATATGTGACATCTCGTCACTTATAAAGGTGCCACCTCAGCGCACTTACATCAGTTACTTTTCATGACTTTCAATGCCAGAAGCGCGGAGCCATGAAGTGCACTGACACTGGTATGTCCAAACTAGGGCCTTAAAGGGGTTCATCCCTGACCCTAGAAACCTGTCTGCAGAACGGGGAAGATGGGTGGGTTGGTAAGGAATCTGCAGCTAGTCACTACCAGATAAGGCATTACCAAAGGTAAGTAACTTGTTCATTGATAGACACTTTTAGCCACAGATTCCTTACCTTTGAATAGACACCTAAGCAATACCATCCCCGGAGGTGTATCTGCAAATAAATTTGAACTAGGAAGTCCTGCAGACCGAACAGGCAAAATTCCCATTTATGCTGACTGTCCAGACAGCAATGCTTGGTAAATGGGTGCAGGGAAGTCCACATTGCTGCCTGGGAGATTCCCAGGACTGGGACTCCATGTGCTAATGCAGTGTAGCAGCGTTTGCTCTGGTAGAATGAGTCCATAAACCTTCAGGAGTCGGCTTCTTTGCCAGCGCATAGCAGATCTTAATGCAGAGAATTAACCAGCAAGAGATGTCCGTTTCTGTATCATCCAAAATATCTTCACACCAACATACCCCAAGAAGAGTTGGTCGTCCACCCGGAACTCTTGTGTGCGGTCAAGGTGGAATGACAACACACTTTTTGGGTTCATATGGTGGAGTCACTCCTCTTCCTTAGAGGGATTTGGAGGAGCGTAGAAAGTGGGCAAGGTGACTGATTGGCCCAAATGAAATGAGTTCACCACTTTCGGTAGGAAAGAGGCCCTTGTGCGAAGCACCAGTTTGTCTGGATAAACTGGTAAGAATGGAGGTTTGGAAGATAAAGCCTGCAGGTTACTCACGCTCCAGGCTGATGTAATTGCCAAAAGAAAGGCTATTTTGATGGTCAGACTGGGCCGCGAAGTGCAAAACAAACTCAGCTGCGCTATGCAAGCAGTGGAGTTTCTTTATATAAATGCTGTTCGTTGTGGTTTTCAGTGCCGGTGCTTGTCCGCCAAGTGTAATCATCGTGAACGGCACCAGGCGCAGCAAGCAGGCGCTGCTTCCTTTCTGCCACTCAAAGTAGATTTTTACTTGAGTGGCAGCTTTCTCAATAAGAACGGACGGTTTCTCAACACGAGCGGCCGCAAGCATACGCGACCACTCGCAATGAGAAATCTGACCACCCGCGTTGAAAAATCTCGCCGGGAGGTGGATTTTCTTTTGCTCGCGCTTCCCAACTTGATGTTGAAAAATGCGAGCGAGAGAAAAACTCAACGAGATATGCGTAACACGGAGTGCGGGGAAACTCCGCAAACTTCGCAAGCAGAGCAGAGTTCACCGCACAGACCTAATGGTGAGCAGACTGAGGGGGAAATTAGAAGAGGCTTGAAGGGAGCACACATCAAGAATGTGAGGACCAAATTAAGGTCCCACTGAGGAATAATACATTTAGAAGGGGAGAACATATATATAAGGCCCTAAAAAATCTATTTACAATACTGGACCTACATGAAGAGGGTGGGCCAGACAGCCACAAAAAGGTAGACAGAGCAGAAAGATAACCCTTCAGAGTGCCCAAAGCAGAGTCCTGCTGGGCAAGAGAAAGAATAAAGAGTAAAACAGCAGAATGTGAGGCAGAAAGTGAGTCAATGGACTTTTCTGCACAAAATAATATAAATCACTTCCAAAGGCAGGCGTACACCATATTGGTAGAGGAACGCCCGGCTGCCAGAATAAAATAGTGGACATCGGGAGGAAGTTCAAAAGTTATCAACTGCCACCGCTTAATCTCCATGCATGGCAGAGAGTTCACAGGTTCGGGTGGAGGACCCACCCCTGCTGCTGTGACAGAAGATCCTCCCGAAGGAGGAGCCTGATCAGAGGTTCCACACTCATGTTCAGAAGATCAGGATACCAGACTTTTCGTTCCCAGACCGGAGCCACAAGAATGACTTGGGGCTACTTGTTCTTGATCTTATAAATAGGTATTTGGTGGTAGTGTTTCTCTAACTGAGAAAGCGTCTGCACATTAAGTTAATACAGCTCTCTAAACATATCTACGTGTAATGTCAATTATATATGTATATTTCTATGAGGTGCACTATTGTCCTGTTATACACCCACCACCTGGGGTGTCAAACTAGCAAGAATTGCTAATATCAAGAGCCAAGGAAAAAACAGGTCTATCAAGCACTCTCAAAATTGTTAAGTATTTCAAACCTACACTGGGAGACAAGACTCGTGTTAAATTAACACCCTTTCGTAACATTCTTTGCCTTGAAAAAGTCTCCATGAGACGAAACACGTGTCGGCGTTGTGAGCTGGAAAAACTTTTAATGTTTATGAAATAAAGAATTTGAAGCCTAACATCTTGTTTGGATCCGTATTTTGGAAATCTACTTTCTGCAAATGAACTTTACACTTACTAAAAGTGAAGCACAATTGTCAATGAATAATTTGCTCTATTGACCTTAGAACTTGTGAATGATAATAACAATCGTTTGAAATACTTAACAATTTTGAGAGTGCTTGATAGACCTGCTTTTTCCTTTGTTCTTGATCTTCTTGAGAACTCGGGGCAGGAGTGGCATAAGCAGAAAGACATAGAGGAGGCCTGAGCTCCACTCAAGAGAAAAAGTGTCACCGAACGAGACTCGCCTTGGAATCTCCAGTGCAAAAAACTGCTGTCATCACACGTTCTCGGCGGAGGTGAAAAGATCTAAGCAAGGCTCTTCCCACTGCTGAAAGAGACCTTGCGCCACCTTCGGTGGAGATGCCATTCGTGATCCACTAGCAGGGACGGACTGGGAAGCTAAACTGTCCCTGGCAAAGAGCTAGGCCAGCCTTGGGGTAGGGAGGTGAATTGGGGGAAGGGAGGGTGCTAGTGGAAAGCTTTGTGGCGCTTTTGTTGCCGGGGGGCGATTTTGCAGCTTTGCAACAAAACCGGCCCCGCCCCCACCGGCAAACCGGCCAAATAGCGAGCAGTAGTGCTTCCCTGTGTGACCCTAATCCTGAAGCGCTGAGACGCTGTGAGGGAGTACTTGCCCCGTTTGTTGCTGACCTGTGTGAACTCTGCTCCTCGCCGCTCCCGCTGCGCGGGAGCCGCTTCGCTGTGGGAGGACCCACCAACGCCCTGAACTCGCCTGGACTCTGCCGCCGAGAGGAAGGAACATCTGTGGAGGCTGCAGGGGTAGCGCGGCAGGGACTCACTATCCCAGGAGTCTCTGCTTGACCACGAGACATCCGGTCAGCGCACCCCTGCGTGCCCCGCCCCCACCGGCAAACCGGCCAAATAGCGAGCAGTAGTGCTTCCCTGTGTGACCCTAATCCTGAAGCGCTGAGACGCTGTGAGGGAGTACTTGCCCCGTTTGTTGCTGACCTGTGTGAACTCTGCTCCTCGCCGCTCCCGCTGCGCGGGAGCCGCTTCGCTGTGGGAGGACCCACCAACGCCCTGAACTGGCCTGGACTCTGCCGCCGAGAGGAAGGAACATCTGTGGAGGCTGCAGGGGTAGCGCGGCAGGGACTCACTATCCCAGGAGTCCCTGCTTGACCACGAGACATCCGGTCAGCGCACCCCTGCGTGCCCCGCCCCCAACGCCCATCCTATAACAACAGAGGAGAGCCCGTCTTGCGGGACGCAAGCGGGACGCCGGGCGAAGCCCGGGCAAAGGGCGGTCCGTCTGAGGCCGTCCGAGGTTGGCCACGGTTGGGTTGGGCCTGGTCTCTTGGTTTTGTTGCTCAGGAACTGACGCTTCTGCATATCAATACATCTCTGCTGATTGCTACGTAAGTTTTATTAACTTTGGCTGTGTATAAAGTGTATTATGCCTCCTAAAAAGTTAACCACTCCTAGAAACTCTATTGAGAACTATCTGGTACAAGTTGTTGAAAAAATCAACAACGACAGAAGAGCTTCCTTGGGAATAGATTCATCTACTCAATCTCCCTTTATCGACATCGAGGCAGATGATCCCTTTGGCCTTCAAATCAATAATAGCACTAATAGTGCTACACCTGACTTGTTTCCGGATACTATCATTATACAGCCCAGCGGTACTGTTGCTGGACCTGAAGACCTTAGTGTGAATGAAGTACTGACTGATATAACTATTAGTCACGATCTCTCTACCTCCCCTCCAGCACCCGTCCTGGGTAAACGGGAGTGTCTCAGGTCAGCTAAGAATAAAGTTGCAAACCCCCTGAGGAAACACTCTGAGGAAGAGGAGTCTGACCTGACTAATGAGGCTTATGTCACACTTTCAAATGTCCAATTTAATAAACTACTGACTCTGATGGACACTAAAATCAAAGGTGTGGTCAAACCCCTGGTTAGCAAAATAGATAAGTTAACTTCTGAGGTTAACCGACTGGAATGTCTATTACAAAAAACCATGGGTGAGATAGTGAAATTTCCGGAAAATGTCTCTGCCAAGATAGAGGAATCTCTAAATAAATCAGTAACTGCAGCTATCAGTGGACTCATCCCTGCCCCTGTAACAAACCCCCTAATGGCAAGTAATAGTACTCTCCCTGGTGATCCCCATATCACCCCGATCCCTGCTCCTGTCGTTGAAGACCCATTTATTGAAAAAGGGACTTTCGAGCTTGTGGTTGAAGCATCCCCACTGGTACTTGTCCTTGCCAACGTTCCTCCCTTGGCTCGAGGGGAGCGGGAAACAACATCTTCTCTAATAAACAAATCCTTATCATGGCTAACCAACAACATGGTAATCACTCCCTGGGGAAAGCAGCAACTCTCTGAAGAGCTCGTCAATGCAAGAAGGGTACAGTGGATTGGGGATAGGGTGAAAAAGTTCAAAGGGGAGTGCGTCGTTCTCCACTTCTCTGACCCTGGGGTCTTGCCTAACATCTTACCTAACATTTTACCACCACAAAGGCGAACAACATCAATTGTTCCATTGACTTTGGACTTCTTTTATCCTAGAAAGGGAAGTGGACCAAACTCAAATATTTTAAGAACCAAATGGAACATTGTAACCAAGAGGGGGAGAAAGGATGTTGCTTCAGTGGACTGGGGTTTGGGGTTGGAAAATCGTTTTTCTGCATTGTCTAACTTAAACGATTGCGATTGACAACCATCCACTTGTAATTCTAGCACCCTGCCCCTCTGTGGCAAAGGTTCGTCTGATTTAGTCTGTAATCCAATAACAAATAGCCCACAGGGGTTTCTGACTGATGATCCACCTGGGCTATCTAATGTTATAACAATAAATCAGGTTACTGGGGGTAGGACGTCAGACAAGCCTATTACAAACCCCTGTACTCTTACGTCACCTAATTCAGGGAATCTTTTGTCTTGGAATGTGGCTGGAATATCTTCTAAAATGGATAGCGCTGACTGGTTTGAATTTATTAACAAGTATGACCTTTGTATCTTTCAAGAGACTTGGGCGTGTGAACCTACATTTGCATTGGGGTACGTAAATTTTCATGTTCCTGCTATCAAGGGACCTAAAGGGCGGCCGATGGGGGGCCTTACCATTTGGATTAGGCAGTCTTTAAAAATTGCTGTCAAATGTGTGGAGCTTGACCAAAAAGATATCCAGCTTATTAGACTGACTAGTGATTTACCCATCTCCTTAGATATTTATAATATCTATGCTAGAGGTGGCAGCAAAGGCAAATTTGAGGTTCTTATGTGCCTCTTTACACTTCTTGAGACACAATCTGCAGGAAAAAACATTGTAATTGCAGGTGATTTGAACCGGACATTCGAACCTCTCATCACTGGTGATTCTCCTCTGGGAGCAGAGGAAGATAAGCTTTGGGACATCCCCACACTAGATTCCCCTCCGATAACTCGGTGGACGGCTGACATCCTAGGTTTAAACGCTATGTGCTTGGAGCATGGGTTACGAGCCCTGAACGGCCAAACCCAATCAGACCGTGTTCCCGCCATGACGTTTAACAACGGGCGAAGTAAAAGTCGCATTGACTATGTCATCTGTAGCATATCGATATAGTCATCTGTCAGTGACATGGTAGTAATAGCTAGGATAGAAAGCGACCATGACCCGTTATGTGTTTCACATAACTGGTGGACACCTAACGTAATTACTCCAAACCCTTGTGACCTTCCTGTGCCCCCAACGATCAAGCCATCTAATAACATGCGTAGGTTACGGTGGTCTGGTGTTAAGACTGACCAGCAGGCCCTGGAAAAGATAGGAGCAGCGGCAGACAAGGCCATTCTGGCACTGGAAAACATTGCTGGGTATGCACAAGAACATGAAGATATTACCATAGTTCATACGACTCTTTTTAATGAAGTCAAAAATTTCTTCTTAAAACCCTTACGAAATAATAGGGCTCGTCCATTTAAATCAGCAAAATGGTACAATCTAGATTGCAGGGCAGCAAGATTTAATTTAGGAGCTGCAATCAAAAGTAATAATTTGAGTGAGATTCGGTTTGCCAGGAAGCACTATAAAAACTGTATTGCTAGGGCAAAAAGAGATTGGGACGAAGACCACTGGCAGAAATTGAAATGTGCTAGTGAATGTAAAAATTCAAGACAATTTTGGCATATTGTCAAATGGGGCCACGATAGCTCTCCAGAGACTCCCAACAATAATGTCCCTCACGATGCTTGGGTTAAATTCTTCAGCGAGCAGTACTCTTCCAGGGATCAGCCCGTTAGCAACTCTAGCTTAATATACCTGTTCGCAGATGAAGACATCTTTATGCAGAGCGAAGTCCTGACTGCCCTGAAATCTGTGCACAGGGGCCGTGCCCCGGGTAATGACGGAGTTCCGGCGGATGTTTTCTTAAACGACACCGACAGATGGAGCAAGTACATCTACCTTCTATTAAATCATATTGCCAGGGGCGCTGAGATCCCGGTATCCTGGCGGGGTGCTGTCATTATCCCAGTATATAAAAAGGGGGATCGTGCCCAACCCTGTAATTACCGCCCAATCAGCCTAATAGACACGGTCCAAAAAGTGGTAGGACGTGTAATCATTAACAACTTGCTTGATTGGGCTGAGGAGCAGAACGTCTTATCTCCTTTTCAGGCTGGGTTTCGCAGAGCAACCAGCACTGTGGACCAGGTTTTCCGCTTCCAATTGATACAATGGCGGACCGTGGTTCTGGGCGGATGCAGTCTTTACGCAGCTTTTGTTGACCTACGGGCTGCATTCGACCTGGTGCCGAGGGCAAAATTGTGGGAGGTGTTGGCAGCTCTGGGGGTTCCGATGACTATTTTAACTTTGATCATGAGACTCCATGAGGGCACTTATGCTAAGATCCAATGGGGTGGTTACGGCAATGATACTATTGACTTCCCTGTCGAGCGTGGGGTTCGACAGGGCTGTTCAATGGCACCGACGTTGTTTACTCTTTTCATAAACGGAATTGTTCCCCGTATGCAAGCTGAGCCCGTAGATGCTCCCTACTCGCAGGTGCAAAAGTTCCTATTTTAATGTTCGCAGACGACACCTTAATTTTATCAAAATCCCCTAGCGGTCTGCAAAAGGCATTGGTAATTTTTGACAAATTTTGTAGTGATCATGGCTTGGAGGTAAACGCATTTACAACAAGGGGTGGTGAGGGACAGACTCTCTGAATTAAACAGAATACTCTCACCCAGTCAAGAGATCAGGGCTAGATCCAACACCGTTTTTTAGCTCACTGCACCATCCCAGTTTCAGAACCTGGCTGTATGCAAATTAGTCTGTTCCTGTCCCAGTGCATGATGGGAACAGGGCAAACCAAACTACAAAAGCCAATTCTTACACTGGGAAGGAAACAAGCTACCGGGGACCGGTTTCTGGCATTTCAGCCTCTTCGGCCCGGCTTGCTTGAATCCTGATGGTGCAATGAGCAAGGGACTAAGAGTGGTCTGCTCAATTCAGACACTCTGTTCATCACCACCCCCTTTTCGAAATCGATTTTGGCCACTATAGGTGTGGCAGGGTATACTCAGACATGAGTCCCTTTCTCACTGCTCCATCAGGATTCAAGCAAGCCGGGCCGAAGACGGCTGAAATGCCAGAAACCGGTCCCCGGTAGCTTGTTTCCTTTCTGGTGAAGAATTGGCTTTGTAGTTTAGTCTGCCCTGTTCCCATGATGCACTGGGCCAGGGACAGACTGATTTGCATATAGCCAGGTTCTGAGCTGGGATGGGGCAGTGAGATAAATAACGGTGATGGATCAAGCCCTGATCTTTGCACTGGGTAAGAGTGGTCTGCTCAATTCAGACACTCTGTTCATCACCACCCCCTTTTCTAAATCGATTTTGGCCACTATAGGTGTGGCAGGGTATACTCAGACATGAGTCCCTTTCTCACTGCTCCATCAGGATTCAAGCAAGCCGGGCCGAAGACGGCTGAAATGCCAGAAACCGGTCCCCGGTAGCTTGTTTCCTTTCTGGTGAAGAATTGGCTTTGTAGTTTAGTCTGCCCTGTTCCCATGATGCACTGGGCCAGGGACAGACTGATTTGCATATAGCCAGGTTCTGAGCTGGGATGGGGCAGTGAGATAAATAACGGTGATGGATCAAGCCCTGATCTTTGCACTGGGTAAGAGTGGTCTGCTCAATTCAGACACTCTGTTCATCACCACCCCCTTTTCTAAATCGATTTTGGCCACTATAGGTGTGGCAGGGTATACTCAGACATGAGTCCCTTTCTCACTGCTCCATCAGGATTCAAGCAAGCCGGGCCGAAGACGGCTGAAATGCCAGAAACCGGTCCCCGGTAGCTTGTTTCCTTTCTGGTGAAGAATTGGCTTTGTAGTTTAGTCTGCCCTGTTCCCATGATGCACTGGGCCAGGGACAGACTGATTTGCATATAGCCAGGTTCTGAGCTGGGATGGGGCAGTGAGATAAATAACGGTGATGGATCAAGCCCTGATCTTTGCACTGGGTAAGAGTGGTCTGCTCAATTCAGACACTCTGTTCATCACCACCCCCTTTTCTAAATCGATTTTGGCCACTATAGGTGTGGCAGGGTATACTCAGACATGAGTCCCTTTCTCACTGCTCCATCAGGATTCAAGCAAGCCGGGCCGAAGACGGCTGAAATGCCAGAAACCGGTCCCCGGTAGCTTGTTTCCTTTCTGGTGAAGAATTGGCTTTGTAGTTTAGTCTGCCCTGTTCCCATGATGCACTGGGCCAGGGACAGACTGATTTGCATATAGCCAGGTTCTGAGCTGGGATGGGGCAGTGAGATAAATAACGGTGATGGATCAAGCCCTGATCTTTGCACTGGGTAAGAGTGGTCTGCTCAATTCAGACACTCTGTTCATCACCACCCCCTTTTCTAAATCGATTTTGGCCACTATAGGTGTGGCAGGGTATACTCAGACATGAGTCCCTTTCTCACTGCTCCATCAGGATTCAAGCAAGCCGGGCCGAAGACGGCTGAAATGCCAGAAACCGGTCCCCGGTAGCTTGTTTCCTTTCTGGTGAAGAATTGGCTTTGTAGTTTAGTCTGCCCTGTTCCCATGATGCACTGGGCCAGGGACAGACTGATTTGCATATAGCCAGGTTCTGAGCTGGGATGGGGCAGTGAGATAAATAACGGTGATGGATCAAGCCCTGATCTTTGCACTGGGTAAGAGTGGTCTGCTCAATTCAGACACTCTGTTCATCACCACCCCCTTTTCTAAATCGATTTTGGCCACTATAGGTATGGCAGGGTATACTCAGACATGAGTCCCTTTCTCACTGCTCCATCAGGATTCAAGCAAGCCGGGCCGAAGACGGCTGAAATGCCAGAAACCGGTCCCCGGTAGCTTGTTTCCTTTCTGGTGAAGAATTGGCTTTGTAGTTTAGTCTGCCCTGTTCCCATGATGCACTGGGCCAGGGACAGACTGATTTGCATATAGCCAGGTTCTGAGCTGGGATGGGGCAGTGAGATAAATAACGGTGATGGATCAAGCCCTGATCTTTGCACTGGGTAAGAGTGGTCTGCTCAATTCAGACACTCTGTTCATCACCACCCCCTTTTCTAAATTGGAGGTAAACGCAGCAAAAACAAAACTCATGGTTTTTAACCCTTGTAGGAATTTCAAATCCAAAATATCCATGACTGGGCGTTGCCTTGAAGTAGTGAATTCTTTTACTTACCTGGGGATACACATTTCAAATGATAACAGATGGAACCACCACTTAAATCTTGCAGTATTAAGACACAAACAACTGGCTGGTACCATCATTAAGGAGTACAGGAAATCCTTAACTAAACCAATCAAACCGCCATTAATCATATATGAGGCTAAGGCAATAGGGTCAGCACTGTATGGGGCAGAGCTGTGGGGGCAAGAAAACCTCCAGGAGCTACAGAGGTCAGAGAATAGCTTCCTCCGAAAACTAACTGGTACCCCACAGAGCAGCCCCCTCTTGCCACTGAGATATGACCTTGGCAGGGAGGAAATCACGGCAATGTGTAAACTTCGACCGATATTATATTGGCGTAGAATCTGGACCACCCCTGAGTTGTCACAATATGCAGAAGGATTTGCTGATGTGATCAAAGCAGACCGATTCCATAAAATCGGATGGTTTAGATCATTAAAAATAGCATTAAGTGATCTAGGGTTAAGCGAACTGTCGTCCGATCCAACCGGGTCATCCTTCCCATCCAAGTTGTTCATAAAAAACCTTTTCTGGGAACAGGCTGAAAACAAGAGTCTCCTTAACAATAACAATGGGTCTATGTCGACTGCCTTCCTTGAAGCTAAACTGTTTCCGATGTTTGAAATTTACTGGGATATTATAACCAAACCCATGGACAGGAAACTGTTTTTCCAAATGAGGGCTGGATCTTTACCTCTGGGTAATTTAATATCAAGATGGAGAAATGGAGGTCCAGCTATTTGTCCAGTTTGTGGGGAAGGAAAAGAGACGTTGGGCCACTTCTTGTTTGTCTGTCATGTATATTCTGTTCCTAGACGTGTTTGGTTGGCTCCCATGTGTAGAAATCTGGGCACTAAAAGCAGCATGGTAGCTCTACGCATTGTTAAATCTACCTCCTTACATTGGATTATTATAGCGACTGCCAAGTATTTGGGGTGGGCTTGGGTAACTAGGCAGAGATTGCTAGTAGGGTGACTACTCTCTGCCTAGCCGAACAGAGACTGCTAGTTTATCTATTCTCTGTTTCCATGCTAGGTGTCTATCTGACGAAAAAAAAATTCTATTAATTTTTAACTGCCAAATAGGATTGTTCCTATATATGACTTTTTATTATATGAACTTTGCACCTCTGATTGTAAACAACAGGATGAAATGTTATTTTAAACTGTCTTTTTAACGTCTATTGTTCTTAAAGTTATGTCTGACTTTGTAATTTAATTGTATCTTATTATGTGTTTGTTTGTCTGCTTTTATGAGTAAATACTCGAATAAAGCACTTTTGAAATTGTAATTGCTTTGTGGCGCTTTTGTTGCCGGGGGCCGATTTTGCAGCTTTGCAACAAAACCGGCCCCTAGTAACAAGAATTCCCCCCCCCCCCAGTGGTATAAAACCAGCCCCCACCCTGGCAGGCCACCGGGGAAACACCCGGTGCCCGCTATGGCCAGTCTGACCCTGTCCACTAGGCATCGAGGGCTGTGTTTCTCCGCTCTGGCGTTTAGAGAACCTTCAAGGAGCTGAACCACCAGGGATATGCCCTGCAGTTCCAACCATGTCCAGAGATGCAGGACCTCTTAACAGAGGGTCCATAACCCCACCCGCCCTGTTTCTTACAGTACCACATGGTAGTGGTGTTGTCCATGAACCCCTGCATTAGCTTTCCCTTGATGGAGGGTAGTAATACTTTCAATGCCAGGCAGATCGCATGGAGCTCCGGCATCTTGATGTGGAGTACGGATTCTGCGGGAGACCTGAGTTCTCTGATATCCATCTCTCCCAGATGGCCGCCCATCCCAGGTGTGATGCATCTGTCACTACTGTGAGATGTGGTTGTGGGGGAAGGGTCTGCCTCTGACCCAATCACAGTTCGTTAGCCACCACTGCAGGTCCTATGCAGTTCTCTCCAAGATTTGTACCATGCTGGAGAGTTTCTCCTGATGCTGCTCCCACTGAACCTCTGGTCTCACTGCAGAACCCGCATATGCCATCTGGCATGGGTTACCAGCAGGATGCAGGAGGCCATGAGGCCCTGCAGCCTCAGAGTCATTCCCACGGAAACCCATGATAGAGTCTGAAACATTGATATGACAGCCTGAATATCTTGTACTTGCCACTCTGGAGGATAAGCCTTAAACTGCACTGTGTCCAGAACAGTTCTGAAGAAAGTGTGGGGCCGATTCACAGAACTAACTTAAGACACAATCCTAAACTTACTACTTTTGGTATTCACAGAAGGCATTTAGTAGTACTTACTTTGTCTCACTACTGCTAAGTGAAGGCACTTCTCTTTGCGCAAAAACGAGCGCTGGAAAGGGCGAAATCGCCGAGCTTTCCTACGCCATTCCCCACGCCCTCATCGGGACACGCCCACTCAGAGGCCACGCCCCCCCCCCATCGTCCTTCCACCATAAAAATGTGTATGGTCCGGAAGCGCAGCGGACGAGTGCAGCGGGCGCGACGATTGCGCGCCGAAGGTCCTCCTGCCCGACCCACCAGCCATAACATCGCTCCATATACCCGGACCGATCTGCTGTCTCTTAGACCCCCCCCCGCTGCAGGACCCACTCTTGCTCTCTCCTGGACGCCCAAAGCCGAGACTTTGTCTGCAAAATTTGTCATTTCTCTTTGCCATCCGCTGGCTTAACGCCCCGCCCAATCCACGCCCCCACCTCAGCTTCTATTTCTAGTGCTCACCCCCTGTTGACTCTCAGATCTGCACTTATTAACTGCAGATCTTTGACCAAACATGCCTTTGACATCTGGCAGTCCCTCCGAGATAACAAGTGGGATCTGCTTTTCCTAACGGAAACATGGCTCAATGACACTACGAACCCCGCCATTTCCCTTGCCTTACCAGAGGGTTACAGTATTAGCTGTGCCAATAGATCTAATGGCAAACCGGGCGGTGGTATTGCCCTAATCCATAAATCCACCTGGACAGCTTCCTTCCCCCCATTTGACCACATCGACTGTATAGAAGGTCTGCCTTTTAGCAACCAAACCTCACCGTCCTCCTCCTGTTCGGGAATACTCATTTATCGTCCCCCTCATTCCAACCTTTCGCACCTACCGGTTTTGACGGACTATATCATCCAGCTCAGTACACAATACTCCAACTTCACCGCATTAGGAGACTTCAACCTCCATGTCGACAATGATTCATGCCCGTACAGTTGTCAATTTATCTCCATGCTAGCGGCCTGTAACCTAGTCCAATTAATAACCTTACCCACGCATAATGCGGGTCACACACTGGACTTAATCTGCTCCAATATCTCTTCTATCCGGATGGCCCCCCCCACCCCGGTTACCTGGTCTGACCATTTCTTTATCTCCTTTGAGATTGATATTCCCCGCCCCTGCAGATCTCTTATCACGCCTAAATCTTCAGGAAGAAACTGGAGCCGCATCACTTTGGATGCGCTCCAGAAACATCTCAGCAACTCCCAACCCTGCCTGTTAACCGACCCCGACCAAGCTATTAACAACCTAGATACATGGATAAGTCAGGCCTTAGATGCCCTGGCCCCCATAAAACCCGTCAAATCTTACAGGACGGCACCTTCAGCCCCCTGGTACTCCAACGAACTTCGGCAGAAAAAGACCTTCTGTAAATCTCTTGAACGCCGCTGGAGACAGAACTACTCTCCGGACAGTAAAGCCATCTATAAAACTGCCCTCAAAGACTATCGGAGAATGATAGAGGAGCACAAACGGAACTTCCTGGCCTCTAGAATAAAACTCGCTAGCAATGGAGCCAGGGAGATCTTTAACATTGTTAGATCCTTCACAGACCCCGCCGCGTTGACCAGATCTCAGCCCGCCTCACAGGCACTGTGCAACAAGCTTTCTCAATTTTTTGAGGACAAAATTGAGAACATCCAAACATCCTTTCCCCCTTCTAATACAGAAGGAGACGACGAGCGATCCACTCCTCTCACACCATCGTCACTCTGCCTGACCGAATTTGCGGTAATATCGGAAGCAGATTCTATGACTGAGCTCCTCAAATGTAAATCAGGCTCCCCTAACGACCCTTGGCCAGCCAAGGAATACAAAAAACTGGCACCCTACTTAACCCCTATTTAAATCACATCTGGAATGACTCACTCCGTACAGGATGCTTCCCTACCAAATGGAAGCATGCCTCCCTAGTCCCCATTCTGAAGAAACCCAACTTGGACCCAGACCTCCCCAGCAATTACAGGCCCATTTCCCTCCTGCCTGCCCCAGCCAAGATCTTGGAAAAGCTGGTTCATTCCCAATTGGCTAGTTTCATCGAATCCAACGGGCTCCTCCATCCCTCCCAGCACGGCTTCAGGTCGGGCCACAGCACGGAGTCGGCCCTCATTGAAATGGCCGACTCTGTGAGATGGACGCTTGACCGAGGGTCGAGGGCGGTGTTAGTGCTGCTGGATCTTTCAGCAGCATTTGACACCGTCTCTCATAAGATCTTGCTGAGAAGGCTGGAGGACTTAGGGCTAGGCGGCTCTGTTCTAAAGTGGTTGTCATCTTACCTGTCCAATCGCACCCAACAAGTTTTCACCCCTCCCTTCACTTCCTCCGCCAGGCCACTTAAATGGGGAGTCCCACAGGGCTCTTCCCTTAGCCCGCTTTTGTTTAACGTTTATTTCACCCCTTTGGCTAAGCTGATCTCCCAGACTGGGATCAAATCCACATCTTACGCTGATGACATCCAGCTACTTTTCACGTTCGATACCCCCTCTGCATCTGCTTTCGACCCGCTGAAATCCTGCCTAAGAGACATTTCCAACTGGATGGATGCTAATTCCCTCCGTCTCAACGCAGGTAAAACGGAGATTCTGTTTTTCAACTCTCCTTCTCCCCTGGATGCCAGCCTGTGGTGGCCTGAAGACCTGTGCCAGGCCCCCACGCCTAAAAACTCGGTGAAAAACCTAGGAGTACGCTGGGACACCCATCTCAGCTTTGACAGCCAGGTACAAACAGTCGCAGCCTCATGCTTTGCCAAAATCAGAATAATCAAACGGCTCATTAACTATCTGCCGGAGGAGTGCCGCAAGACTGTGATCCAGGCATTAATCATATCCCATCTCGATTATGCCAATGCCCTCTATCTCGGTATCACAGCAGGCCTATGTTACAAATTGCAGACGGTTCAAAACGCCGCCGCCCGGCTGGTGGAGAGAATTCCTGCCAGACATCATATCTCCCCTCACCTCCGTAAACTACACTGGCTACCCATTGCGAGAAGATGCGTCTTTAAAGCAATGACGTTGGCTTTCCGTGCATCTAAAGGCAATGGGTCGGCCCATCTTAAAAATACTCTTCGCCCTTATGTTAAATCTAGGGCACTACGCTCCAACTCCTTATTTTTCCTAGAAACTCCCCGATTTAAGCGTTCCCGTGCTGGTGGAAAAACCTTTGAGGTCTGTGCCTCCAAGCACTGGAATAAGCTTCCGTTAGCTCTTCGCACATGCCAGACAGAACCAGCATTTCGTAAATCCCTTAAAACCCTTCTTTTTTCTTCCTAGTTTGGTACCTCTGACCTGTCCCTCTAGTTCTCAGAGTCTCCCAGCGCCGGGATGCCCCCGTTGGGGCCGCTGCGCGCTTTACAAAACACACTAATAAATAAATAAAAGTTAGGATTTTGTCTTAAGTTTGACTTAAGGCAAACTTAAGACAGACTTAAGACAGACTTAAGACAAACTTAAGACAAAATTCTAACTTTACTACCACTAAATGCCTTCTCTGAATACCAAAGGTAGTAAGTTTAGGATTTTGTCTTAAGTTAGTTCTGTGAATCGGGCCCTGTGTGTCAGAGGAGTCAGGTGTGACTTTGGTATGGTGATAGTGAACCCCAGTGAATGCAGAAGGTTTGCTGTAGCCTGGAGATGGGAGACAGCCTGGGGCAAGCCCGCCTTCAGCAGCCAGTCGTCGAGATAGGGAAAGACTGGTACCTCTTATCTGCACAGATGAGCTGTGACTCCGCCATCCCCTTGATGAACACCCGAGGAGCGCTGGTAAGACCAAAAGAGAGCATGGTGAACTGAAAATGCGTGAGGCCTATCGTAAACCGCAGGTAGCGCAAATGGGCAGGCAGGACAGGGAAGTGAAAATCGGGGTACTGCCAGTCCAACGCTACAATTGAGACCCCTAGTTCAAGGGCAGATAAGGCCTGAGCCATTACGAGCATCTTGAACTTCTACTTTTTGAGGAAGTAGTTGAGGGCTCGTGATCTAGGATAGGGCTAAAAATCCTTGTCCTTTTTTGGGGACGAGAAAGTAGCAGGAATAGCAACCAAAGCCTACTTCTGGTACCGGAACATCTCTATGACTCCCTTGGCCGAGAGAGACATGACTAACTTGCGGAGCAGGGACAAATGAACATCCATCAGCCGGTCGTAAGATGATAGAGGCATGGAGAGAGGGGTAGTCTCAAAAGGTAGGGAGTAGCCCCTTTGGATAACCTGCAGAACCCACCGGCCCTATGTTATGGACTGCCCGTGATGAAGGTGATGGCGGATGCTGCCACCACCTGGTAGCAAATGATCTAAAATAGCAAGGTTAGGAAAGATTGGGGGCTGCAGCTGCCGGGGGTGGTGGCTAGACCATACCGTTGGCTAGTCAACCTACGAGGCTGATGGGAACAGCACCCTTGTCTACGCAGAGGCTGGGAAGCTTGAGCGGCTTGGTAGCTAGGATATGGTTGGTGCAATTAAAAGCCCTTTCTGTGGCAACATAAGGAGTGAAAGACAGACTGGGCAAGTAGGGAACCCAAGAGGCCCAAGGACTTGGCTGTAGCCCAAAAGCCCCTAAAGCGCTCCAGCACCAAGTTTGCCTTCTCTCTGAAGAAACGAGTGCCATCGAAGGACATGTCCATGAGAGAAGCCTGAACAGCCCTATAAAAGTCAATGTTCTAAGCCATGCATGGCGTCTAAAGGCCACCATTGACAAAACCGCTCTGTCTAACGAGTTGATCGTGTGAAAGGTACAGTGTAGAGTGTACTTAGCTGAATTTCTTCAATCTGTAACTGCTTGGGAGGGGATGGCCAGGCCAACTTCTGTGCTGGGTTTGGACCAGGTCCCCAGAAGGACATCGGCAAGGGCTTCATTGAACGGGAGTGGGGTTCAGAGGAGGACACTTCCGGTTGCAGCACCTCCACCAAGATGTTGGTCTTGACTGCAACCGAGGGCAACTGAATGTCAAGGACCTCGACCGCCCTCCAAACCAACATTGCATAGGTAGCTCCTTCCTCTGTAGTCATGGTAGGAGAAGAAAACAGGCTGGTATCTGGAGACGTATCCAGAGAGCTGGCATCACCCAGTACTTCACACCATATCCTGATTATAGGGCTGGTATTCTGAAGGGTTCCATGACCCCTCCCATTCCTACCTGAGGTACAGTCTTTTGGAATACAGCTCAGGCTATGACCTAGGACATTGGGGTCCCTACGGCACTGGAATCGGAATTGGTCGATGCAGCTCTGTGTAAGATTTGGGGAACACAATGGGGCTGGCGCTGTTGGGAACATTTGAAGGACCGGGAAGCATTGCCGGGGAACGTCAAATTGACACGAGCAGTGCCGGTCCGGATCCATGGGTGCCCATCAGAGCAGGAGCTGGGAGCGCAAAACCAGATGGGGCTCCCTTGAGCCCACTTCCCCAAAGTTGCGCCGGAGGGGTTGGGACGCTCAAAATTGAGACTCATGGTCTCATAGAACTCTGTAATTTGAGGAGTCGCTCCAGCTCCCAGAAAACGGATTCCACCCAGGCGCAAGATATGAGGAACCTGGCCTCGAACGTCGATGTTCCTTCGTCACGTCAGCCAACGGACAAGGAGAAGTCAAAGCACACTTCAAGTTCTTGTATTTTTGTGCCTCTTACCTGAGTACCCTGACGATTTTAAGTTGGATGAAGAGACCTTCTTCTCAAGAGGGACCCAGTCTTTCGCTACTTCGCATGCCAGGCTGCTAACAGCTTCAGGGACCGTTCCCTTAAAACCTTTGGCGCCATGGTCCGGCAGCGGGAGCACGACTTGGAGTCGTGGTCGCGCTCCAGACACTAGAAATAAGTGAGGTGCGGGTCCGCCACTGACATGACGTGTTGACAGGCTCCACAGGGTTTAAAACCGGTCTCTCTCGATGCCACCCGTGACACACCAGGAGGAAAAAAACTCAAAAAAGGTCTACAAAATGTCACAAAAATCCTGTCCAAGACTGCTAGCTTTTCTCTGGAATCAGCGCTGGCTGACGGGAAAGGAAAAGAACTGACATCAGTACGCCGGGGTGGGATATATATAGGTGATATGACGTGGACATCGCTTTCGGCACAGATGAGGCCGCCGCTGTGCAGAGCTGATCGGTGCCACGCACTGGCACGCAGAGGTACTGCTCATGAAAAATCATCCGGATCAAGTGTGACACCTGGAGAAATTAAAAGGTAAGGAATCTGCGAATAGAAGTCTCTAGCAGATAGATGGATCCATCCTGCGAAACATATGTCAGTTGTGAATACAAACACGGCATAAAGAAGCAAATTAGTACTATTTTGATAAAACAGTGAAGAAAATAAACTTATGTGATCCAAGAAGAGAACTTTTTAAAATGAGAATTAAATTATCGTACAACTAATTGTACTTGGACCTTTTGTACTGAACGGTAGACTGTAAATATTTGGTCTTGCCTTGAGGTGCACCTACCTGTCATACCTACCTAGTTACTCCCTTTGTATACATGATTCTCCAAGGACAGTGACAGTGACAGCGAGCTCTCAGGACTTACAATAGAAGATTGCACAGGATTTGGAATCAGAGCTCTGGTTCTGTGTAGGAAGGTAGTATCTGACTCCATGCATACCCCCACTTTGTGCATGGTGTTTTGCTTGTTTGTGACTAGTCTGACTGGGATCCTACTTATAAGGACCCCAGGACCCCAGCCTACCTGCTTTCTCCCTAAATTGGTTGTGTTATGTACTTAGGTACACTCCAGATTGGATACTGGGGTACCCTTGTCAGTCCCTAGTCTATGGTACACATGTACCCAGGGCATAGGTACCCCAGAAGCCTCCCATGGGCTGAAGCATGTATTAAGGCACCCATGGTAGGCCATGCAAAATGGAACTACAGGTCTGCCATTGCAGCATGTGTAAGATGGTGCATGCACCACTTACTGTAGATATAGGTTTACTATATCTATAGGTCACTCCACTTAAAACCTATAAGTCACCCATATAGCATGCCTTGACAATCCTGAAGTTAGGGTACTGGGTTTTACATGAGAGGGTGCCCCTGCATGAGAAGAGCCCATCTGCAGCCTTTGGAGACCATTCTCCCTGGTTGTCAGTGACGCAGCCCGACATATAGGTAGAGGTGAGTAAAATGCTATCTCGAAAACGGATGTAACAAAACATGTTGTGTTTGGTATCAAATGCCTTAGAATCATAGCTCCACAACAGTAACCAGTGTGGGAGGTGTGATTCCACCCTAATGAAGCAAGCTTTGTGGGGTCACTGCTATTTATGGTACCAGCCTTCTCGACCCGGGCAGCACAAAATGGTTGCTGCCAACCATAGACACATTTCTACCCTCCTGCTGCTCAGCCAAGCTTGAGCAGGGGAAGGCAGGACAATAGGCATCCTGTCACAGGGAGGTGTAACCACCTCCCAGACAGGATTTAGTGTATTGGGGCTGGGTGAGTGAACTTCCAAAGTGCCTGAAAGTCTGCATCTGGGGTACACTTGGTGTCCCTGTGCATAGTCCAGTTCAAACTAGTCCTGGGAGCTGTTGGCTCCTGCTCAGGCGCAAAACTGGACAAAGGACAGGGGAGTATCCTCCCCACTGTCCTGACCCTCCCCTCGGAGGGTCCCCTGAATATGTCCAACCGTCTCCCTTGGGTACAAAAGGGCTTAACTGGCTGTAGGACCCCAGATTCGACGTGGACAAGATTCTGATCAAGAAACCACTGAACTTCAACCGTCTGGACACTCTGGACTTCGCTGCACTTTGATGGGGCCGACTTCAACTCCTTCTCTGTCCAAAGCATTGTCTGTGCCTGTGCCCCATAACGGCTCCATGCTGGACCTGTGGAGCATCAAGGACATCCCAAGTATCTCCCTTGGGGTGAAGGAGTCACTCCCCTGCATTCGCAGGCACCATAATGCAAGTGACCAGTCTACTGATCCTGAGCTCGTGCAGACTCCAAAGGCTCCAGCATCACAGGAGGTGGGTTCCTATGTTTGTTTAGGTCGAGCTGCTCTCTCTCTGAGTTTGAGGCCAGTATCCCTTGTGGGGATCGCATAACCCGAACTCCTGTGCACCGCTTACTTTTGCAATTGCATATGCTTGTTGGCATTCCCCAACAGATTGCATTGGGCTATTGATAGCCACAACCTCTGGGCACATTCGTACAAAGGACTTTGGCCTCCTCACAATCTGTGCCCTGAAAGCTGTTACTTTGTGATACTGCTAGAGGTCCCCTCGCAACTATTGTGCCTGCAGCCTGTGGGTCCATTGGAGGGACAAGACTGATTTTCTTGGACCCCCCTGGTTGCTCCGGGCATACCCTTACTCCCCTTGCTGTGATGAGTCTCCTGGTCCTTGCTGGGCCAGACCGTGGCATTGCTTGACCTTCTTCGTAGGTTGCCGCTGCCAAGGCTTTTTAGTGCTCCCGCCAGACATCGACCCCTTGGCACTTGACATCCTTCGTGCGACAGCTCGTATCCGGCTCCTGGTCATCCTCGAAGTCTCCTGGTCTCGTGGCTGCAGAGTCAAAGTCTCCATCTTCGCACCTGAAGCACCCAATATCGGTGGGCATTCGTCTACCGAGTCCCTGGTCACTCCTGGGTGACCCAAGCTCTGTCCCCTCTGCTTTCAGGTTCCTTCCTTCAGGAATCCACATGTGGGTTCCACTGGACACTTTTTGTCTTTCCAGCAGTGGCATTTCTTTGAAGACTCCCTTTGGGAATGACAGCAATTTCCAATGCCACTTCGACCCTATGCACCCGGCTTCCCTTGGATAGGTAACCCTGGTACTTCGGTATCCACAGGTGGGGTGGCTCTCAAATATTTTATTTTCTAAGGGGTTTCTTCGTAATCCACTAGGAAGAGTTCTTAACCCCTTGCATGCTGATGACAGCCCCCGTCCGTCATGCACTACGGCGCTCGTGTGCAGATGACGGCTGGGGGCCGTCATAAACCCGCCCACTTGCGATTTTGCCGTACAGGCGCAGAATCGCGGCTGCATGCAAGGGGTTAAACACTAAAACTGCAACTGCGACTCTCCCATCAAATTGTACGTAGCACTCGGTTGTCCACCGTGGGGTCCCTACTTACTCACCTTGGGTGGTTCCTTGGAGTCCCAGTGATTCTACAACCTCTAGACACTATCTTGACTCGAGTCATGGTTCTTATACCACTATCTTAGTATATGGTTTGGTCTCCCCCTGGAGTCCACTGTGTATTAGTGCTACTTACGTTTGTTTCTGTGCTACAGTATTGTGTGCTTTGTGTTTATCTGCATGTAGCAGATACTGTGAGGTATTTAGGGTGTGTTATAATAACAAATGCATCTTTTTATAACTACTGTGTGGTTCTCATTTCATTTAACCAATACATTGAGTTTGCATTCTGGTAAAACAAGCTGCTTAACATGCCTTCAAGACTTAGCCTGAAGGCTGTTCTCCATAGCTACCACTTAAATAGCTTTCCAAGATTATCTTTGAGCTCTTAAATAACCATTATGGTTGTTTGGACCGGTGCAAGGTGCCCACTTTAATTAGTAGACATCATATACCAGGCCAACTTCTCAACCTGTATCACTCAAGCAAGTGCACTCCAAAAACTTCCACTCAGAGGCATACTTTGAAAAGGACCTTCAATTAAGCATGGGCGAATTTTGCGAATTCGTGATCTGCGAATTTGCGGATTTGCGAATTCGTGATCCGCAAAATTCGCAAATTTGTGCGAATTTTTGTTTTTTTGCGTGTTCGCGGGGTTTTTTGCGTGTTCGCTGGGTTTTTTGCGTATTCGCGGGGCTTTTTGCATCTTCGCGAGCCGCTTACATAGCGAAGTTACCCATGCAGTCGTTTATGGGAGAGGAGAGAGAGAGATAGATAGATAGATAGATAGATAGATAGATAGATAGATAGAAAGATAGATAGATAGATAGAAAGAGAGAGAAAGAGAGGGAAAGAGAGAGGGAGAGAGAGAACGAGAGAAAGAAAGAGAGGCCGGATCTCTGAAGAGCCAGATTCCTGAGTTGCCCCTACAGAACATACAGCTTTTTATTTTTAGCAAAATGCATATGAAAATTGGGCTGTAAAGGTCTATTTTAGTTTAACCCCTCCTGACAACTCAAAATGGGTATATTTGCCATCCTCTCCCTTCTTCCTGTTTTTTTATATCTGTAAGTGCTTCCTGATGAGGTTTAATTCCTTGGACAGGTGTCTCGTTGCCTACTTGTAACTATTCTCTGACCCTGCTTCAAGGGTCAGAGCAGGGTCAGAGAATAGTTGCAAGTAGGCAACGAGGCGCCAGGAAGCAATTAGCAGCAGGTGTCCAAGTTGAAGATAATTTGTTTGTAACCCTTTTGTAAAAGGTTACAAAGAAATTAGGTTCAACTTTTGCACCTGCTGCTGTAACTCTTGCTTGGCTGAAAATTCGTCTCCGCTGATTCGCGGATTTTACCGCGATTTCGCGAGATTCGCAGATCGCGAAATCGCGGAAAATCCGCAAATTCGCCCGCGAAACGGATTTTACGCCCACCCTTACCTTCAATGATAGCTTCACTGCTTTTGGCTAGGTTTGAGTTATAGAAATGCCACATACATACATACATGTACAACATGTAGGGCAGTTAGAACAGTAAGACACTTTTGGACGGCAATGAGGACGGGCGCCTGAGTCCGATACCTCCACCACCCTGAGGGGATAAACGGCGAATGATATAGCGAAACGAGCACCGCTCAGACCCAAAACCAAGAGTAGAAGCGTCGGAATACCAGGGGCACGCACTGGTAGCAAAAGATCAGCCCAGCAAACAGCAGCGGGAGAGATACCTGCGTCAACACCCGGGAGAGAAACAGAGGAGGTGATAACAAGATGGCGCCGCATCCAAGTTGAGATCGGCTCTAGAGAAGCGATGTGACTTGGAGTGAGGGCAAAACCTACAGAAAGGCGTCCCGCGGATTCCCATCACCCCCCGTTGTAACTGTCCCCGAACAAACTGACAAGTAAGTGCGAACGGGGGAGAAAGGGAGCAAGCGGCAACGTGGTAGCCGAAAATTGAAAGCGAAACTGAAGGCGCGCATCAGAGGGAAGCCATTTTGGCTGGGAACCACACCCCCACAGCGGGAAGCCATAGGAATAGCCCGAGCCGCACAGAAGATCAGCGCTCATTTACTTGCAAGAGTACCGGGAGACCCCCCACTACCCCTCGTTGCAACTATCTCCGATCAAGCGGACAAGTAAGGGCGAACGGGGGAGAAAGGGTGAAGGCGGCAGACGCTGTAGTCGGAAACGGAAAACGAAACTGAAGGCGTGCAGCCAGGGGGGCCGCCATTTTTACTGAAAACCATACCCCACAGCGGCACTAAGCTTGCGGATAGACATAGGGATAGTGCAATTGTCACAGAAGATCAGCGCTCACGTTCCTGCAAAAGATTACAGCCCAGTACAATCGTAGACAAGGATCACTCAGAACCTGCCCCATCGCAGAAAACCGAAACTGAAGGCACGAGTGGGAGCCGCCATCTTTGGAACACCACGTGTCCGGAAATACTAGACCAGCAGCCGAGAACCTTTGTGTAGAGAGCGCCGGCGAGAGCGCGTTACAATACTGCAACACAGCTCCCCAAGCAGGGGTGCGCCGGCAGGATAGACAACGGTGGGCACAAAAATCCTAAACCAGGAAGCAGGGCCACAGCGTTAAGGGCCGCGAACAGAACAAAAGAACAAAAGTAACTAAGCGAAACAAACAATGCAGAGGCGGCAGCAGGAGGCAAAGAGCGGCTATAACCCGCCCAGGCGGGTGAGAAGAGGGTCAAGAGGGACACTAATGACAAACAACCATCGGCTCTCTACCGCCCCCCCACGCCATACCACCCAAATAACAGGCCGATTTCATTTAAAGGAAGGAAGCCTCGCCACTAACATAGGGGCGGTCGCGAAGGGGTAACAAGACACAGGGGCTACCGATGAACACACCGTACAAGGAACAAGCCCTCATAAGCAAACCACAGCCCAGAAAAGAGAAGTAAAGAGGGGAAAAACACAATAACAAAGGTCAACAGTACAAAGGTGGAACTGGCAGGGGCAAAGACCAGGACAAGGTCCATCCGGGAGCCAAGCAGGTACAGACTGGACCACCAGATCACAAGAAAGAGCCTACCGGGTACTCAAGGAGAGAAGTCCAGCTCTATAACCTTGCAGCGGAAAGGCGGCAGACTAGAAAGCTAGAGAGCCAGAAGGGGTTTCACAGCATTGGCAGGTCAAGAAAGCAAAACACCCAACAAGGTTAAGAAATACAAAAAGGACCCACCATACTCACCGCTAAAGCAGAGACATGAAATAACACTGGACATGATCCTCAGGAAAGTCAATGAAGGAAATGATCTAGCAAAGTCGACCAAACAGACAATTGATAACATGCAGCTAGAACTGGCAGCCATAAGGGCAGACCAACACAAAACGAACAGCAGGATAGACACTGCAGAAAAACGAATCAGCGATATAGAGGATGACAACGTACAGTCAAACAAGACTCTAAAATCCATTTCTAAAGCCTCTAGTACCCTCCAGAAACAGCTGGCTGAGCAAGACGACCGTAGCAGGAGAGGGAAAATAAGACTGCTTGGAATCCCGGAAGGCAAAGAAGACAAGTTCGGATCCTGCACAGCCCTCTTGGAAGAATTAATACCACTAGTAACAGGAATCAAGTTCGACAGACAATTCGAATTAGACAAAGCGTACAGAGTGCCAGCGGTAAAACCTGCAAACAGACGCGACCCGCGCCCAATTATATGCAAAGCCCTAAGATCGCAGAAAACAGAGGCTATCTTTGCCGTAGCAAGGAAAAACCCGAACTTAAAATAGAACGGCAACAAGGTAATAATAACGCAAGACTTCTCAAGGCAAACGGTGGAAACTAGGAAAGGTTTCCTGGCGCTAAGAGAAAGAATGAGAAAAGACAACTTCACCTTCAGCTTTGCAGGGCCAGCAAGACTGAGAATCACAGACAAATGGAAAACAATGGTCTTCGAGGACCCAAGTGAATTAAGAAGACACCTCCAAGGCCCAGCCCCGGAGGATATGGAAGCCCAAATTACAGGTACGACAAAAAGGAGAGCGTCACCAGACAACACAGGAGCTAATGGCCACTCCAGCTCAGGAGAGTGAAGAAAGTCATTTTGGAGACCGTACCCCAGCCGATCATGTACAAGTGTGACCCGACAGCGGAACGCAACACTGAAACACGCCACACAAGAATTAACCCGAATGGATCGCCACAAGGATGGCCATCACAAGGCAAACAGCGGTCCAACAACAGCAGAGACGAGAAAAGGCCAGCTAAAGTGCAAACAGAGGTGGCACAAAGATCCAGAACCATGAACCTGATTTGCCTACAGGCTCGGACTATGCAATTTGGTGGGCGTAGAAAAGGCTCGCCGAAAAGGACAACACACTACCTCAATGCACCGTTCTACCTCAAGACACAACAGTCTACCTCAACCCACTCGACCCTACCACTTCCAGCCCGGGACGGGAAAAGAACGTGAAGAGACTATAAACCCATGAAAAGGAACTTCTAGTATATCTTTTACTTTTGTTTAGTGTCTCCGGGTAACTACGTCCTGTGGCACAGGGGAATCCAGTGGAGCCACATTCTGATCCGATATACCGACATCAATAAAGATGGTGCTGTTATGGATATTGCTCACTACAAGACCTCGGGGGGAGGGAGGAAGGGAACATTGCTGTTGCACGCTTGTATTTCAATCTATGGGGGTGGGGGGAAGGGAGGGAGGGGGGCAGGGGGGGTGTTTCTTAGTACAGGTTCTATACTCTCTTTTTTCTTTCTCTCTGCTAATCTTCTCTTTCCTCTCGGTCAGACACATATGGTCCCTAAGTCTTCAAGCGCAACCAAATAAAAAGCATAAGGAGGTAATACTGGTGGGAGAACTGGGCCCACAAGCAGGGTGGCTTACAACCTACAAGATCCCACCACTATCGGGCGACACCAAACATAAGGTATGACACGAATCAAGCAAACACAACTACTTTCAGATCTCAAAGTAGTCTCACTTAACGTTAAAGGGCTCAATCACCCGGTCAAGAGAAGAAATGTAATTGATTACCTGGCAAAGCTAAAGAGTGATGTGTGCGTGCTCCAAGAAACTAAACTATCAGAAGAGGACGCACAACGACTGAAGGCGAACTGGATAGGGCAAACCCTCTGCTCACCAGCAGTACATAAAAAGAGAGGAGTAATAACACTAATAAACAAGAAAGACAGACTAATATTGCATGAGTGCTATGCGGATGAGGATGGGAGAATGCTAATAACTAGTCTCAAGAGAGTAGAGGAAATGGTACACATCGCCAATATTTACGGACCTAACACAGAGGACGACGCCTTTCGGAGAGAGGCTGAGAACAGGCTCAACAGGCTCCCCAAAGATGATCTACTGATCGTAGCCGGAGACCTCAATCAGGTTCTAGACCACGCCATAGACAGACACCAGCAAAGAGCCAGCCACCACTCTCAAGGGCAGCATAGCCTTAGGAATCTGTGCTCCAAGCTCCAACTTAAGGACCCCTGGAGACTCCAACACCCAGGTGCTAGGGACTACACCTTCTACTCTCACCCACACAAATCATACAGCAGGATAGACTACATCCTTATTTCAGCCAGACACACCTCATAGAGCACACGGAAATCGCTCCGAGAACAATATCAGATCATTCCCATATCAGTCTAACGCTTAATGGACGTCATAACGAACAAATAAGCCGTAGGTGGAGATTCAACAGTGACGTCCTTAGAAACCCAGCTAATGCAGCGGACATTGAGGAGGCCATAAAAGATTACCTAGACCACAACGACAAACCCGACATAGATAAAGGTATTCTCTTGGACGCCATGAAGGCCACAATTAGGAGTAAAATATTAAGCATTAAATCTAGAATGAACAGAGACAGAAATAAAACAGTACTAGAACTCGAGGGGCAGATTAAAGACCTGGAATTGCCCAATAGCGCCAAACTGGCAGACAAAAACACCCTCACGGACCTAACCAGGAAGAAATACGAACTCAACAAATTACTAAGCGAAAGGTCAGGTATGTGGATAAAAAGATACAAAGCAATAAACCTGTGTTCAGCTAAAATAGCAGGGAAAGTGCTTGCCTCATATCTTAAGTGCAAGCAGAGGCAGCACTCTATTGCAGCAATAACATACTCTAACAAGACATCCCAAACATCAAACAAGGAAATCCTCAGGATCTTTAAACACTTCTATGAGGACCTGTATAAGGAAGACAAGAACCTTAAGACCGATGGAGGAGCTAGCCTCCTAGACAAGTTAAGCCTACCTAAACTTACAGAGCCACAACGAGAATCACTAGAGCAAGACATAACCGGAGCTGAGATAGATAAGGCAGTAGCAGCCCTCAAGGATAACAAAGCACCAGGCCCGGATTGTTACACAGCAGGATTCCATAAACACTTCCTCCGCCTAATTAAACCCACAATGAAAGAGGTCTTCTCGCACTGTATCAAACAAGCATTTGCAATGCAATAGGTCTCGCCTTTGGAAGAGTTTGAGCTATTGGCATTGTAAATGACAATGCCTTTTATTTATGTATTTTGTAAACCTGCAAGTAGTGCTTAAACACGCACTTTGTACATGTAGTCCTTGCTTATGAGAAGCAAAGCTGGCAAACTGTGCCTCTTTTACTGGCAGCTTTGCTTCTCGTAAGCATGGACTACAAGTGCAAAGTATGCGTTTAAGCACTACTTGCAGGTTTTCAAAACACAAATAAAAAAAGGCATTGTCATTTACAATGCCAATAGCTCAAACTTTCGCAAATGCGATACCTATCGTATTGCAAATGCTTGTTTTATCTAGTTCTGCAGCGCCCTACCTAAACGGGTTCAGCAAAAGGAGTCAACAATCTGGGATGAGTCGTCTGGAAGAGCAAATATCCAACAATAGCTATAACCCTTGCAAAACTTTACCCACGAATTTGCCTCAACCTTTCTCTGAAGAAAGTTACTGTTATAATATCTGGGGCTAGTTTAAGTGAGTTGCACTAACGAAGGAAACATTTTGCACCCTTTGTTTCAGCAACACAGCAGCAGCGTGAAATGTCATTTTTAGTGGGGTCAAATGTTAATGCACAGGTCAAGTTCTTCACTGTTATCACCACAAATGCAGGAGTAAAGTTACCCGAACACCACTTCTTCTCGGGCAGTTCTTTTCTCAGTAGGCAGTGCATGTAATCTGAACTCTGAATGGGTTTGTGCATCCATGTACGCTTTCGGTACTTTTCTGGGCCGGAATTATTTCCAGTTCAGAGGTTAAACAAAATAACAGAAAACTCTACAGGCTTCATCAGATATATATATATTTTTTAGATATCCCGATGTGAAACTACCCCACCCAGCATTTCCATATGCCACAGGATGTGGTTATTTCTGAGTGCAGTATTACCCATTACAATTTGTCTTCAGAAGAATGTGATAATCGATTCCTTTGAATTCCCAATGTGAAAATACAGCACTCAGCATTTCCGTGTGCCCCAGGCTGCTGTGATCCTGAGATGCCGTATTACCCATTACAATTTGTCCCCTTGGGTTATGGTAGATTGGGTTCCTTTGAAATCCCAGCGTGGAAATACCACATCCAACATTTCCAGATGCCGCCAGTTACAGTAATTATGGAGTGTTGTATTTCACATTATATGTTGTCTCCTTGATTGATGGGATAATCAGTGTTTGTGCACTGATTTCACATGCGTCCTTCATCCTGGCTACATTACAAGTTTATTATGAACTAGTTACATGGGCCTAGTCTAGAATTATTACACGTATTCTCTTTCTTTTTGTGTGATCTATTTTGTATATCAAGGGGAAACACCCGCTGGTACCAGTAATAACGGGACACGCTTTTGTGTAGCCATCCACATGATGCCAGTGTCTTCAGATGTGCCCGTGGCAAAATCTCTGTTGCCTGGTTTTCTTGGTCTGTTGTATGCGCATAAACCTGCAATCAAGGGCCTGGTGATGCTAACAACAGGTCAGGTGGTGAAATGCGATGAGGAGGCATAAGGGGAGCTTGGGTGGCTTATTGACGTGGGTGAAATGCCATGGAGCATGGTGCATTGCAATACGCTTTTACAAACATACAACTAATTCAAACTCTTTCCTATTAATGTTCCCAGGCAGAGCACAACAACTTTTTTCAAGGAGGAACGTGCATAAGCTTGGAGCACAGACATGCGATGTGGAGCACGTATGGAGGAAAGGCCGGCTGGCTTGAGTTATGGCGTGTTGTGCACTACCAAAGGCACATGTTGAAAATAAAGTAAATCACCAAAAACAAATCCCTGGGGTGAGCCTATGCACACAGTTACCTTGTGTTTCCGTGCGAGCGCAGTGACCATTAAGCGGTGTCGGCTCGCGCACCAAATCAAAGTAAATGGGCAGGAAACGGAGCAGGCAGGCAGGGGCATCGGATGAGGCAGCATTAAAAAAAACAAGTTCCCGCCGGGCCGCCGCGCTGCCTGCGACGACCCGGAAGCGGTTGGGCAGCCGGCCAATCGCAGCGCGGCCCCAACCGGAAGTCCCGCCCCCATCGCGGCGCGAGAGAAAAGCCACTGTCCGAGGAGCCCCGAGGGCTCCTGATCGAGTCCCGCTCCCGAGATGAGGGACCGGGTGAAGAGCGGCCGGGCGCATGGGGAAGGCGGGGCTCTCATGTGGTGAGAGAGCCCCGCAAACCGCTACTGCCGCCCGAGAGCCAGAACCGCCGCCGAGCACCGCCAGAACAGGTGAGTGTGTTGAGGGAGAGGAGGGGTGAGTAGGGGTGGGGTGAGTGGGGGTGTGGTGTGCGCGTGTGTCTGTTGTAGTGTGTCTGTGGGTGCGTGTGTCTGTGCGTGCGTGTGTCTGTCTGTGCGTGTGTCTGTTTAAGGGGGGGTGCGTGTGTGTGTGTATGCAGTGTGTGTATGTGCGCATGCGTGCGTGAGCCTTTCTTTAAGGGGGGTGCGTGTGTGTGTATGCAGTGTGTGTATGTGCGCATGCGTGCAGGAGCCTTTCTGTGTATGGGAATATCAGGCACGGCGACGCGACGTGCGCGCTCACGAGCTACAATCTCCAGGAGGACAAGCTCGTCACAGTCTGCAGTCTACATTCCCCGGAAAGTGGCAACATTAGTTGTCTAGGCAAGACCTAAAAAGGGAAAATGACAGACTCAATGGTGGAAGTCAACATAATAGTCATCCCAAAAGAGGGCAAAGATACGCAGTATCCGCAAAACTACCGACCCATCTCCTTAATTACCGTAGACTGCAAGATATATGCAAAAGTCCTAGCAGTAAGACTTAATGATCCACAACTCCCAGGTGGGGTTTCTCAGGAATAGGATGTCCCATGACAACACGAGACTCCTATGCCACATAATAATAAACCACGCCTCTACCAACATGAAACCAGCAGTCATGATCACGCTCAACACCGAAAAGGCGTTTGATAGTTTCATGGCCCTTTCTTGACCAGTGAATGCAAAAGTTCGGACTAAGTGATAACTATAGGAGAATGGTGAGGGCACTATATAATGAACCGAAAGCCTATGTGGTAGTCAACGGGGGAGCCTCCGAGCCCCTAAAGCTGGAAAGAGGAACCAGACAAGGCTGCCCGCTTTCCCCAGCACTTTAACTACTGTTCCTGGAACCTTTGCTGACCATGATCAGGAACAACACCGAGTGCCAATCATGGGCAACACAGTTAACTAGCTGCATATGCTGACGATATACTCATCACATCAGAGGACCCTGGTTCCTCGATAGCAGCTCCAACGAACACCATCGAAGAATACGTGCATGTATCTGGCTACAAACTCAACAGGAACAAATCTGAATGCAAGCCACTTAATGTACACACAACAAGGGCGGTATTAGGGGGACTCAGGATTGTCCTGGCAGGCAGGATTCCTAAAATACCTGGGCATCTACTTTGGCAGCGACCTCAAGTCAACACTCGACTACAATGAAAAAATAATATCAAACAAACTAAAAGAGAAATTAGACTCATGGTCGCCAAAGTTTGTCAGCTGGTGGGGCAGGGTAGAAACAATAAAAATGATGCTAACCCCCATGGTTAACTACTTGCTTAGTATGCTCCCACTCATAACCACGGAGGACTTCCATAAAAAGCTGAATATTCTCACAAATAAATTCCTCTGGAGGGGCAAGAAAGACAGGATAAGCCTACAGAAATTAAAACTTAGCAAAGACTTAGGGGGGCTCAACATCACCAATTTCAAAACATTCCAGATAGCCTGTCTAGACAAACAAGGGATATACTGGCTCACGCCAGAGAAGAATACACGCCGGCATGGTTGGCGCTAGAGAGAGCAATCCTGATAGGCCTTGACCCAGTGGTTCTGCTCACAGCCAACAAACACCCAGAGGCCAACAACACCATTCTAAAAAAATACCAAGAAACGCCTCCTCAGTGTCGACAAAAGAATGGAAAGGAGCATTAGAAACACAAGATGGGGATCTATTTGGTGCAACACTAAAATAAAATACAAAGACAAGGTACTTAGTATGGACTCATGGACGGAACGGTGTATCTCCACCCCCAGCCGACTGGAGACGCACAATACCCCGACCACTTTTGCCTGCTTAAAACAAAGGCACAGCCTACCGGACTTAGAACTCTACAGTTTTCTGAAAATTAGGGCAGCTATCACAAGAGCAGACATGAGCAAAGAAGTCCCATCAATCCTCCAATACATGGCTAACCTAAACAAAATTGCCCACCAAACGTCGCACCTATATAAACTCCTAAGCCTGAAGACAACAAGATAAAATGCCAAAACAATAGACTATTGGGAAGCCATGCACACCAGCCACTTCAGTGAGAAAGAAAAGGCACACCTCTGGACATCAGCACCAAAAAATAAAGTCACCCCAATCCTAGCACAAACCAAATACTGGCTACTGCATAGGTCATACTGGACCCCAGCTCGCCTGGCGACTGTCGAGCTCAGTAACAACGACCTATGCTGGAACTGCCACAAACAAAAAGGAGACTTAGCGCACATTATCTTTCACTGCTCCAAAGTCGGACATTCTGGGGAAGAATAAGGGAATTCATATATAACGTAACGGGGTACACACCACAACCAGACCTCCTAAGTGTACTCACTGCGTTCATGGCTCCAGAAATCCAGTCAATAAACAATAGGGACCTGATTGACTTCCTACTGACAGATGCTGTTAAAACAATCCTTACTAATTGGAAAGACACAGGGAAAGCTTCCTTCAAAAGTTGGTTCAACTGGATCACTTTCCTAAGGGGAGCGGACAACATAACACTAAAACACTCACCCAAAGGCCGCACAAAGGGCGAGATGTGGCATACCATGGACAACTACCTGGCCTCGCACAAACCACCTTAAGCAGCCCACACGTCTCGTCAACCCTCACCCAGTGCCTCCCATCGCAAGCTCTGGATTCATGGCTGCTAACTAAAACACCAATCTTCCTGCCCGCCCTTTCCTTTTCTCTCATCTCCCACTTTCCTATTATCTCCCACTTTTCTTTTTCTTCCCACGAAGGCAACACACACACAAGAACATTATAGGCTAATAATGTCATAGGTCGTGTATGTATACTCAAGGTATAAGCGTCCCATCATATCTATTGTATTGTATGCTAACTGCAACTAACGAGACCAGTGTTGCCTTCACTTGCTCTGTACTGTATATGTAAAACATTGTCTAATCAAATCTTTTGAAATAAAAAAAAATAAAAAATAAAATAAAAATAAAGAACAGTAAAACACTTAAACACCAGAATGTCTTTGTGGGGTTAAAACAAATATTGTAATTAGGCAGTGAGGTGCTTTAATCCAACTACCATGTTACTCTTGTGACATGGATGTGGGTGTTGGGGACAGGAGTTCTTTGGATCACTGCAATGCTCCACTGTCGGGGCAAAGTTCCACATTGAAAAATGCAGCATAACAAGTTTTTGGTGGTACGTCTGCTCGGAGCTATCTTTCTTATGGCCTTGGATATAAGGCAAGGCAACACAAGCCTTGTACACGTGTTGCTGAGTTTCCTACTGAACAGTCTCAAAGCGAGCAGTAGTTCTACTTAGTCCAAAGGAAAGTGTTTTAAAGTGTGCCAAAGGCTGGAACCACTACATTTCAGTGTCCAATTAAAGGATTTACTGGAGGCCCAGTAAATTGTTTGCACATTGATACAGTAAGGACTAGGCAGACTGTGCCCATCCACAGGTAATGATAGAAGGCCTCTGCATCACTGTGTGGCTATACATGTGTTAGATTGAAGGAGCACTACAACCAACTGGGCTTCTCCAGTCTCTGCATGGTCCTAGATTGCAGGAGAACTACACCCAGCTGGTCTTCTCCAGGCTCTGCATGGTCCTAGATTGAAAGAGCACTACACTTAACTGGGCTTCTCCAGTGTCCGCATGGTCCTAGATTGAAGGAGCACTGCAACTGATGGGCCGTCTCCAGTCTTAACATGGTCCTAGTTTTGAGGAACACTACAATCAATGGAGCTTCTCAAGTCACTGCATAGTCCTAGTATGGATGAGCTCTGTAATAAATGATGATTTGTTAGTCTCTGCTTGGAGGAACACTACAACCAACACGGCTTCTCCGGCTCCTCATGGTCCTAGCTTGAAGTAGCACTGCAACCAATGGCAATTCTCCAGTCTCTGCATAATGCTAAATTGAAGGAGCACTACAACCAACTGAGCTTCTTTAGTCTCCACATGCAAACAAATTTATTTAACTTGGATTTTATTTTCATTCACTTTTTGTACAAAGACACTTAGTTCTCTCTGGAGAAGACAGATCCTTAGGGCCTTACTATAGAAAGCGTCTGTGTTATTCCTGGTGGTCTATTTACACTAAGATAATATTTGTAAGAGTAGGTCTGATAATCACACTTTATTGATTGCACTTTGTTTTCAGGAGTGGGTACAATGATGAAACTTTGTCAGATGCCTTCCGTTGTTACTTCTCATTGTGGTTTAGTAGGGTCTGGGGTGTAAATGTTACTGCTGAGTAGTCGCAGTTCTTTTCTCGTTTGATAACATCTCTTCTGTTGCAGATCTGAATATGTTCTCTGAAATCTTTTCAGCAGTTTTCTTATTCATGCTTATTTTGAAGAATTTCTGTCAGACACTGTGCTGGTCTGAGACTTTTCCAATGGATGTTTGACTGTCCAAAAATGCATGTGTTGCCAGAAAGCTGAGAAATGACTGTAGAATCATCGGCATTGTCACTTGCTGTATTTGCACATTATGTGGCTCAGCAGCACCACCACTCTCTTTCTCTTGAATGCACTAGAAGATGAATGTTCTGCTATTGGCTGGCTGAGAGTTAGAGTACTGTAGCATTCAGTCCAGTATCTTCTTCATGCATTTCATGTATAGCTTTGATGTCGGAGACGAACTGGTGGCTAGCAACCCCCTCTATTCGCGTGGCATCTGGACTTGTATGGCAATGCCTGCTGTGGAATAAGTGGTTGCAGTCCTTGCCATTGTGGTTGTGTAGGTTTTGGTTCTTTTATTGTGGTCACTATGGTTAATGTAATGATTTAAATGACTCCGCCTATTCTTTTCATGTAGTAGGGTTCAAACAGTATTGTAGCACTCATGCCCCTAAACCCCCAGATTCCATCAGGTGCATGAGTTTGCATTGGAATACTAGTAGTATTCCACTCACAATGTGGAAAGATTGTTCGGATGTATAACATGGAGTGGGGAGGAGAAGAACAACAAAGCAAAGTTCAAACAGCGGAGTTTGCAGTCTTAAAGATGATGCCTTGCCAGCTGTTAGCACTTGTTTTCACAGGAGGAAAAGGGGTTTAACTTTGGTGGTGTGGTTGTTTCTTGGCATGTTGTCACTAATCGTTCATTAAGTAATTATCAAAAGCATCCACCCCTGACTTACTTCGTCCAGGTGTCACGTTACAAATACTACCTCTTTGATCCTCCAAGCTCCAGGGTACTCAGCCCCTGTCCCACTGCAGATTGCTGAAACAAGTAGAACTAGGATGTGGGAGATCATCACTATCTATTATCACATCTACCTATGTTTTTAATCTTAGCTCGGGTTCCCATTTTTAAATATTACTGTGAGTGGTGGAAACCTTGAGGGGATTTTATCCTTTTGATCCCTGTGAAACCCCAAAAAACCGGCTCCGCTGTAATTCAGGCATCGGAGCACAACCAGATGTGTATGGCATCTCGGTGGGAAGACTATGATGAAGCATGCCACTAACTAGTGGTAGTGAGTAAGGGTTCTTTTAAAATCCTAAAGGGTTTCCCAACACATGAGAGCAAGTGGCACCACAAGATTTGTAACTTTGGTAGCAGACTCCCTTTTATTTGCTATATTCGATAGGAAAGTAAAGCAAGCCTTTACTCTTCTAACTCTTTTTGTTATTCTCTAAATTTTTGCATCTTCAATTGAGTCAAACCGGATGATTTGCTTGGTGAATGCATCAGGCTTGCTATTGAGGGTGGTCCTACTGAGATTATTTATTACATCTTCAAGGCTGAATCAAGCGTTCACACATGAACATTTAAAGAGAAGGGGGGCACCATATGTCACTTATGGTCCACTGCACTTAGTAAAAAGGCCCGCTGCCTTTAAAAACAATGCTCACTCCAATGAGAAAATACCTTTCTTATTGTGTAGTGCCAATTCCCATAAAAATAAATCTTCTTGTCTACACAAAGAGCCCACCTCCCTTAGATAACTCTTTAACTAATTTCTTTCTAGCAAGCTTTGAATCAAGGACTATCACCTGTAAAAATAATACACTAACATCGCTTTTGACTCAAGAAATGAACTATCAATACATGTCCAGACTTTAATCATCTTCCACAGGAATGAGGAGATTGACCCCTTCACTGAGCCTCTTTCATCACAGAAGGCTAGACTAAACGTTGAACATTCACTTTTGTCTCTTTATCCCACAGCAAGTACAGAGTGTTAGAACTGGGATTTCTGGTTGGCTGAGGCTTGCGTCAAAGCGAGGCAGAGACCACCACTCTAGTCAGAGCAAGGGAGTCACACACCAAGATAACCCCTGCTCACCCCCTTGGTAGCTTGGCTAGAGCAGTCAGGCTTATCTTGGAGGCAATGTGTAAAGCATTTGAGCAAGCACCCACCAGCATCCAATACCCCCCCCTAAAAGGAACTCCACACAAGGTTATATCAAAAATAGCCCTTGTATTATCACAACACATCAGAATCAGAATCACAGGATGTACATTGTGCCAACTGGCACGGGCAATATTTACAAGGGATTATGTACACCTGACAGGGCCCCATGGACCACTGTCAGGATCATCACAAAGTGAACTTGGTAAAGGTGAACTAAAACATACAAGTAACATTAGGTCATAGAATGTACAGTCAGTAAACACTGATAATCACTGCACTTGCAACAGTCTGTGCCATGAAATCCATCATACACAGTTTCCCACCAGTCTAACTATATTAGACCCTCACCACCTAAGTAAAACCTAACACTAGGGCCGTAAACCACACAGGGAAGTACAATCTCCCTAACATACCTAAACAGGTAAAACAACCTCCTATGCATTAGCCATGTCTAGAGGTATCAGAACACAGGGTGCACAAAACATACTACACATAGTACATTTTCCTAACACCCAAAGCATTAGCACATAAATCACCATAGCACATAAATCACATTAGGATCCAGGTTGCGCCATTGCACCAAAACCTAATTGTAGCAGCTGCCCACTACTTGCTGGGCAGCTGAGGACAAGAACAGGGCCTAAACGCTGCAGCTGGCACTAAGTGCTGTGCAGCTGTGGAAGGCCAAGGTAGGGGCGAAGGAGTGCGACTCACTCCTGAGTCCAAAGACATGTCCCTAGAAAGAAAACCTAAAAGGTGCAGCTGCCCACTACTTGCTGGGCAGCTGTGGATCAAAACTGCGTCATGTGCTCTCACTAGCCCCCAGGAACAACAATGTGCCAAGACGTGGGACAGATGAATGTCAGACTGCTTTTGAACAATTGAGACAAGCCCTTTGTTCTGCACCAGTGTTAGGTACACCAGACTACACGAAGATTTTCACATTGTACGTACACGAGAAAGATGGGTGTGCATTGTCAGTGTTAGTGCAGACACATGGGGATAAGCAGAGGCCCTGCGCATATTTTTCGGCAATACTTGACCCTGTGGCACAAGGGTTACCTGGGTGCTTTCGAGGAGTTGCAGCAACAGCAGTGGCTATACGGCAGAGTGAGGGAATAGTTTTGTCACACAAGTTGCTGGTGTTAGTTCCCCATGCGGTAGATGCACTGTTAAACCAAACAAAGACCCAGTATCTTACGAGTGCACGTCTAACAGGATATGAGCTCACACTATTGGCGCCACACATCACACTAAAGAGATGTGCTACCCTGAACCCTGCTACTTTATTGCCGTATCCAGTTGCTGAGGGCCAAGAGGAAGAACACCATTATTGTGTTTTCCTGACCGAAGAACAAACAAAGGGTCGTGTCGACTTACAGGATACTCCACTTCCAGATGTGGATGGGGAACTGTGGGTTGATGGATCGTGTTTAAGGCTGCCAGATGGCACAACTTCTGCAGCATATGCGATCACGACACTTAAGACAGTGGTAGAAGCAGCACGAATACCACAGAAATCGGCCCAAGCAGGGGAACTAATAGCCTTAACAAGAGCCTGCGAATTGAGTGCTGGCTTGTGTGTGAACATCTACACTGATAGCCGGTACGCCTTCGGAGTAGCGCATGATTTTGGCCTACTCTGGAGAGAGCGTGGGTTTTTGACTTCGCATGGAGTACATATCATGCATGGGGAAACAAGTGCGTGATCTTTTGAATGCGTTACTTTGTCCAAAGAAAGTGGCGATAATTAAATGCAGTGCGCACAAAAAGGTCACTGACAAAGTGGGACAAGGAAACGTTTTTGCAGATAGCATAGCGAGAGAAACGGCTATGTTACAAAATGCCTCGTCAATGTATGTGGTGAAATCACAGGCTGAGCGATGGCATGATGCTAGAGAGGAGATACTAGACATTCAGAAATCAGCGTCTGAAGCAGAACTCACAACTTGGGCAGCAGAGGGAGTGCTGGATGATGAGGGTTGTAGGCGAAGCAAAGATATGGAAAGATGGAAATTGCCTGCAGCTTACTTGCTAGCGATGGTCCAAATGACACATGGATTGGCACATGTTGGAGCTCTTGTAATTACTCGATTGCTAACGCGAGTTTGGGAGCATCCTGAGATTGCCAATACGGCCAAAAGAGTAGTGCAGACCTGTCTGATATGCTTGCAGCACAATCCTGCAAAAGGGACGCATACTCCGAAAGGAGGGTTTGTTCCACCTACTGCACCATTTGAAGTACTGCAAATGGATTACATTCAGCTTGAGCGTTGCAATAACCTTAAGTATGTCTTAGTGGTGGTGTGTGCTTTCAGTAAATGGATTGAGTCCTTCCCCACGAAGTATAATACAGCGCTGACAACAGCTAAGGTTTTGCTCAAAGAGTACTTCCCTCGCTACGGTGTTTGTAAATTTTTGTGGAGCGATAATGGTCCTCATTTTGTTGGGAAAATTGTGGAATACGTGATGAAGGGATTGGGAATTCAGCAGAAATTTCATGCTGTATTTCATCCACAGTCAGCAGGTCTTGTTGAAAGATATAATGCTACTCTAAAATTAAAGCTAGCAAAGATTGTGGCATCTACGTCTTTGAAATGGCCGGATGCTCTGCCTCTGGCATTGCTATCTATCAGATCAGTGCCCCATTCTCGAACTGGCCTCACACCTTATGAAGTGGTGTTTGGAAGGCCTATGAATATATGGGGAGTTCCTAAGCCTCGATTGTTACATGATGTGCCTTGTATAATGATGAACGATTATTTGGCAGGATTAACAAATGATTTACTTTCCATTCATCAACAGGTTCGAGAAGCGCTCCCTGATAATTCCATTGGAAAGGCTCACAATCTTTGTCCTGGCGACCACGTTATGATCCGGTCCTTCGAGAGAACAAGCAGCTTAGAGCCGAGGTGGCGTGGCCCCGAGCAGGTGCTGCTTGCAACTCATACGGCTGTGCGAGTCACCAATAGGAAGCGGTGGGTGCATTCCACTCACTGCCGCCGCGTCTCTCCGGATCTGGTGAGCCCAACTGTGCTGTCTGATTATCGAGACATCTTGGACAAGGAGAAGAGCCCAGCTGTGACGTCTACTGAATCGGAGGGAGCCTTCCCGGACCACACTGTTTCTGGAAGAGAGAGATACAATCTACGACCACGACAAGCAGTTGTTTTGTGCGATACTGGTTGAGTTACTGCTCCAGGTTTGTGAAACGGAAGCCGGGAATATAAAGGGGGGGGAATCTGTTCTGCCAAGTGTAGCGACACCCGTCTTGAATCTCGGAGAAGAAACCAACGGCTACCTCGGAGCTCAGCACTCATATTTTTATTTTTTCGTTATTTTTGAGACATTTTTGAACTTTTGAACTATGGCATCTTCTGCAATGCGAAACAAGAGAATTCTTGGTGCAGTACTATTTGTTTTGACAATTGTGGTGATAGCTGTGATAGCTTGGGTAGTAGAACTCTTGGTGCCAGTAAGAGAACAGACTTATTTGAATAACAGCTTTATTCAGATTCTGCTTCACACCCACAATATGACTAATACTTCAAACTGCTGGGTATGTGGGATGTTGCCTGGACATCAAAAGAAAGGAGGCACACCACTTATCCCACTCCCGTTTTCCCATAATGGTTCTTGTAATGCCTGGTATACACTTTTGTTCACTTTGCGATGGCCAACGAAAGGTGGACTGCTTTTCCGACTCAATAAAATCTGCTTCAACGATCGAGATGGTTATCCACAAGCTGAAGGAACTAAGTTTGAATGGGAGGAGTATCGCCCTGACAACGTGTCTACACCACGAATTTATAGCAATCAGAGAAATATAAATATGTACAGTTTACATGTGATTACCGTTATTGATACAAAAGCTGATCTTTGCGTTCATAATAAAGGTACAATCCCAGTAGGAAGAAGTGAATGCAACACCACTCTTACCTTTGACACTCCAAATGGTATTACATTTGTGGCCTCACGAAATACGTACTTTATATGTGGAAATAAAGGTTATCACCGTCTCCCTATAGGATGGTTAGGGACATGTTATATATCCTTTGTATTACCCCCTGTGTTTATTGCCCCGCCTATGTATCATAATAACTACGTGCTGTATCACGATTTTATATTGAATAGAGTGAAGAGAACATTAGTTCTTGATGACATTGACCAAACAGATACTGCGTTACAACAATATGTTGATTTTAATTTAGGCCTCTTTTCATTTGTTGGAGCTGCCTTGAATAGTCGCAAAAATAAGACGGCTGACACGTGTTGTAGAAGCTGTTGCTAATGAGACAGCTTTCGCTTTAGGAAACTTAACAGAGGAACTTCAGATTACTAGAATTGTAACGCTCCAAAACCGCATGGTGTTAGATGTAGTATTAGCTGATCGTGGAGGAGCATGCCGTATTATCGGAAGTAGTTGTTGTGTATACGTGCCAGATAATTCACCTTCTGTATATGATGCAATATCTAAATTACATAAAATTGCTGCTGAGATACATCCTGATAATGGTACATGGACAGTCTCGGGGTGGTTTTGGACATTACTTAGTACATGGGGTTGGAAGTTGCTGACGATTCTATGTGTAATAATTGGGATATTATTCTTTCTATGCCTCTGTATCCAGTGCGGCCCTGTGTTATGTTCTATGTGCCTTTCTGTCTGTATTCCATCTAAATGAGCTATTGCTAAGAATGAACAAATGATTCATAGAGAAGTAGTACAAATTATGTCTATTGATATTGAAGATGAGTACCCTGATTACGTCCATTATGAGGTAGCTTCAGCTAAACGCTAAAAGGGTCGTCTGTCGTAATTTGACAGTGATCGGGTTAGCGTTAAGCTTTGCTACACGAATTTCCCTTATCTTGACTATGGTTGTCGGAAGCCATTTTGAATGTGTCGGCGGCCATTTTATATGAACACGTCGTCTCGTGGTCAGCATGCCCTTTTGTCCTTTCTCTGTACCACTGACCACTCGAGTTTGCCCAGCAACAGGCTATTTTTAGTATTGGTCAAGCTCACACATGCGCAGTTAAACCTGGACAGTCATCACTTAGGAATGTCCCTCTAAACTGACCAGTGGTGTTGTAACTCCTCCCATGAGTTGGCTGTGTTCCAAAAATGACCATATATGTACCTAAACCTCTGTAAATGTGTTCCGCCTACATTTTTATTACTGTAAAACTGTATAAAAGAGGATTTGCACCGATGTTCGGTGTGATACTTCTTGCATTGCCGAAGGGTGCTGTAGGAATGTACCACCACCCCTTGGGGTCTTAATAAACTTGTCTTTTGCATTTTCTAGTTTCCGTGCCAACATCTATTATGGTGTAGAGGGTGTCTGCGGAGTATGTAGGCCTGGAGAACCCAATACCACAGTATGGGACACTTATAATAGACCATATCTTCTTCACCCGCAACATCTATTCTTGGCTGTTCATTTTCGTCAGCGAGCGCTAGGTCATCTGTGCCTTAAACATTCCTCATGGCTGCAAACTAGTTCCCTCTTTTCTCGATGAATCAATCTCCATTTCCATATTCAAAAATGGGAGGATTATGATTTAATACACTGATGTATGTCTATTTGCAACTTTGTCATGAAAAGGGTCTCCTCTGCCAAACCCTTGCATCCACTGCAAGCTGTCTTCTCACACAGTCCTATTCCTATCCACCCCTCTAATCCTCTATCATTTGACAACCATGCACACTGCACTATTATTTATACTGCTCTCCTTTCTGCCACAAATCAAGGACTCATGCCAAGTTCAGACTCATTGAGCACTACACCTAGTCACAGCTCGATTATTGCTCAGGGCCGTTTCTCTACCCTTACTCTCTTTACTGCCCCCAACTACTGCTGCTTCTGGATCTGCCTCACCTAACTCTCATCTAGTGATTACAAATCCTAGTCGCAATGGGATGCGCCTTACGTATTCTAACTAACTAACCACATGAAGGATTTAGCTTCCCTCAGCCCCCTATGTTTATCTCCGTACACACCACACACTCAACTGGCCAGCACTCTATCATCACAGAAAACTCCCAAACGTTGTCTCCGCCATCTCATGTCAGTCATCATTCACCCGCATGAAAGTTGCTGTCCTCTTTGCATTTTTCTACCCTTCACCCCCTCTCTTTCATAACCACACAAAGAGAACCTGCCTGACCTATTGAGTGCACACCTAGATAACTCTTCTACCCTGGCACCCCTTATGATCTCATGAACACCAGACTCTGCCCAGTAAACCTGATGCTTCACAGAACATACAACACCCTCCTCTTCCTCAATTAGTTATCCCGCAATTCCTTATCTTAGAGACACAATAGCAGCCTCTCCATCTAACATACTTCCTGATTCCAAAATACACACTTACTACCTCTTCCTCACATTGATCTGTGATGATTGGTGATCCAAATGCACTCTCCCTCTCTCCCAAACCTTTCCATGACTATCCCCACATACATTCCCTCTCAACCACATTTCCCCATGTTAATCACCACACAGATCAACTGCTCACCACGTTTACATTCAGCCATTGGTCAGCTCCACCTCTCCCACTTTTCTCAGCCTTCTGCACTGAAGCAGTTGCTAACACCACAACCACTGCAATCAAAACCCATACACCAGTTCCAAAATGAAGTTCACGTTAATCAGTACAAAACTATAAACATTGATACAGACTCTAGAGTGGGTTATCCTTCCCTGATGGGTCTCAACTCTTGTCACTTTTAAAAGTCAACCCCAGAAAAACACCCAACTCACTAGCAGATTACAGCACCCACTCCCCCTTTTTCATCACAGCTTCCACTAGCCCCACCTCATGGTTAACCTTTATCAAAACAGCATACCGCTGTCTCATCTCACAGAACCAATTATCAGACTTAGTGAAGACAGAAGGCTGATAGGGATATTATTCTTATTCCAACTGAACCTCTGGAAATACCTTACACTGAAAGTCATTTCATCTCATCAAAGCATGCTGCATAACTGTAGGTTAGCAGTCAAGCACAAACTAGAAATTTTCTGGCACTATTTCCAACTACAATCATGACCTACTAGTCCTGGCAAATACTTGGTTCAACAATAACTCCCACAATAGGACGATGAACCGTCTTCAACTTTCGACTCCATCAGAAGATGTGAACATTAAGAGAGGATGGGGTGGGGGTTGCAGTTATCTACAGGATCTCCTTACAGTACAAATACCCAATAGTTAATTTTTCTTTTTAATGCCTCACTCTTGACCTACACACTCCCCTCTCATACTAAATGCCAGCTATCACCCTCCTGGAGAAATGCAGCCTTCATCAATGAACTCATGGAGCTCCTAACAAACCAATTCAATGTGATGAGGTTATTTTTCTTGGGAGACGTTAATCTTCACTGAGGCTACACAGATGTCAAGGCTGGCAGTCTCCTTTTTCGTTCCTGTCTGGAAATGATCTGTTCCAGCACAACTCTAGTCCCACTCACACGAAAGTTACTACTACAATAGACTTAATTATAACTAAAAAAATGATTCTCAGTAGAAGGCCCCATACCTGTAGATTAGTTGGACCTGCATCTTATTCCTTTCTCTCTAAAACTCTCAAGTTCCATTACTAAGGGCCAACCCAAAAGAAAGATATTATGGTTTCACAATATCAAAAAATTAAGACATCAGTATATTTGGTATCAGTGTTCGGATTTTACTCCCACAGATCAGTTCTGTCACCAACATCAACTACTCATCCTACCTCTACTTTGACTGTATCGCATCTGCTCAATATGATAGTACCACTCTAGAGCAGAAAAGGAAAGACCGAAGTCTTCGGCTCCCTGGCTCAATTAACATCTTTAAATGGATAAGACTGCTTTGAGATTGCTAGAGAAGACAGGACAATCGCCATTCATCCCCAACCTCACCTGCTTCAAGACTTCAAGATTGAAGTGATGACAACCGCCAGTTAGGAAAAGGCAGCTCGAAGCAGGTAGGTTGTACATTCTTTATTTGATGGTGAGCTCTAAGCTCTAAATAAACCATTCTCTCTCAGACTAGATCTCAGTCTCCACACACAAACATTCTAAATAGGCTTCAGTGCAAAAGGAAAAACCAAAGAACAATAAGCAAGGGATGGACTGGAGGAAGATCCCAACTTATGTAAACATATATAATAATAATATGCCAATAAAAAAGGGACAAGCATTAAGCACTTTACAACAAAGATCACTATTTAAGAGGAACAGTTTTACTGTGAATGGTACTCTTTTTAGATCTATCAACTCAGCCAAAACTTCTTTGAGTGGCTCCGAGCTGCGTATAACCTTCCCCCATCTGTTAGATTTGAACACTCTGGCAAAATCTGAAGAATTTTCAAAATTCTTTGAAACAAAAGTTATGGCTATTAAACAGTTACAAGTTATATTTTCTGATCACCAACTCAACATAATCATCATTTGCAAATCCAAGAACACATGGCAACAGTTAGACAAAATTGAGCAGAATTAATTACTGAAAGTCATTATGATGACCAAACCATCCAGCCATTTTTGGTGTCTGATTCCTGGCTATATGGGCAAAGACCTTGTTCTACAATTTTTCAGTAGTGAACTAAACCAGTGAACCTCTCACTCCATCAGGGGGTTGACTCCAGACAGTCTCATGAGTGGACAAGTCATGCCAATGCTTAAAAAAACCTGTTTCCAATATCTTGTTTCTTGCAATAGTTATTGAAAGCTGTGTAAATGTAAATGTAAATGTATGTGTCTTGTAAAGCGCACTGCTGCCCTGAGGCGTCGTGGCGCTGTAGACCGCTGGGGAACCCGTCCTGGCTATCCCTGTGAGATGGTCCCTACTGGGTATCTCCAAGGTGAAACCAGGCATCCCCGGCGAATGTGGGGTCCGTTGTAGTGATGAGGCAAGCTAATGCCCAGAGTTGCCGAGTGTGATCCCTGGTTAGAGTAGGCACTGAGGCGAGAATTAACAAGTCCGCTGACCCTGGTCCACGACCCTGCCGCGTTGGGAATTGAACCCTGGTCCCGAGCCGTTCTCTGCTTCCGGGTCTGCCACCTCTAACCAGTGAGCCACACCGTACCCAAGACATCCAAGATAACAACCTCTTAGATGAATACAATGCAGGAGTCTATCAGGGCTTTGGTGCCGAAACAGCGCTGCTCCAGGTTCTTGATGATGAGCTTTGCATCTTGAACTCAATCAGCTCCTGCCTCTTTCTCCTCCTTGACCTATCAGCAGCCTCCCATACAGTAAATCACAGTGTGATTCTTAACAATCTCAAAAATCTCGTGGGCATGGATGAAGTGGTCATCAAATGATTGAATTCATACCTAATGGACAGGTCACAGAGGCAAAAAATGTATTCAAGCCTTTCAAAACTGGTTGCCTTAACATAAGGGGTCCCTCAAGGATCTATCCTAGTGCCCGACCTTTTTAACTTGAATATTGAACCCCTAATCTACTAAATAACTCAGGAACTTTTATCATCAATGTGCTGATGATACTCAACTGTATTGGAAGATCTCCTCTCCAAATGACATTTCTCATCTTGCCAACACTGTAAATGCAGTTCAAGATTTGATGATCACTCTTCATTTAAAAGTGGATGCATCTGAAACAGGATTCCTCCGCATCTCCTTATACACCTCATGACTGCTAGTTCAGTCATGGATGGAGTCAATCAACAACCTCAAGTGCAAACTTACCATTGTCGACAGTGCTAAATCCGTAGAAGTAATCCTTGACTAGATTCAACTTGTGGTCTCAAGCCAGCATCATGCCTAAACATGCATGCTTTAAATTACAATCAACTCTGGGAGATGTGTTCTTTCATTTGAGAACAAGATCTCATACAAGCATTGGTGCTTTCAAGGATAGACTAGTGCATATCTCTCTAGACTGGTCTTCCCAAAATACATCTCACTCCACTGAAAGCAGCTCTACACGCAGCAGCACGGTTTGTCTCTGGGATCAAAAGAAATTACCATATCTAACTGGTTCTGTTAACACTCTTGTGGCTTAAATGGCTAGCATCACTCACAAGGACTTTCACAACTCTATCCCACACTACCTGGCTGCCAAGTTAAAAGTATCTGATGAGGCAAGACCATCACAAAATGCTGAAGCTCTGCTTCTAGAACCCTGACCTTTAAAAAAGAGCGGTTTGTGGTTCAATTCTTCCCAGCGAGTGCACCCAGATTCTGTAACTCTTTACTTCTGGGCTTACACACCATGGCCTCACTATCTTTAAATCTGAGCTAAAAGCCTCCTATTTGAAAGACACTTGAGTAAATGTCCTTTCTATCTGGATAAATTTACAGGCTCTATCAAACAAGCCATTGACACTTTGGCCCCTTTAAAGCTATATAAAGAACATCCTGTCTCCAAACAAGAAAGCTGGTACACTAAGGAGTTAAGGGAGGAAAAACAAAAATGTAGGTGTGAGAAGTTGGCCTGATATGTAGTGTTTCCAATTCTGGAACCACTGGGTATCAGTCCAAACAAACCCCAAAGATGTCAGGTTGTAAGTCAACCTTGTAGACAAGCTATCCTAGTGGTAGCATGGACTAAGCAGCCTTAAAGGCTTAACTTAAGAGGTCGTGTTAAGCGAGCTGTTTTACCACATACAATCCTGTAATCAAATGAAAGGACACCACACAAGTATATATTGTAAAAATATATGTATTTATTTCTAAATTACTCCCCAGTACTATTTATGAGGAAAGGGGCACAAGCGTTAAATCAAAAGCACTGTTAAACATATAAAGTTGGCACAATTATGGCTGAGGGCGGGGGGCCACTCAGACCATATACTAAAAAAATGGTATAAGTAACACTTATCGAACAATGGTTAGGCCTAGGGCCTAGAGATTCGCTGGGAGCAGTCAGGACAAGCAATGAAGAAGTCGGGAGTAGCCCACAGGATACGGGTGCAGCACGGAAAGTGCGGCGCGCACCAATGTAATGTCAATGGTGCGTAAAAGTTAGTTAAAGTGAATTAAATGATACTTCCGCTGAACCTAGGAACACAAAACTTTAGACACAGACCCTAGAGGTGTGTGCCAGTGTAAGGACACCGGCGTTGCAAAGTTACCTCACCCACAGGCCGTGGGTGCACAGGGTCGAAGTGGCGTCGGGTTCTGTCACGCAGGTTCTTGGTGCTTGGAGCTGTTGCAGCTGCAGGCGCTGTGAAGCAGAAGTGTCCGGTGCGATCCAAGGGTGGATCGAAGTAGAAAAGTACCTGAAAGCAGAGGGGACAGAGTCTGGGTCACTCAGCAGTGACCAGGGTGGAACCAGGACGGAACCAGGCAATGTCGGGCGCAATCAGGCGGTTGTCGATAGGCTTCTCTCCGCTGTCACGTGGGCTCTGGGGCATCTGCGACGTCCAGGAGCAGGTCACGATCTGTCCCACGTAGGCTCTCGCCGTCAGCACCGTCGGCTTCAAGATTGCAGCAAACAGCACTTGGCAAAAGCAATCCACGCGGAACCGGGAGATTGCTTATCACTCGAACCAGGAGGGTCAGAGTGGGTGCTCCTTTTCACAGGAGCTGGTGCAGATCTGGAGCAACCAGAAAAGCAAGTCGGATTTCAAGTTTCGTCGGCACAGGGGCCACAAGCCAGCTGGCAAGTGACCGGGCCAACGCGTCGAGCGCACACAAGCAGAAGGGCCCCACGCAGCACTCGTCGAGTGTGGAGGGGTGAGCTTTGGTGCAAGTGGAGCTCGGGGCTGGGGCTTCTCAAACCCCGGTGCACAGCTTCGAGGGTCACTCGTGGGCTGCACGGTCAGCGTCTCGTGGCCTTTTCAAGATGGCGTGCCCCACGCTTCCGGTCGCCTCCACGGGTCTCAGCTCTGCAGGGACTGTGGATCGGGCAGGTAGAAGGCAGGCAAGCTTGATCTCGTCGATCTCTGTCGCTCGAGTTCCGGCGGGAACTGCAACAAAGCAAGGGTCGAGGGCTGGATGGTGCCTGTTTGCACAGGGTGGTCACTCCTTGACCACAAGGGAGATTCTTCAGTCTTCTCACGTCGTGTAGAAAGTCGAAGGGTCCAGATTTCGTTTCTTATGTTTCTTCAGGATGATCTGAAGTCCGTTGGGACTGCTCCCCCTCTTATTCGAATCTAGGGGGTTGGACATCCTGCTAGGTCCCCTCCTATGGGTGGGACCCAGGAAGGGGGTGGTTACACCCCTCTCCTTTGATCCTGGCCGCGCTGGGACAGGGGCTGGGAGGCCCCAGAACCGGTTTGGCCGGATCCTGCAAGGGGCAGCCTTGTGCTCCCCAGGCAGTGTCTGGTTTCTTTGAAACCTCCCTACTCCAATCCACTATCTCCTGTCTGGGGTGGTTTGACACCGCCCTGTGACAGGAAACTCTTTGTCCAGGCCTCCTCTGCCGGGTTTCGGTCAGCAGCAGGAGGCTAGACCCGTGTCTGTGGCAGGGGCATCCATTTTGTGGATCTGAGGCTCATTTTAAATCAACCGCGTTTCAGTAAAGTAACATGTCTTCTCCCTCTAGAAGGGTGGAATGCTACCCCCGTCGCCAGAACTGGCGAGGGGGTAGTATTCCAATTCGTATGACACCTTACACGACATGTTTTGATAAAGCCAAACCAAAGTTGCTATATAACCGCGAGGATTATAAGGCGCTTAAGAGTATATGGTATGGCATTATCCCGGATCAGCTTAGGGAGTTGTTCCCGACAGCTGCAGACAGGCTCAGCTCATGCCAGAGCTCCATCTCACATAAAACCACGCACTCTGCCTCCAGGATTGATGAGGCCTTCCATAGGAGTGGCTCACAGGTTATATATGTGTCCAGATATAGGTTTAGATATAGGTATACTATATCTAAGCAAGGGGTGATTACACCCACTTGCCCCAGCTGAGTGATCAGCCAGTTGTGTCAATTTAAGAACCAGCCAGGGGTGGCAAAAGCTATGCTTCAGCCCCTGGTAGGCCTTGGTGGCACCTATGCCCTGAGCACCTATAGTGCATGGTACAGGGGCTGACAAGGAGTCCATTTCCAATTGTGGTATGTACCTATAGCACATGTATCATAAATTTAGAGAGAGAACAGCAGGCTGGGGGTCTGATTAGCAGGCCCACAGCCTCAGTAAGTCGAAAACCAGTGAAGCAAAAAGCAAAAATTGGGGTGACCATAGGATAGCAGACCCTACTCTCCTACATAACATAACCCCCCCCCCAAACGCAGGGACATTAAACTTAACCTTGACCAGATAAGTCTTCATGTTCTAAGTGGAAGTACCTGGAGAGACCATCTGCATTACCATGGTCAGTCCCTGGGCGGTGCTCCACTGTAAAGTCCATCCCCTGTAGGGAAATGGACCACCTGAGCAGTTTGGGATTTTCACCCTTCATCTGATTTAGCCACAAGAGGGGCTTATGGTCTGTCTGAATTAGGAAGTGAGTACCAAACAAGTATGGCCTCAACTTCTTCAGGGCCCAAACCACAGCAAAGGCCTCCCTCTCAATAGCTGACCAACGTTTCTCCCTGGGGGTCAGCCTTCTGCTAATAAAAGCAATGGGCTGGTCTTGACCATCTTGATTAAGTTGTGAAAGCACAGCTCCCACCCCCAACTCAGAAGCATCTGTCTGTACAATGAACTGTTTGGAGTAGTCAGGACTCTTCAGGATAGGTGCAGAGCACATGGCCTTCTTCAGGTCATCAAATGCCTTTTGACAGCTAACTGTCCACTGAACCTTTTTGGGCATCTTCTTGGATGTCAAGTCATTCAATGGTGTCACAATGGACCCATAGTTCTTTACAAATTTTCTGTAATACCCAGTCAGGCCCAAGAAGGCTCTGACTTGTGTCTGGGTAGTTGGAGGAGCCCAGTCCTGTATGGTCTGGATCTTGCTCTCCAGTGGTTGAACTTGACCCCCACCTACTAGGTGGCCCAAGTACACAACCTTGCTCTGCCCTATCTGGCACTTAGTAGCCTTGATAGTCAGGCCTGCCTTTTGCAGGGCCTCCAGAACCTTCTTCAGGTGGATCAGGTGATCCTCCCAGGTGGAGCTAAAGACAGCAATATCATCTAGATATGCTGCACAAAAGTCATCCAACCCAGCAAGGACTTGGTTCACCAACCTTTGGAAAGTGGCAGGTGCATTCTTCAAGCCAAAGGGCATTACCACAAATTGATAATGTCCACTAGGGGTCGAAAATGCTGTTTTGGCTTTTGACTCCTCAGCTAGTCTGATTTGCCAGTAGCCAGCTGTCAAATCAAATGTGCTCAGAAACTTGGCAGAAGCCAATTTATCAATGAGCTCATCTGCTCTTGGAATGGGATGAGCATCTGTCCTAGTGACAGCATTGAGACCTCTGTAGTCCACACAAAACCTCATTTCTCTCTTCCCATCTTTGGTATGAGGTTTTGGCACAAGGACCACTGGGCTAGCCCATGGGCTCTCTGATGGCTCAATCACTCCAAGCTCCAACATCTTTTGCACCTCAGCCTTTATACAATCCCTGACATGGTCAGGTTGCCTGTAGATCTTATTCTTCACAGGCAGATTGTCACCAGTGTCCACCTCATGGGTGCACCAGTTAGTCTGACTGGGTGTGAGTGAAAACAATTGTCTGTGGGCCTGCAACACCTGTCTGCAGTCCACCTGTTGCTGCTCAGTGAGGCTGCCTGCCAAGGCTACTCCATCAACTGAACCATCATCAGGGTTCTGGGAAAGCAGGTCTGGGAGAGGGTCACTCTCTTCCTCCTGTTCCCCATCTGTGGCCATGAGGAGACTCATGTCCTCCCTGTCAACAAATGCTTTCAATCTGTTCACATGGAGCACCCTGTGGGGGCTCCTAGGGGTACCAAAGTCAACCAAGTAGGTGACTTCTCCCTTCTTTTCAATGATAGGGTAGGGTCCAGTCCATTTGTCCTGGAGAGCTGCTGGCCCCACTGGGTCCAACACCCACACCTTCTGTCCTGGCTGGAACTCAACCATAACAGCCTTTTGGTCATGCCAGGCTTTCTGTAATTCCTGACTTGCCTCAAGGTTTTTGGATGCTCTCTCCATGTATTCAGCCATCCTGGAGCGGAGACCAAGTACATAGTCCACAATGTCTAGTTTAGGCTTTTTGAGAGGTAACTCCCATCCTTCCTTCACCAAACTCAATGGACCTCTTACAGGGTGGCCAAACAAAAGTTCAAAAGGGCTGTAGCCAACCCCCTTCTGTGGGACCTCTCTGTAAGCAAAGAGCAAGCAGGGTAAAAGGATGTCCCATTTCCGCCTAAGCTTCTCTGGTAAACCTTTTATCATTCCCTTTAGGGTCTTGTTGAACCTTTCCACAAGCCCATTGCACTGTGGATGGTAGGGTGTGGTAAACTTATAGTTTACTCCACACTCTTTCCACATTGCTTTTAAGTATCCAGACATAAAGTTAGTACCTCTGTCTGAAAGAACCTCCTTTGGAAAGCCCACTCTTGAGAAAACTGCAATGAGGGCTTTTGCCACCACAGGAGCTGTGGTGGTCCTCAGGGGAATTGCCTCTGGGTACCTGGTGGCATGATCCACTACCACCAGTATAAATCTGTGCCCAGATGCTGTTTGAGGATCCATGGGACCCACAATGTCTATTCCAACTCTTTCAAAGGGTACCCCCACCACAGGTAGTGGTATCAGGGGGGCCTTTGTTGTGCCAACTGACTTACCACTGGCTTGGCAAGTGACACAGGAGCGACAAAACTCCTTGACATTTTCTGACATGTGAGGCCAGTGAAAGTGTGGAACAAGCCTGTCCCAAGTCTTATTCTGGCCTAAGTGTCCTGCAAGGGGAATATCATGGGCCAAGGTAAGAAGGAAGCCCCTAAACTTCAAAGGTATAACCAACCTCCTGGTGGTGCCAGGCTTGGGGTCTCTAGCCTCTGAATAAAGGAGCCCTTCATCCCAATACACCTTATGGGTACCTTGAGCATTCCCTGCAGCCTCAGCAGCAGCTTGCTGTCTGAGGGGTTCAAGTGAAGGGCAATCTAATTGGGCCTGCCCCAGGTCTGCCCTTGAGGGTCCCCCTGTCCCCAGAAACTCAACCTGTTCAGGTTCAAGCTCATCTGAGACAGTCTCCTCTTGGACTGCAGAATCAGTTTCCTGTGAAACTTGATCCTCAACCTGGGGCAAGTGGGAAGGCACAGCCTTAACCCTCTTGCTCCTCCTCTTGGGTTGTGGTTGGTCTATTGTTTCAAGATCCACCACTGGTTCAGGAAGGCACTTCTTAGCCTGAGACCTTGTCACTGCAAGGACATGAGCTGAAATCCCTAGCATTTCTGCATGAGTCCTGTACTCCACTTCTGACCAAACTGAGCTTTCAAGATCATTGCCTAACAGACAGTCTACTGGGAGGTCTGCACTCACAACAACTTTCTTTAGGCCATCTACCCCTCCCCAGGAGAAGTTCACAACAGCCACACTATGGGAAGTAGTGGAGTTGCTTGCATTGGTCACTAGGTAACTTTCACCTAGTACAATCTGTCCAGGGTCCACAAAGCCAGGTGTCACCATTGTGACACTGGCACAAGTGTCCCTGTAGGCCTGAGCCAGTTTCTCATTAATTAAGGGAGTCTGCCTATATTTGCCCAGGTTACTGGGGCTTACTGCAGTGGGCAAAGATAAGCCCACATCATATAGGAGAACTGCCTGTGTGGGGATTCTGACTAGGCCAGATTCCACCTCAGTACCCAGGGTCAACCCTACTAAACCCTTTGGCTGTGTACCACCACTGCTGACTGTACTAGGGGGTGCAGTTGCTTTAGGAGCTGCAGTGGTGGGGACTGGATTTTTCTTAGTGCATTCACTGCCCCAGTGTGAAACTGATTTGCAGGTATTACACCAAGGTTTCTTTGGGCCATCATTCTTCTTTTTCTTGTTTCCATTTTGGGAACCCCCCTCCTTATTGCTAGTTTGGGGGCCTGAAGACTTCTGGTCCTTTTCTTTATCTTTCTGATTCCCACCCTTCTGGTCTGTTTTCTTCTGGTCACCTTGGTTCTGGTTTTTCTGCTTAATCCTTGTTCTGACCCATTTGTCTGCCTTCTTTCCCAATTCTTGGGGAGAGGTCAAATCAGAGTCAACAAGGTATTGATGCAACAGCTGGTTCTGACAGTTATTAAGGATCTGTTCTCTCATCATAAGATTGTACAATCCTGTACAGTCTGAAACTTTACTTCCCTGCAGCCAACCCTCCAGAGCCTTAGTGGCACAATCTACAAAATCAGTCCAGTCCTGAGTCTGTGCTTTTTGGGTGTCTCTGAACAACAACCTGTATTGCTCAGTGGTTAGGCCAAACCCTTCAATAAGAGCACTCTTCAGAACAGAGTAGTTTTTGGCATCCTCAGGTCTAACAGTGAGGAGCCTGTCCCTCCCTTTCTCAGAAAAGGAGTACCATAAAATTGCTGCCCACTGATCCTCAGGGACCTGCTGTACCATGCAGGCCCTCTCAAGAGCAGTCATCCATTTGTGGATATCATCCCCTTCCTTGTAGGGGGGCACAATTTTTGTCAGGTTTCTATTGTCATAGGCCCTGTCTTTTTCTTTAGGAACTTTGCTGCCACCAGTGGCATCTAAGCCACACAATTTTCTCTCTCTTGCTAAACCAAGTTTAGCTTGAGCCAAGGCTACCTCTTCCCTTTCTATTTGGAGTTGGACAGCCCTCATCCTGGCCCTATGCTCTTTTCTCTGGGAGGAAGTCATTCCTCTTTGAGATTCTCTTGAGGCACTAGAAAGGTGAGAGTCCCCTGATAGAGATCTCTCCCTCCTATTACCTGGGAGAATTTGGTTATGAGATCTGGGGTGGTGCTGGCCCCCCCCATTCCCATGTAGGTCCAAGTTGGCCTGGTTAAGGCTGGCAACCTGTACCTGGTTTCCCCTCTGATCCTGATCTTCAGGCTCTTCTAAATCAGAGCCTTCCTCTTCCTCTTCCTCCTCCACTACATCATCATCTGGAAGATCCTCATTCTCAGGGGAGTTTATCCCTTCACCTGCACCTAAGGGAGCCTGACTCACCTTATCTAGATCATCCTTTTCTAGGAGAGCTATTAGGGAAGGAATGGTAGGGCCTCTGCCCTTTTTTAGCCCCCTGGCTGTGCACAAGGCACTCAGGTCTTTGTGGCTAAGGTTGTCATATCTGGATGTTGTCCCTATAGGATCAACTTCTACAGGAGCAGAGCCTGAGGCTCTATCTGCATCAGACATGACTGCTAGTGAGGTGTAAGTGGTGCACTTACCTACACTAAGTGGTTTCCTACTGTACCTTGCTAGTGAGTTGTAGTCAGGGTGTGCTAATCCCTTTAATCTACAACTACTAAGTTCAGTAGAACTTAATATGCTAAGCTTTTGATTTATATGTACCTAGAGGTACTTGATGTGATCTTTCAATTTGATAAAGATTGCAATGGTAAAACAAACAGCAAGCTCAAATTCCACCGCTGCCACCAATGTGAGAAGTTGGCCTGATATGTAGTGTTTCCAATTCTGGAACCACTGGGTATCAGTCCAAACAAACCCCAAAGATGTCAGGTTGTAAGTCAACCTTGTAGACAAGCTATCCTAGTGGTAGCATGGACTAAGCAGCCTTAAAGGCTTAACTTAAGAGGTCGTGTTAAGCGAGCTGTTTTACCACATACAATCCTGTAATCAAATGAAAGGACACCACACAAGTATATATTGTAAAAATATATGTATTTATTTCTAAATTACTCCCCAGTACTCTTTATGAGGAAAGGGGCACAAGCGTTAAATCAAAAGCACTGTTAAACATATAAAGTTGGCACAATTATGGCTGAGGGCGGGGGGCCACTCGGACCATATACTAAAAAAATGGTATAAGTAACACTTATCGAACAATGGTTAGGCCTAGGGCCTAGAGATTCGCTGGGAGCAGTCAGGACAAGCAATGAAGAAGTCGGGAGTAGCCCACAGGATACGGGTGCAGCACGGAAAGTGCGGCGCGCACCAATGTAATGTCAATGGTGCGTAAAAGTTAGTTAAAGTGAATTAAATGATACTTCCGCTGAACCTAGGAACACAAAACTTTAGACACAGACCCTAGAGGTGTGTGCCAGTGTAAGGACACCGGCGTTGCAAAGTTACCTCACCCACAGGCCGTGGGTGCACAGGGTCGAAGTGGCGTCGGGTTCTGTCACGCAGGTTCTTGGTGCTTGGAGCTGTTGCAGCTGCAGGCGCTGTGAAGCAGAAGTGTCCGGTGCGATCCAAGGGTGGATCGAAGTAGAAAAGTACCTGAAAGCAGAGGGGACAGAGTCTGGGTCACTCAGCAGTGACCAGGGTGGAACCAGGACGGAACCAGGCAATGTCGGGCGCAATCAGGCGGTTGTCGATAGGCTTCTCTCCGCTGTCACGTGGGCTCTGGGGCATCTGCGACGTCCAGGAGCAGGTCACGATCTGTCCCACGTAGGCTCTCGCCGTCAGCACCGTCGGCTTCAAGATTGCAGCAAACAGCACTTGGCAAAAGCAATCCACGCGGAACCGGGAGATTGCTTATCACTCGAACCAGGAGGGTCAGAGTGGGTGCTCCTTTTCACAGGAGCTGGTGCAGATCTGGAGCAACCAGAAAAGCAAGTCGGATTTCAAGTTTCGTCGGCACAGGGGCCACAAGCCAGCTGGCAAGTGACCGGGCCAACGCGTCGAGCGCACACAAGCAGAAGGGCCCCACGCAGCACTCGTCGAGTGTGGAGGGGTGAGCTTTGGTGCAAGTGGAGCTCGGGGCTGGGGCTTCTCAAACCCCGGTGCACAGCTTCGAGGGTCACTCGTGGGCTGCACGGTCAGCGTCTCGTGGCCTTTTCAAGATGGCGTGCCCCACGCTTCCGGTCGCCTCCACGGGTCTCAGCTCTGCAGGGACTGTGGATCGGGCAGGTAGAAGGCAGGCAAGCTTGATCTCGTCGATCTCTGTCGCTCGAGTTCCGGCGGGAACTGCAACAAAGCAAGGGTCGAGGGCTGGATGGTGCCTGTTTGCACAGGGTGGTCACTCCTTGACCACAAGGGAGATTCTTCAGTCTTCTCACGTCGTGTAGAAAGTCGAAGGGTCCAGATTTCGTTTCTTATGTTTCTTCAGGATGATCTGAAGTCCGTTGGGACTGCTCCCCCTCTTATTCGAATCTAGGGGGTTGGACATCCTGCTAGGTCCCCTCCTATGGGTGGGACCCAGGAAGGGGGTGGTTACACCCCTCTCCTTTGATCCTGGCCGCGCTGGGACAGGGGCTGGGAGGCCCCAGAACCGGTTTGGCCGGATCCTGCAAGGGGCAGCCTTGTGCTCCCCAGGCAGTGTCTGGTTTCTTTGAAACCTCCCTACTCCAATCCACTATCTCCTGTCTGGGGTGGTTTGACACCGCCCTGTGACAGGAAACTCTTTGTCCAGGCCTCCTCTGCCGGGTTTCGGTCAGCAGCAGGAGGCCAGACCCGTGTCTGTGGCAGGGGCATCCATTTTGTGGATCTGAGGCTCATTTTAAATCAACCGCGTTTCAGTAAAGTAACATGTCTTCTCCCTCTAGAAGGGTGGAATGCTACCCCCGTCGCCAGAACTGGCGAGGGGGTAGTATTGCAATTCGTATGACACCTTACACGACATGTTTTGATAAAGCCAAACCAAAGTTGCTATATAACCGCGAGGATTATAAGGCGCTTAAGAGTATATGGTATGGCATTATCCCGGATCAGCTTAGGGAGTTGTTCCCGACAGCTGCAGACAGGCTCAGCTCATGCCAGAGCTCCATCTCACATAAAACCACGCACTCTGCCTCCAGGATTGATGAGGCCTTCCATAGGAGTGGCTCACAGGTTATATATGTGTCCAGATATAGGTTTAGATATAGGTATACTATATCTAAGCAAGGGGTGATTACACCCACTTGCCCCAGCTGAGTGATCAGCCAGTTGTGTCAATTTAAGAACCAGCCAGGGGTGGCAAAAGCTATGCTTCAGCCCCTGGTAGGCCTTGGTGGCACCTATGCCCTGAGCACCTATAGTGCATGGTACAGGGGCTGACAAGGAGTCCATTTCCAATTGTGGTATGTACCTATAGCACATGTATCATAAATTTAGAGAGAGAACAGCAGGCTGGGGGTCTGATTAGCAGGCCCACAGCCTCAGTAAGTCGAAAACCAGTGAAGCAAAAAGCAAAAATTGGGGTGACCATAGGATAGCAGACCCTACTCTCCTACAGTAGGCAAGCCGAAAAAAAATGGAGGAAATATAAGACCAAGGACACTAGAGCGATCTTTCATCATGCTCAATCTCAGTACTACAAAAACATCAAACAGGCTAGGAAAAATCGCCTCCTACAACAACTAGATGAAGCCACTAATTGTCCAAAGGAGCTTTTCAAAATCCTCCAAAATTTTGTTAACCCTGCTGCATGTGAAAGCGCAGAGGAGTTCGCCCAGACTTTATGTGACGAGATATCGTCCTTTTTTGAAAGTAAAATTGACACTATATATGAGAAAATAGTGGCTGCCAATAACAGTACAAAGGTTGCTAGCAGGATTATACCCCCAAACCTATCCAAAGACAGTGGATGTCCCATATCACACTTTCCTCCTATTGAAAGTGCAGATCTCCCTCACCTTATTATCCACATTAAATCAGGGTCTCCAAACGACCTTCTCCCTGCTAAGATGGTTCCCCCTCTGCTCCCTCTCCTGGGCCCCTTCATACAGAATGTTATCAATACATCTCTTACGAAAGGACAAGTCCCAGCAGACTGGAAGAGGGCGGTAGTAAACCCAATACGCAAGAAAGCTGCTTCCCCATGGACCGACCTTTCCAACCTGCGTCCTATCTCACTCTTGCCATACATCAGTAAGATAGCCGAGAAGCATGTGAACACCTATCTGTCACAACATCTTGAAGCGACGGAGGGCCTGGACTATTCCCAATCTGGGTTCAGGCCTAACCACAGCACCGAATCTGCCCTCCAAACAGTGACCAATAACATCAGAATGGCACTGGATGGGGGCAATTCCATGATTCTGGTGCTGTTGGATCTCTCCGCCGCTTTCGATACGGTGTCTCACAAAGTGCTTCTTGAGCGACTAGAAGACGTAGGTTTGGAGGGCACGGCATTGGCATGGATGGAAAGCTTTCTGTCAGGACGCTCTCAAGAGGTTAGGCTGGGCTCCCACAAATCCATCCACAGGGAGCTCAATAAGGGAGTGCCACAGGGCTCCTGCTTAAGCCCTACACTTTTCAATGTGTATGTAGCTCCCCTAGCCAACCTAGCAAGATCATTTGGGTTCACACCAGTGTCGTACGCTGACGACACCCAACTCCTCTTTCCCTTTAAAGATCTGACACCTGCGATAAAAAAATCTTTCGCAGAGGGAATGAGAGCAATATCTGCATGGATGTCAGCAAACTGCCTCCAATGCAATATAGGAAAAACGGAGGTCATGCTGTTTGGGCAAGCAACAACACACTGGACACCGGACTGGTGGCCCCTGGAACTAGGCCCCGTTCCCAGCCCAAAAAACACAGTGAGAAATCTAGGAGTGCTAATAGATCAAACACTCACCTACAAGGACCACGTAAATCAGGTGGCAAGCACCTGTTTCCGAGCCATCGGTATGCTAAGGAGAGTGTTTCCCTACCTGCCAGACTGCCATAGAAAAACACTAGTGCAGGCATTAATCATCAGCAGAGTGGATTACTGCAACGGCCTTCTTTTGGGAGCAAATGAAGGGCAGATCAAAAAACTGCAAGTAATCCAAAATACTGCAGCTAGGATAGTCCTCAATGCCCCTCCCAGGACTCCGTCCCTCCCCCTGCTGACCAAACTTCATTGGTTGCCAGTGAAGAAACGAGTGCAATTTAAGACCCTATGCACAATTCACAAAAGTGTGATAGGCAAAGGCCCCAAATATCTGGCCAACATCTTCCTGCCTTATGCCCCTGGGCGAACCCTACGCTCTGCGAACCAACAACTTCTGCAGGTGCCCAGAATAAAGAAGGCTAGACAAGGGGGACGAGCCCTGGCCCACCTTGGACCAAAGCTCTGGAACTCTCTGCCTTTTGAGATAAGGACACTGACCAATCATCTGACCTTTCGTAAGGTCTTGAAAACACATCTATTCCCCACTAACTGAAACAATCTCCCTCTCCCAATGCTCCATTCTCCTTTTCCTTCACCATCTAAGGACTTACTAACTGGCAAAGCGCGGAGATACCCCTTCGGGGGTCTATTCTTGCGCTATAGAAGAATATAAAATAAAATAAATAAATAAATATCTACATTCACTGGATGGACTTGCTTTTCCACTGTCTCCCGCCTGAGATGAAACTCTCCACCTCAATACTGCACGATTTCTACAGCCCTGCCAAGTACCACGCATCAGGCGTTAGTCTTACACATGTCAGTGCGGTGGTCCGCATCAGGACACTGAAATGCATTAGTCATAAATGATAGTGCTGCTAAGCTGTCAATGCGGAGTGCTACTATAAAGCACCATATCAGGACAGTTTGTGCAGCAATAGAGGGGTGCGCAATGTTACCGTCAGGCTAAGGGGCTGGCAGCTTGCATTGTTGTGAATACTGCTCTCTCGATACAACAATTTATCTAAATTAGATTTCCCCACTCCTGCCCTGACACACGAGCATAACTGATGTCACAGTCAGTGCCCGGCCAATCATTGCTTGTAAGAGTTAAAGCATAAGGTAGTTCGGGGGAGAGAGTTATGGTCCATCCTGTAAACTAAGTCAAATGCGGCAGAGGGTTGGGGGAGGGGATCTGGCTGAGAGCCAGCTGCTCATGGATGCGGAATGGGATTGTGTCCCATCTTCACAAGCCACGCCACAATCTGCTGCCTCGTGAGGTAGGCCAGTGAGCCCTGAGTCACCCGCGCAGGCAGGTACTGTGTGTCATTGACTTTTGAAATAATACAGCCTGCAGCCAGGCGGGCTGTAGCTGTCCTAAGCTATGTGTGTGTGCTTCAGTCAGTCTCTCCTGACCCGACCCAGGCACACCAAACCGCAGGGCCTACATCATTAAAAGTAAGTGCCAAAGTGTGAGGCAGTATTTGTCCCACTAAAGTAAACACTTGCCACTTGTCATGCCATAATTTAATTGATGAGAGAACTGTGCAACTCGTTAATATTAGCTGCTAGCACAGTGCACCGGTACCCGGGTGGCGGTGCTCAGATATTGATTTTAATTATACTGCTCAGTAAGGGCCCTTCCATTTCTGGTGCTTTGCAGCAGTTGTAAGATCTTCTTAAGTTTCTTTTTTTTTTTCAACGTAGCAATTGAACTTTACTTCAGTGTATACATATGTACATTTGTAGTTTGTGTGTACATATTTTTTTTTTATTAAATAAGCAAACCAACATACACTAAAATCAACGTGTTAGCAGATAGCTCCTATTTGGTCTTCAGAACGCGCTTTAGATATTCCAGTTTCCACATTAGCATCCCTAGGATTTTTTTTCAATTTCAAATATTACTGTTGCGTGTAGCCTTTACCAAGTATGAAATGGGAGAACTGGATCGACAGTGGCTGCATCATTCGAAAAAGAAATAAATGATAATAAGGAATGAGACGGAGCGTGGCAGAGGACCCCACCGAGTGCAGCACAGCGCGTCCCTCAGGCAACGGAGCACAGAGGAAGCTCAGAGAGTGGAGGTAGGCCTGCAGGCGCCCCAGTCACCGTGTTTCACGGAGCCAATAATCCCAGTCACAAGCCCACTGGACGCCACACCGGCGAGCATAGCGCTAGTGCCCGCGCAGCGGAGGGCAGGCCAGGGGCAGGAGGGAACATCGGCCTCGGCGAGGGAAAGCCTAGCTAGGCAAGCTGGCGGAACTGAGAGAGGGCGGAAGGGAGCCATCCAACACTCGCCCTGAAGGAGTGGCAGACGTGCAGGCAGAAGGAGAGGAAGACACACAGACACTACCTGCTCCTGAGCACGCGCTGCGAGAAGAAGACAGTGACAGTGACCTTGAGGCAAGGGACCCAGCCGGGCAAAACGCGCCAGGTAGTCCCCCGGGGAGAGCCGTCCCCATCCAGCCCACCAGATGTAGAGCTGACAACATGGCGGTACAGTCGTCATCCCTCACACAGCTTGTGCCTTTCCTAACCAGCTCAGGGGAACCAGAGAGGCTATGGGAGGACTGGAAGAGATATTTCCTCAACTACCTCGACGCGTTGGAGGAGGAGGCAGGCGCGCCATACTCCAGCAAAAGAAGAAAAAAAATATTGCTACATAATCTGGGCCCGGAAGGGATTAGAGTCTACGACACCATCGTAAAAGTAGAAAGGGATGCCATGGACACTGATGTATTCGGCCACGCCATTGCCGACCTAGACGCACACTTCAGGCCTGTCGTATGTGTCGCCATTGACCGTTACAATTTTTTCCAAAGGAAACAAAAGAGTAATGAGACAGTAGATGAATACGTGGTAGCCCTGCAAAAACTGGCACTCACATGCAAGTTTGGAACGCTACACGACGACCTAATCAGGGACCAGATTATCATGCACACATCGAGCACCCATGTCCAGGAGAAACTATGGGTAAATGGAGATGCCCCTCTCAAAGAAATTTGGGCGATGGTAAAGAAAGTCGAACTATCCAAACGCTGCGCCCAAGCCGCCAAAAAGGAAACAGGAAGTACGCAGACAGTGTGCAAGATAATGACACAAGCAAGAGGAGAGCGTCCCAAGCAAAGAGAGCCGCAGAGAAATCAGGATAGCAGGCGCCCTAAATCCAATAATTCTGCAGATCAGAGAGCGAACAAAGGAGGACGTCAAAGCTGCTACAGGTGTAGGAGTGCAACGCACCTAGGGAACGATAAAGTATGCCCAGCGTTCCGGGCAAAATGTTCATATTGTGGAATATTCGGTCACTACGAAAAAGTATGCCGCCGAAAGCCGAAGGGGACAACCGTCAAGTACATGGACCAAGAACAGCAGGGTGAAACCACTGAATCGGAGGAGACAGAAGAATTGGAAGAAATCCTGTACATAGACGTCCAGGTACTGGAGATGGAAGGGTCAGGAACCGACAAGCCCCGATTGGACATGCATATCGGATGAATACCATTGGAAATGATAGCAGACAGCGGTGCTCCCATCTCCATAATTCAAAGGAAGGTGTGGGAGGACAAGTTCGAGACAAAGCACGGGGAGAATCTACGCCCCATGGACTTGCGACCCGTCACATACACTGGACAGAAAATCCCAATGTTGGGGTATTGCCCTATATCGTTTGAGTTCAGAGGCCGCCAAGCCATATGCAAACTATACATAGCGGAGAAAGGCCCCTCGGTGTTAAGTTGGAGAGACCAGGGTGCCTTAGGGATCCAACTCAACCCGGGAGGAATCGAGAAAATCCTCCTTATGGACATGGACAAAAGAGATGACATCGACTCGTGGAAACGGGCATACCCAAGAGTATTCAATGGCCAAATAGGGTAGCTGACGAGATACAAGCACCCCTCAAGTTGAAGGAAGGAGCGACTCCGGTGGTGCACAAAGTGAGAAATATCCCATTCCGGAGCAGAGAAGCGGTACAACAGGAGCTGGACAGACTCGAGAAGGAAGGAGTGATCAGAGCCATAGAAAGTGCGGAGTGGCTCTCTCCGTTGGTGGTGGCTCAGAAGCCGAACGGCAAGGTCCGGTTGTGCGTGGACCTGAGGGAATTAAACAAGAATATAATCATCGACAAGTTTCCCCTACCACGCATAAACGAAATGTTGTCAAAGACAAAGAACATCAAATGGTTCTCAACAGTGGACCTATCATCGGCCTATCACCAAGTAAAGTTACACCCCTCGTGCACCCATCTCACGTCGTTCATCACACCGTTTGGCTGTTATGAATTCGTACGGATGCCATTTGGCCTAGCATCTGCGGCCGCGGTCTTCCAGAAGATGATGCACAAGTTGCTGAAAGGCGTAGATGACGTCCAGTTCTTTCAAGATGATATCTTGGTGATGGGAAAGTCCATGCACGACCACAATGAAAAACTTCACAAGGTACTCAAAATCTTGCAGGACAACGGGTTGACAGCGGAATGGTTGAAGTGCAAATTGGGAGTGCAGTCAGTCACGTATCTGGGTCACGAAGTAAGTGAAGAAGGGATCAAACCCAAAACTGCAAACATGAAGGCCATTCAAGATGCCCCCACCCCGAGCAAGAAAGAAGATGTTCGGTCATTCTTGGGAATGGCCGAATACTACAGCAAGTTTGTACCACACTTTGCATCCAAGACGCATCACCTACGCCAGTTGCTCAAGAAGAAGAACAAATTCCTATGGGGCCAGGAGGAACAAGCGGAGTTCGAGTCACTGAAGAAAGAGATGAGTGTCACCATCCCTCTAAAAGGATTCGACCCCAGTGCAGAGTCAATACTCACGACGGACGCCAGTGACCGGGGTCTAGGGGCAGTCTTAATGCAGCGGTCAGAGACGGGCGAGATGCAAACAGTCAGCTTCGCGTCCAGATCCCTAGCCCCCAATGAAGAAAAGTTTAGCGTGATCGAGAAGGAGATGCTGGCAGTTGTGTGGGCCATGGAGAGGTTCCGCCAATACTTGTGGGGAGCAAGATTCCTAGTAAAGACGGACCAAAAGTCCTTGGTCCGAGTGTTAACCTCGAGTGGCCACGAGCACGCCACACCCAGGATAGCAAAAATGACTCTGCGCCTGTTAGACTACGTGTATGATGTGGAACGCATCCCAGGACCACAGAACAAGGTGGCAGATTTTCTCAGCAGAGCGGCAGCTATGGAAGACGCGAGCGACCAAGAAGAACAGAAGTGGGAAGGCTATGTTGTTGCCACGATCCAAGAAGCTGAAAAGGTGATAAGTATACAAGAGTGGGAAGAAGCATACAAGGAGGATGTTGATCTAGAAGCCATCAAGGGATATGTCATCCATGGCTGGCCAGAGAAGAGACACCTAAAGGAGGAACTCCGGAGATACTGGGAAGTGAGAGAGGAACTATCGCTGGCCGAGAATCCCATCTTCCTGTTGAGAGGGGACAAAGTGGTACCACCCCAAGGCATACTAGAACATTTAATGGTTTTACTACACGAAGGGCACCAGGGCATCACCAAGACCAAGGCTCTTGCCAGGCAAGCTTACTGGTGGCCGGCCATCGACGTGCAGGTCGAAAGACATGTGAGGCAGTGCGAATCATGTGCTAAAGCAGACAAATCGCAAAGCCTAATCAGACCCCCTCTGGGCAAATTCCCAATACCAGATGGACCCTGGGAGATGCTATCAGTGGACATATTGGGACCGGTCCTAAACAAAGCAGGGACACAGAAGTATGTGGTAGCCCTCATCGACAAATTCTCCAAATGGCCTGAAATTGAAATAAGAGAAAGCATGGACACGGAAGCAGTGGTGAACTTCCTACAAACCACATTCATAAGAGAAGGAATCCCGAAGGTCATCATCAGCGACAATGGGCCTCAGTTCACCTCGGCCAAGTGGATAGCCTTCACAGAGAGAAATGGAATAGAGGTGAAGCACACGCCAATCTATCATCCCTCGGGAAACGGCCAAGTGGAGCGATTTAATCGCGTGATTATGGGAACCATCCAAGCAGCCATCAACGATGGTTTGGACTGGGAGAAAGAACTGGAAAGGATGATCTGGGCATATAGGATCACACCGGGGAGCACCGGATACAGCCCCTTTAAGATCTTGAGAGGGAGAGAAGCATTCACCAAGGATAACATGGCGTGGAGGAAGCTGGTGATACAGAGCAAGTGGTCTCCAGCAGTGGTGAAAAGAAACTTGGAGAGAGCACAAGAGGTGTAAACGACACATTTCAACAGAAATCATAATGTGAAAAGAGCGGAACTGGAGAAAGGGGACTGGGTGAGAGTCAAACTAGCGGTCCTCAAGAAGAAAGGCGAAAGCAAGTTCTCACCGCCTTTACAAGTTCTAGAGCCGTACGCCCGGTCGGCCTTGCTGAGTGACGGGAAGGTATGGTCACAGGACAGGATGGCCAAATGCAGCAAGATCATCAAATGGGAAGGTGAAGTTGAAGAAGGATCAGAGAATGTCGTGGAAGATGGAGAAGAAGGAAGTAGCAGAAGGAGAAGTGAGAACGTAGAAGAAGGTATGCAGAAAGTAGAAGAGGATGAAGATGAAGCAGGCGAGAGAGAAGGGCATAGGATCAGGTGCAACGATGAGAAGGGTGAAGAGGTGACAGACAAGGATGGTGAAAGAGGCGGAGAGCATACAGCAAGAAGGGAACAGGAAAGCAATGAGAGAGTGGCAAAGGTGAAGACCAGAGTTGGGAGAGAGGTGAAGGCGCCCGAAAGATTTAAGGACTTTAACATGGACTGGAAGTAAGAACTTTATTGTTGAATCACAATGATTAAAGGGGGGAGATATGTGGTAACGCCTTAGCGTTCTAGTGTTCCGCCAGGCGGAACAGGAAGGGGAGTAGCGGAAACGGAAGGCGGCCATCTTAGGGCATTGGCGCCGACCGTTCCAAAGCAAGCGGTTGTGTTTCCCGGCGCTCCGTCTAAATAAAGAATAGTTAAACTTATCCAGCGTGGTCCATACTTTCACACTATTACAAGACGTTATGCACCTTTTCCCATATTCTTTCCCGGGTGGAAGTTATATCGGTAAAATCTACATGAAATGCAAATATTAAGAGTTATCATTATGTGGTTGAAATCTGTATCATTAAGTTCTGTTTATAAACCTAGCTTTTCAATTACTGGATATTTTATTAACACACTGAACATAGATATTGAGCTCAAATGACTTAGATTTAATTTTCCGACTGCACATGTCAGAATGTGAAGATGTTCAATTTAAACCAAATAAAAAATGTCATTTAGAAGAAGCATTAAAATGCAAATAAGAAATGGAAAGTTGAATAAAAAATGAAAATATACTTTGGCCTGAAATATGAAGTAGAGAATGAAGAAGAATTAATCTGTGAGATACAGCAAAGACATGTTTGAAAAACTAAATGATGGCTATGTTAGGTTGCAATAGAATGGGTAAATCGTACAAATTATTGTTGATTTTTGAAATGGAAATAAAATATGAGGGTGGATCTTTGGACTTTCAACCAGTGCAACGTTTTTTAACTGTCGTATTCATTGGTTCGATTGAGGAAGAAATCACATTTTAAAAAAAACATATTTTAGCTGGTACATTTGTAAGTAAAAAGTACTCATATATATGTGATTCAGCTGGTATGTTATAGGAATCCCTCTCTCTCTTCTTTTTTCTCAGCTTTCTGAAGAGTGGAACCATTGTTCCAGCTTTTCTTTTTTTGGGGAATTTTTATTGAAGTCCAAAAATTACAATACAATTAGCATAGTGCATCCATAAACATTTTTTTTAAATTACAAAGCTTATCTTTAGGCATAAAATTTAGAATTGCAAGAATGAATAAATAGTATAAAAAGCACTAAACAATCAGGGACAATACAAAGAACATACTGAATACAATCAGCTTTTAAACATGAATAAGGCAGTGACCCATCCTGATCTAAATCAAAGTATGTAGCCCAGATTACTTCAAACTTCCTAAGCCCCCCAGCACATAGTGCATAAGCGCGTTCACTTCTCTTGATTGCTTCCATCTTATGAGCCCACTCTAGGACAGAGGGAATCAGATCGGTGTGCCACCTTTGCAGCAGAAAAAATCTTGCTACTGCCATTGCAATATACAGAAATTTAACCAATTGTTCCGGAAGAAGAAGATCTGGGTCAAAACCAAAAATGATTAACAAATCATTCACTCCAAATTGAAGACATCATTCAGATTCCAGATAACAGAAAATATCCTCCCAGAACCTCTGAATCTTAGGACATTGCAACATAATATGCGACCAATTAGTTGTAGGGTGGGCAATACAGCGGAAACAGTGCAATGATTGATTGGCATACATTTTCGAAAGAGAAAGAGGAGTTCGATGAAGTTGCCATTTACTAAAAAACAACATCCTACTCCAATTCGCACCTCTGAATGTACTAAAATTAAGTTTATTATTAACTGACCACAAGTTGGCCGAAATTTCTAAATTTTCATGATCAGACCATTTTTTAATTGCCTTCTATCCAAAGTCCGGGACCCTTCCTTGGGCTAAATACTTCTTCCATGCGCCCAGTTTTCTACCTGGCACATCCTCTAAAAGATCAAGGACTAGTTGGTGGTGTATGACAATTTGAGATATGTCTAGTTCAGCAAGGAATTTATGGGAGACGTTGTATGACCCCAAAAGAATAAAATCATTGACAATCAATTGCGCCATTTCGGTCAAAGTTAACCATTTTCCATTCCTCGGAAAATCTGAGACCTTACGGAACCCGACGCCAACTTTGATATAAGTTCTGAGAATTGTGCAATCCCTGCTAATAGAAAAATGCCAGATAGTAAAGTGACAGAGTTAGTTACATGGATGGAATATCTTTTATAAAAGGCCTGTTGTTTTTTAAAAACCCATTGAAGGCTCTTATAACAGACAAGTTTAGGGGATTTGAAGATAGTCAAGGGGGAATGGATCTGACTTTCCTTACACATTAAGTTTATAAAACTATTAATAAAGAGATGTGATTGCAATTGAGGCTTAAATCTAGTTAAAAATTGTGCAAAATAAACATTGTAGTAGTCCCTTAGATTGGGGAGAGCTAGGCCTTCCTGTTCTAGATCTTCGTATAAAGTGCTTAGTGCAATACGTGATGACTCTTTTGTCCAAAGAAGGGTTGTAAACATAGACTCTACTTGGGTGAAAAAGGAGCCTATTAAGCTACAGGGTATGGTTGAAAACAAAACATTAAACAGAGGAAGACCAGACATTTTAATCAAGCCCCCCCATTCCAAGATGGATAAAGGGAGAGAATTCCGACGTGAAAACAAGGCCTGAGCTCATCAACAAGCTAAATTATCTGTGTACGCTGATGACATTTTATTTTATTGCTCAAACCCTCAAACAACTCTCCCTTCCTTCCTTCGTCAAGTTTCTTCTTTCTCTACCGTCTCAGGTTATCGTCTTAACACTGATAAATGTGAAATCTTACCTTTAAACCTCTTATGCCAAAAACATCTCTTTGACTCTTCTGGCTTTTCCTGGCAGCCCACAAAGATTAAATACTTAGGTATCTGGTTTGCCCCTCGTATTTCAGACACCCTTAAATTTAATTTCGAATCTCTCTCTAACAAAATCAATACATCAATAACTCGTTGGAACCCTCTATTCCTTTCTTGGTGGGGTCGATTAGATTCCATCAAAATGATGCTAGCACCCTTAGTCCTCTATTCTGTCTCCATGATTCCCATTCGTATTCCAGATCACTACTTAAAATCGATAGACTCCCTTCTATTAAAATTTTTGTGGAAAGGCAAAAAATCTCGGATAACACTCTCTTCCCTGAAAAAAGACAAATCCCTTGGTGGTGTCAAGTTCCCCCACTTTAAGTCATATCATAAAGCATTTTCTTTAAAACAATCTATGAGATGGCTCTCTTCAGATCTTCCTCGCATTCCTCCCCTATGGCTCACATTAGAATCTTCTTTACTTCATCCTTACGATTTTCGAGAAGTTCTCTCCTTTACCTCTAAGGTGTCATCCATATGTTCCCCCATCATCTCTCATTCTTGCTCTCTTCTTCGTCCATACTTAGTATCCACCTACCCATCTGCCTCCTCCACCCACGCCCAACCTATCTGGCGTAATAAATTCCTCAAAATCCGTAACCGTTCCTTATATTGGAAATCCTGGCATTCCCTTGGTCTAAAATGGATCTCACAACTTCTCTCAGACAATCAGCCTCTTTCTTTCCAAGATCTTCAAACACAATTCTCATTACCTTCCTCATCCCGTAAACAATATTTATCGATACTTCCATCCCTTACACAATATCTTTCTTCGCTCCCAACCTCTAACTCTATCCCTACCCCACATCTTTCGATTTCTAATGCTATTGATCAATCCCTTCCTGCTTCATTTATTTATAAATCTCTGCAGTCCTCTGCTGACCGTACAAAATCCAAGGTTGAGTTGGCTTGGGAAAAAGATTTATCTCACACATGGTCCATTATTTTATGGGACAAAATCTGGTCTAAGATTCATAGTACATCTAGAGCTGCAAATACCACACAAACCTTATTCTTTATTTATAATCGTATATTATTCACTCCATTACTCCTGTCCTCCTTTTCCCCAGACACTCCATCTACTTGTTGGTCCTGCACATCCCTTTCAGCTGATTTGAAACACATGCTATTTGAATGTCCTCCTATATTACGTTTCTGGCACTTAGTTTGGTCCCAGTTACAAAAAAATTTCAATTTTACTGTTTCATTCTCCATTTCACACATTTTCCTAGGTACCCTCTCTCCCATCTTTGCTGACTCCCATCCCAACCAAAAATTACTTGACCTTTGCATAGCTATTGCTTTCCACCATATCACATCACACTGGAAACAAGCTAATGATGTCTCTTTTACTGCATGGTGGAACGCAGTTTGCTTTAATCATCGACTTGACACTAATTTTGTCTCTCCTATCTCCTTAGCAATCAAACGTGATCTCTTATGGCTCCCCCTCACTAACTATCTATCCACAGTTGCTAAACCTCCTCCACCATTTCCGATACGTACTGTTGAAGTTTGTAAACCTCCATGAATGCATTACTTTATTTTATTCGATTATTATATTACCTTTTACAGCTAATGTTTTATCATATTCTTTATATACTTTCGTACTTTAAGATATTTCCTCATCTCCCTATGTTCCTCATATTCATTACCTATTTTTATATTTTATGCTTCAGTTTCCCTAACGTAATTTACTATTATGTAAGATTGGTCTCATGTTTCTCATAACTCTTGATTGTTTCTTCATTTTCTGTCTTTGTTTCTTTATATTTCAATAAACTTCAAACTTTAAAAAAAAACAAGGCCTGAGTTTTTTGAAGGAGCAGTACATAATTCAGGTGATATAGGTCCCTGATATTTTCAGAAAAATATACCCCCAGATATCTCCTAGGTTTAGTATTCGCACAAGAAAGAATGATGGGGTGCAGATCCAAGCTTGCTCCACCACATTATAAAATCTCAGTTTTCCTTTTATTAATACGGTACCCCCCTAAAAACTCAAAATCCTCAAAGATCTGGAAAACTTTAGCCTGAACCTCTATCTCGGGTTTAATAATAAGCATGATATTGTCAGCTTATAGTTTCAATTTCGCCATAGATTGAATTGGAGGACGAATATCAGCACAATTCCTTATTGCTATTGCCAGCAGTTTGATAAAAAAAGCAAATAAAACCAGCGATAAAGGCACCCTTACCTGGTGCCACGTTTTACTTTAACCTGCCCAGCCACCGAAGTGTTGATAATAACATTAGCTTCAGCGTTAAGATATAGATTATGGATCAAAGCTGTGATCTTAGAGGAAATACCAAAATGACCTAGGATCATAAACAATGTTTCCCACACAACAATGTCAAAAGCCTTCTCGGCATCTAATAAAAGAACTAATGCGGGTATCCTCTGAGTGTCAAAATAATGTAATACATCAGTTAAATAATGTGTGTTGGTAGCTAACTGTCTACCGGAAATAAAACCATTCTGGTCCGGATGGATCAATTGCACTGCATGATGATTAAACCAAATCGAAAACAGCTTAGTGACAATTTTGTAGTCTGAATTCAGCAGCGTTATCTGAGGATAAGAGTTCGGGTCCTCACTGTTCTTACCTTTTTTCAGAAAACTAACTATGTTGCCTTATCTAAAGGATTTTGGTATTGTCCCCCCCCCCTCCAACATAGAGTTGACTAAAGGAAGGAAAAAGTCTGCAATTGAACAATAAAAAACTTTGAAAAATTCAGATGGAAACATGCTTTGTCATTCGGCAGGCTCTTAATAACCTCCTCCAACTCTTCAGTAGTGAAGGGGCTTGCCATAGATAATTTTTCTATTTCCGAAAGTGTCGGTAGACCGTTATGGAGCAAATAATCTATTGAAAGAGGTCATATCCACCGGCTGTTGTTGACCATAGATAGACCCATAATGCTGCAGCAATATTTCACCGATTTTAACTGGGTCCTCTGTGCAAGTGGCAGTTAAGGGGCATTTTAACATGTTGATCTGATTAGAGGCAGCCTGCTTCCTGGCCTGCCAGGCCAAAAACCTACCCAAGAAATTACTCTCCTCATATGTTTTTTGATGGTATTGTTGGAAGAAGGTTTCACTTTGGGTGTAGTAATTTGAACAGAGATCACATTTAACCTGATCCAGCTGACGCTGATTGAACACAGAGGCGTTGTTAAGGAATGCAGAAAATGCCCACTTGGACCTTCTGCTCCAATATTCTCCTACTTCCTTAGCTTTCTTTATGTTTTCTACATCTTTTCCAATGATTCAGCCTAGAATGAAGGCCTTAAGAGTGTCCCAAACCACACTCAGTGGTGCAGACCCACAATTTTGTGATAAAAATTCCTTGATCTCTGTCCTAATGAAACCCACCCATTCCTCTTCATTAAAATACTGTCTGTTCAACGACGGTCTTTTAAGGGTCCTGACGCCATCTTCTACTTGTAGCTCAAGCACCAACATGGCATGATCGGAGAATCCATTCTGTAGGAAACTCTGCTGACTAAAGCACAATCTGCGAGAAACCAAAAAAAAATCAATACGAGATGAAGGCGAAATCTACCCGACAAACAAGTATACGTGATTTTAGGCCGCACGCCAGGGATCCTGCAGATCCAGGGTTGCTAGATAATGTTGTATAATTTTTTTTATAGGTTGAAGCAGTTTTTTAGCCCTCATAGAGGAGTCGATTTTGGGATTCATTAAAACATTGAAATCACCCCCCAAAATCAGCTGAACCGATGTCTGGATTAGGGATTGAAACAAATCCTCACAGACCTTGTAATTATCCTCAACTGGAGGATATATGCTGACAAAGTTATTGGTCTCTGTCTCTATCTAAGGGTGCAGGTAACCCAGCACCAACGGCCATGCTTTACTTTATCGAAGTTAACTACCTCCGCCTGAATTCTCTTACTTAAAAATATTGCTGTCCCTCTAAGGGAAGCTGAGAATGAAGACAACCCCTTATAAGCTGCCCATACCGAAGGACCCTATTGAGGATCCGTTCTTGATCTCTTGTTAGCACTTTATCTGTGAGGTTGACTACAAGGTTGTTGTGCTCGTCCCTGCTGTTCCCCTGGTCACACTCCTGGTTTGTACTTGTCGTGGTTGATCCTGCCATGTTACTCCTTTTAGTCTTGTTCTTTGATTGGCTTGGCCTCTCACTAAAAAAGGCGGCCTTTGCTAGTAATTCCCTCCCATGGGTTGCTGCAAGTATCCTCTGCTCTAAACTTATTCTGAATCACTCGTTGTTGTTTTTAGAAGGCCTCCCTGACCCACTAGGATCCCCTATGAGGTAATAATAACCCAAAAAAAGTATGTGAAAATGAGCCATATTGCCGGTCGTTTACGGCTCCACTGGAATAACGAGGCCAAATTATTTAAAGTTACACTGGGTCACTTTATTGCAAATACGAATAAGAGGCAACAAGTAAAGACACGAGAATGGGCATACAGACTGATAAGCGATTGCATGTTATGAAACACAATTAGAACGCACGCAGGAGTATTGAATGGGATGTTGAGTGAGCGCCTTCAGGCTAAGTAACGCAATCTGAACGCATGCAAGACTAATGAAAGTGATATTGAGTTAAAGAATAAGCCATGTGAATGATGACAAACAACATACCGCCGAACAGGGGTATGAGCCTTACACATGTGCCAATTTTGAGGAGAAAAAAATTGCCATTGATGAGAGAGTTGACCCTGACCAAGAGTTAGGGACGGTCAATTGAAGTATTGCTATTTTTTAGTTGCTCCGCTTTAACTAGCGGATTATATGTTCCTGGTGAATTTATACCAGTATTCTAGTTTTATGTAAACCCACTTCCCCCATTCCCATTGTCTAGTTTATATTTTTCATTACAGGTACCTAGCGACCTTCAAGGAGCCTGAATAAATGACGCTTCCTTTTTGAAAAAATGGCATACTAGGAAATACCTATATTGCTCATTACACAAAGAGACGCCAATGGTCTCTCCCCTCCCTACACTTTGGTCCTGAAGAAAGCCCGATGGACCTACTGGCAACCAAGGGCTGAAACAAGTCGACCTATATCACGTACTATAATGTGAGAGAATCATAATCACTCTCAGTCACTTAACTTTGTTATATTGTCTCTAAAAACAGAATCAATAAAGACACACATCTGGGAAGAAGAGATTTTTAAACCTATTCACCTCACCAAATCACGAACACATCACTGATCACTACTGCTCTTAACTAAGGGTATAACCTCCTGGTGGAGGGTGCAAAACAACTTAACCCAATGATAATGCACACACGTGTGAGGGAAAGCGAAGAACCAAGATATACCGCTTGATCTGCCATCTAAAACACGTGCATGAGGATTTTTTATTGGGACTACTCAGAAGCAGAGTCGTGGGGCTGACCTGTCTGGGCATTGTTGGTGCTCCTGCTCCTGCTCCTGATTGAATCTACAAATCGCTGGATCGGAACCTTTTTCCCCCTGGACGCGGCTCTTTCCAGAGAGCTGCTGCTGCTGATTGAAGGACCCGCCCTCACCGCCCACACCGCTGCGGGACTGCGAGGCAGTCTACACACCTACAGCCTCTTCCCGCAGCGGCCCCGCCCCCCCGCCTGGTGCTCTATAAACTTTCGCAGCACCCGCTGCGCGGGTGCTACTCAGAGGCAGAGTCGTGGGGCTGACCTGTCTGGGCATTGTTGGTGCTCCTGCTCCTGATTGAATCTACACGTCGCTGGATCGGAACCTTTTTCCCCCTGGACGCGGCTCTTTCCAGAGAGCTGCTGCTGCTGACTGAAGGACCTGCCCTCACCGCCCACACCGCTGCGGGACTGCGAGGCAGTCTACACACCTGCAGCCTCTTCCCGCAGCGGCCCCGCCCCCCAACAGGGAGGATATAAACAGTCAAATCGTCTCACGCAGCGGGACGCGTGCGGGACGAAGCTCGGGGCGAAGACCGGGCAAAGAGCGGGCCGTTTGAGGCCGTTCGAGAACGTTGGGCCACTCCACCTATACCAGGAATTTCCCCAATATTCACCTTTCACCATTGATTTTTACTAAGTCATTGCCATCTCCCTAGGCGTCCTTGAGCCATATTGCTCATTGCTCATTATGAGCAAAATGGAGACGCGGAGCAAAGCCTGCCTGGCAGCTAATGGCCCCATAACAACTGCCCCTAACCAAGGTAAAATAGATAACTATTTTCTGAAGGCAGGTTCCCTCTTGATAGATGATATCACTCTTCTAGAAAGACGAATTTCGCAGGAAATAGAGTGGGTCAGGAGGTCATCGATGGGCGTTATAGCGCAGGCAAAAACTCCTGAGGATAGGAGGATTATAGATAGTTCACAGCTCGGTGCCTTTGGTGGGGTACAGCGATCCACTACTATAGACCTCTCTGAGGGATCATTAAGTGATTCAGAGGATATGAGTCTCCTTTCACTGCCATTGACGCAAATTACTCAACCACCAAATACAACAAATACGGGGGAGGAAACTGATCTAACCATTCAAAGCCCCATATCACTGAGGGAAAAACTCCCCCTAACAACTGACACCCCAAATTTAGCAAGGACATCGAGCGCAGATCGGGGCTTAAGGGAGGGCGCCATACAAAAGAGGAAAATGGGGAAACAGTGCAATAAGGAAAGGAAGGCAAAAAAAGCGAGGACAAAGGCAGGGTCAATACACAACACATCTAGTACAGACATACTATCCAGGGCAGAATCTCACCTGTGATATCGATTGACCCCTCCCAGGAACCGCCTAGTGACACCCTCACTGATCTGCCACCTCCCACCATTGAACACAATTCCGAGGCAGCTGAAGAGGACATAACACTAGCAGATATAGGTCATCTCCTCAAATCAATCTTAAGCCCCCTAGAAGCACGCCTGATGAAAATGGAGGCGAGACTAATTAAAATTGAGAAAACTGCCTCACAGTTTATGGACTGTTGGAAAACGGGGGCCCCCCGCCCCACATTTTCCAACACCGATCCAAAACATAAAAGCAACCCGGATCCTCCTAAATCTGTAAAAATTAGCGAGGCAGTAACAACAACTTCATCGGGCGCTAAAAATACAAAAGCACTTAGTAACCAAACATCAAACGTAAAAGCTAAATCATCAATGTTAGCGAATTCTGTAGGCGCCCCCAAAAAGCAACTTCCCACCCCACAACAACAATCATCTTTAGCTAATGATAACACGCAGCTCAATCCTCAATACAAAAGCCCCCTTAAACCCCCCTCGACTACCAACCAAAACGTGCCAGACCTGAATAATCCAGCGGTAAAACGACTTAGAACAGTCACTGTCAATCTCCCACCTGAGGTAGCTCCATATACTGTCACTCTAGTTGGGGTACCCGAATTAAAATCGGATTCAAACGAGACAGGGGAGTCTTTAAAAAATAAAGTAATCAACTGGCTCTCAATACACAGACCTCTTCCCAGAGGTATGACCAGCAATATTCGCATGGAAAGAAGAGTCTCGTGGGTAGGCAAGAGACCTAAAACAATCAGCGGTGACTGTATACTGGGGAGTTTTAAAGAGCCAGGAACAGTCTCATTCATCTGTAGTTCCTTTCTGGAGGATGAAGGGAGTGCCATTCACCCAGTCCCTCTTTCGTTCTTTTACCCAGCAAATGATCACATAACAAGTGACCAGAGAAGAGGATTCCACCAGAACTCACAGGGAAATTGGGAGGGTAACCAGGGAAGGAGGAGACTCCCCTTTAATCAAATGCGAATCCCCCCTGATCATCAGACCATATATAACAACTGCAGGGGATGGGAATCTGTACAGAGAAGAGGAATGGGAAGGGATGGATTTGACAGAGAGGTGCCATGGCCCCCAAGATTCTACCAGCCACCATTTCTATCGCTGTCTAACCGTTATGACTGCCTTGAAATGGTGGACTGACAGTTGGTCTCTGTAGAAGGGGCATATGAGCAACCACTAGGGGTGGAACAAGGCAATCATGACTCCCCAAACTTTAGTGAGGAGAAATCCACTACTGGGAATTTAGACCTACCCCACGAGTCAAATAATAGGGAAATTATCCCGGAAGGCCTACCCATGGATGAAGGGCTTACAGATAATGCATCACGGTTAGACCTCATAATTCACACGGTCAACCAACCTGGCACGCAGACTGCCCCACAAACTTTAAAATTACTCTCTTGGAATGTGGCAGGCCTGACCAACAAAATAGACTCGGACTCATGGGCAGCGCTAATACACCCAAAAAGTGTTTTTCTCTTTCAAGAGACCTGGACAAGGGATGAGACTTCCTTTAGGGGCTTCCAGACATTCTCAATCCCAGCTACCTGGGGTGGGAGAGGCCAACCATCTGGAGGCTTGGCAACCTGGGTGGCTTCCGACTTAGGATGTCTAGCCTCAAGATATACAGTAGACTCGGAAGATATACTGGCCGTCCTCCTCGAATGGCCGGGTCCTTTTAAACTACTAGTCATAAATATCTATTCCAGGCCAGTCCAAACAGCGTCCATTTCCAAAACTATAGAGGCACTGTTGTGCCTTCTAGAAACCATCCCTGGGGATATCTTTCGCCTAATAGGGGGGGACTTCAATTCTCATTTTGAACCATTACCTGGACTACTTGATGGACCCTCCCTAGAGGAGGATTCAAGTTGGCAGGTTCCCCAGACAGAAGCGCCCCCTCCTAGAGCATGGACACCGCTGGCCGTCCAAATAAACACACTAAATCTCACCTATGGTTTGAGAGCCTGTAACGGCCGCACTAGGTCTGACATCCCGTGCAAATGTACATTTAATAAAGTAGGGAGGGAATCCAGATTAGATTACTTCCTGGTACAAATGCAGACATGGAAAAGGGTGGTGGACTTTAAAATAATACCCAGGCATGACAGTGACCACAATGCCTTGGAACTGGAGTACGCCACCCCTTCTCCATGGGTGACTGTGTCAAGCGAGCAGGAATTGAAAGGGGGACACCTGTTGGACAACAACAGGAGGCGGATAAGATGGGAAAAGCTTGCCTCTAGTGAAGAGAAGCTAGCCTCTCTCTATGCTGGAATTATCCCTATCCTCGAGGAGGCTTTTGACCTATGGAATTTAGACTCCCTACGAGATAATAGTGAGGACTTAGCACAAGTACATGAACACCTAATTAAGAAGCTTGAAGTCTATCTTTTTAGCACAAGGCGACCAAGAATCCAGGGACCAACCAGGAACACTTGGTACAACAGCACTTGTAGATTGGCAAAACGAGACCTCCTATCCACCATAAAAGAAGGAGGCCCTAGGGAGGAGATCCGCTCCAAAAGGAGTGCTTACAAATCACTTATAGCTAACGCTAAAATAGAGTGGGATGTACAGCATTGGAAGAATCTATCGGAGTCCCTAGCCAAAAGGGACTCCCGTAGATTCTGGAGAATAATCAACCATGGGAGCGGGGACCTTCCCTCGGCAATCGAACCCAACATTGCAGCAAACGTCTGGCAAGACCACTTCCAGCAGCTATATTCCCCCGAAAACAAGGAGTTAGAAACAACAACACCTATTACTCTGCCACACACACTTCTGTTCCCTTCACCATAAAAGACATCAGGGTTGCAATAGCGGGGCTCTCCGCTGGAAAGGCGCCGGGCTTGGATGGGGTGCCGGGTGACCTCTTCAGGCAGGCACCTGGGATTTGGGCACCCTACTTGATGGTTTTATTCAATGCAGTGCTGGGAGGAATGAAAATACCGGATACTTGGCTGGGAGCGGAGGTGGTCCCGATATTTAAAAAAGGGTCGCCCCTGCTCCCCGCCAACTATCGCCCAATCAGCATCATTGATGTATCCCAGAAGTTGTTTGGCAGATTAATCCTGGACAGGCTGCAAGGCTGGATGGAGGAGACTGATATTTTAAGCCCCCTCCAGGCGGGATTTAGGAAGGGAGTCTCAACAGTTGATCAAATACTTAGACTGAACATCCTGTACTGGAAGACGGTACATCTAGAAGGAGGGTCACTGTATGCGGTCTTCGTGGACCTCCGTGCCGCCTTCGATTTGGTCCCTAGGGCCAAATTGTGGGCGGTACTGGCTGATCTGGGTGTCCCTGGAGATATTCTCCAGATTATAATCAGGCTACACACAGACAACTACGCCCGAGTAAGATACGGCAAGGGCGGTAGGCTGACAGATAGGTTCCCTGTTCAAAGAGGGGTAAGGCAGGGTTGTGTGTTGGCGCCGACCCTGTTCTGTCTATTCACGAACGGGGTGATAGAGCATCTGAGCAGGATCCCTAATATTGATGCGCCGCAATTGAACAGCAGCAGGGTGCCAGAGATTATGTTCGCGGATGACACCCTGCTGTTGTCAAAAACACCAATGGGGCTACAGAGAGTCTTGAATGGGTTCCTGGAGTTCTGCAATGAAAGGGGATTGGAAATAAACCCCTCCAAGACCAAATTCATGATTCTCAATCATAAACCCAAAAGCTGCCCAAATCCCCGCTTGGGATCCACATCCCTAGAAAGAGTCTATGTAATTGAGTATCTCGGCATAACTCCTTCGACGCTCATGACGAGCTCAGCTCGTCATGGTGTACACCTCCATACACTCATGACGAGCTGAGCTCGTCATGAACAATGGGGATCCATTAAACTCAGCACAGGAGGAAAATAACACTAGCATCGATGGTGTTAACCCTCAATCAGAACATAAAACAAAGGCAACCACAAAACTAATTCAGAGGGCTGGTGCCATTACAAGAATCGCCAAAAAATCTTCTCTTCGCCCACTGGCCCCTGCCATACACATCTACAAAGCCCAAGCCCGGGGAGGCATTACCTACAGGCCGAGTTATGGGGACATACACCGCTACAGACTATACAGGTCGCAGAGAACAACTTTATTAGACAACTGGCAGCTCTCCCACCGAGTACTCCTCTTCTCCCCTTGAGAATGGACTTGGCATTGCGACCAATCACTGAGGAACTGGGCCTTAAACCTTTGACCTACTGGAGACGTTTGTGGAGCAGTCAGGATTTGGCCCACTACAGAAGAGAATTGCAGGAGCTTCTTAGGTTAATTCACGTGGCTAAAATCCCATAGCTGAAGTACATCAGGTACATGTGTTCGACCCTCGGAGTCCCAGAGCTATGGAGTAACCCGGAAGCAATGTCCGTAAGGCTCCCGAGGAAAGAACTTTCCAAACTGTTTTACAACTTTATGTTCCAGAGATCTCTGAGTTCAATCCGGGAAGGTTCCCTAACCGATACGTTTATCAAAGCAAAAGACTCCTACAGTCCTGAGTACGTCTTAGACGCTATGACGCCAGTGTATGTAAGAAAGATCTTCTTGCAATGGAGATACGGTTCTCTTCCCTTGAGGTCCCTTACTAAATCTTGGGACGGTAACTTGGACTTGGGTAACTGCCCAGCATGCAACTATAAGCTGGAAAGTGATCTGCATGTGGTACTGTTCTACAGAGCCTACAGTAGAATCAGGAGCTATTGGCTGGTCCCCTATCTAAGGAACTTGGGCTTTCGAACTTATGCCCCAGCTTACAGAGTGCTTAAAACAGACTTAACAGCTCCAACTGTGTTTGTAATGGCGAAATTTTTGACGGCAATGTGGAGATTACGCGCAAGAATTATAAGGGACTCTAATGCTGCATGAACTATTAGTTCTTAAACCAAACCGCATTCATTTTAATTAGACTGTAATCATGAATTTTTGAATCCTAAAATACTGAACTCATTTTTAACGTTTTTATGGTGGCATTTATTTGTATATCTTTTATGATCTCTAATGATCGAAATAAAGATTATTTGAATTGAATATTGGGACTAGTAAGAACGAACGCTGCATACCCTAGTTATGCAGGACAAGTGATCCTTCTCTATTGATTATATGATCTGAAACCTAAGGAAACTGAAAGGATCACGTATTCCTTCTCCCCCCACATTGATTCTTAATAACCAATATAGTACATCAAGCAAATCCTTCTAAGCCCTGGAGCACTGCGAAATCTCTTTTAATAATTCCTGGGCTTCATCCAAATCGGAGAACATGAAAAATTTGCCCTTGACCAAGATTTTTAATTTGGACTGCTGGGCAATAGAAGCTTTCGCCCCATTAGCTTTAAACAAGTGGAGGATCTTTACAAATTCCTTTCTCCGATGTGCCGCCACAGCAGTCATATCAGAGAAAATAAATTTTACAGTCTCGTTCACAGCAAACTGTTTCTGTTGAATTACCTTAGTCAGTATTCTCTCTTTTACACGATAATAAGTGAAATTTAACAGTATTGTTCGTGGCATCGTAGAGTTGGGAAACGGGCGGGCAGGAACACGATGAACCCTTGTGAAGGTGAGATCACCCTCGAACTCTGGGATAACTTTTTGTTTAATAAATGAGTTGACCAACTGCAAGGTTTCCGGAATTCCAACTATCAGGAGGTTGGACCTCCAAGAATAATTTTCTAATTCCTCCAATTTGTTCTCAAGGAGATTCTTGCTTTTGGCTGCCGCTTTAGCTTCTCCCATTACGATGGTCATCTGGTCCTCCAGAACAGAGATCCTAGCTTCAGCCTCCGGTAGTCTAATAGGCAAGTTTGACATAGCCTCTTAAATTTTCTCCAGTCGCTGATGAAGAGAGAAAAGTTCGGCTTTCTGTGATCTTTTCAGCTCATAAACTTCCTCCAAGATTAGAGTCAACATATCTTTAATATTCATCTGAAATTCACCAGCTGGCTCGATATTTGGGCTCAAAAAAATAAGAGGAGGGTCCACAGCCCTTCCCTAACCTCTTCAGAAGAGCTCGGGCCAGTCAGGGGAGCCAGTTCTGTGGAGAAGCCCAGGACTGTCTCGGAGTATCGGCTTGAACTTGAGAAGTCAACAAAATACTGGGAGCACCAGAGGGTACAACAGTCTGACTAGATGATGTTCCTGATGTGTCTGGTTCCCTCACATGTCTTCTAATCGGAGCAGTTGATAAAATTAAAGAGGTTGGCTCACCTTGACTAGAAACTTGCCCCTCGGATGTCCCCAAGATTGTAAAGGGATCGGCTCTCAGGTTACCTTGCAATTTTTCCTGACTCGTAGAGGCCAAATCTACTACTGATACTGGAGCTGAAGATAATATGGTGGCTGAGGTTTCCTTTAAGAGATTCAGGGCTGAGCTAAAGCCTAGAGAGGGTGATTGCAGCGTTGACTTTTTCAGAAATAATGCAAATTGTTGGGGCTCTTTCACCTTGCTGGGACCCTCGGTCTCTGCATTATCCTGCAGGGATGTTGCAGACATAGCTGAGGCAAAGTTCTTGCCTAAGACAACTGCTGTGCCCACCTATTCTGAAGATGCAACAAGGGATAAATCCTCCTCCTCCCCTGAACCATCAAGTGTAGAGTCAAGGCCAAGCAGATTGGGGGTTTTCTCCTTACTGGCCAGTCGGACTACCTGACCTCCTTCGCTTTCTTAGCAAGGGCACGGTGGGTCTTGACTTTAAGGTGTGCGTTAAGCAGTTTTCCCATTCTAGCTGCTGCACCACCTTTCAACTCCTACAAATAATTCACTGGTACTTATCACTTCTGCCTCTTGAATATTAATATAGTCTCTCCCAAGATAATGCGTTTCCCATTGGTATACACAGAGAGGGGACTCAGAGGAGGCAGCCTCTTTTATTAATAGGGTCTCTGAGGTTCAAACACAGATCTCCCAGGGTCTAACGTGGAAAAAAAGCAGAAATATATCCTGCTTTCCGATTGCAGTAGACTCTGTAGGATTATACCATCTCTCGCTTCTAAAGAAAGTGAAACTGTTTCTCCTAGAAACTTACTTTAGATCTCCTGTTCAAGCTCTCATACTCTTGCATGTGGACGGTTGTAACACTCTGCAGCTTGGCCTCCCAGGCTCCATATTGGCACATATTAAGGGCATCCTACCTGCTTCAGCACGTCTTAACCAGGGTCTGACGAAACATGATCACATCACCCCAATCCTGAGGGAACTTCTATAGCTCCAAAAGAAAAATTCAAGAAGGGGGCCCAAGGGTAAATTTAACGACCCACTAGATATATACCCCCATAATTTGAACTCATAACAAAAAGGATATCTAGGGGTCAACAAAAGTGATGCTCAACTGAACCAAAATAAGACCACGATATGACAAGCATAGATTAAGTTACTAACTCATTGTTAACTGTGGTGTGAAAACCCGAACAATGCACCTGTGTGTGACAAGTACTAAAATAACTCAGGCTCAAAAGCATGGGTAACATTTTCCCATCAGTAGCCGTTCTGTACCGCCCTTGACATCATCTGGGTTCTCCTTGCCCAGGAGACAGAGTTCACAGCCTATGGATGTTTTCTAGGCTTGTGATATTGCCATAGTGTAGTTGTTAAGTGGATGGTGCAGAATTTCAGTGGTAGTGGCTACTGAATAAGCAGTGCAAAAAGTGTAAGTGAATTTAAAATTGGGTAGAACTGTATAGACCACAACTTTAATATTTTATTAGCTCACCCAAATATGAAAATTATTATGTGCAGATACAGATTTGACAAAATATCTGTAGGCAATAACGGACTTCTATAGCTCCCCATGTCGGCTTGCACCTTCTTCAAAACCAACTGCAGCATTTACAAAGTGGTCACACCCAGTATCCCCTTTTATCTTGCAGACAAGCTCACCATCTCTGATTGCCTGCAGCAGGGACACCATCAGACTGCAGACTAATAAGGGCATGAAACACAGGCCGCAAGCCTGTACTATGTGCCTAGGATCTGGAACAATATCCCCATATCCTTCATATTTGTGCCATTTGTACAGCAATTTCAGAAATAGTTGAAGATGCACATCATTACATTAACTGATGGGTACTTCTCCTATCACTCGCTGAATTTATAACTGTCTTTGACCCTGTAGAGCCTTTGGCTAGCACTGTGCTATAGAAATACCACCTTCGCACACATAGATACCATTCCTGCACACATGAACTTACCCAATACAGGTGTTGTGCAGCTTACATTACATCGAAAGTTGCAGCACTTCTGATCCTCGGTGCAGTCCTCATCACCTTGGCAGAGAATACTGAGTTCACCATAACATTTGAAGCTGTATGGTGGGCACATTCCTGGCTTTGCTGAAACCAAAAACAGGTGATAAGTATTAACATGTATGATTTCCCGATGGAGATCAACATAAAGCGACATGTCTAACAGTGATGCCCATGCAGTGAAATCCCACACAGGCTTAGTTTTTCCTCTTTTGACCTCTTGTGTGCCTGAAAGAAAGCTGTTAGAGCTATAGAAAGATGGGGGTATGTCAAGGTTTATCAATGAACAGACACTGCATGGAGCTCTTTGGTGGGGAACATATCACTGTGAGATTCACAGTTCCAAACATGGCAGGGTTAATTTTGGAAGACTGTGGGTACGCAAAATGGAATCCCCGATATTACAGATTTATCTGTCGGGTCCCTGATGGCAGATCCGGACCATATACTGTTTACGTACATGTGTCCTAGGATGCCGCTGCATCATCTTCAGTGCCTACCCTCCTGCCTGCCACATGCAGTCCCCTGCAGGGGATACAGCAACTAGCCACTCAGGAGGCAGGTCTCCTGCATGTTGCAGCTCGTCCCAGATGCCATGCAGTGGCCTCCAACCTACCTGTTGGCATTTTTTTTGTTTTTTTTTTATTTATTGAAGTTTTGTGTAGCGCTGGCTGAACCCGAGGGTATCAGAGCGCTTCACAACAAATACAGATATGCAACAAAGGAAAATGAGGGCAGAGAAATAAGAACAAGGAACACAAGCAGGAAGTAAAGTCTGCACAACAACAACTTGAGCGCAATACGGGACGGAGATCAGGTGCGAATCATCTGGCTCTGGGTTCAAAGAGATAGCGGTCATTCACAGTCAAGCGTGGGGTTCTCGTTACGAACCGGAGCGCTCAAGGAAGAGGGCTTTGAGTAGCGTCTTGAACTGCGGGAAGGAGGCGGTCATTCTGATATGTGGTGGGATGGAGTTCCAGATCCTGGGAGCATTACCCGCAAAGGATTTATTTGAGGTTTTGTGTTTCTGTGATTTCGGAGGGATGAGTAGGAGTGTGTTGGAGCTTCTGAGGTTCCTGGATTGACTGGCCCTTTTGAGTTTGGTGGCCAGGTATTCTGGTTTGCCTGTATGCAGGGCTTTATGTGTGAGGCAAGCTGTGCGGAAGCTGGCTCGTTGGTCTATTGGGAGCAACTTCAGTTCTTTGAGTGCCGGAGAGATGTGCTTATATTTCTTTGTTCCTGTGACCATTCTTGCTGCTGCGTTGAGGGTGGAGATGAGAGGTCCCAGGTGCGATTTGGCTGTTCCAGTCAGCACTGTGATGCCATAGTCAATTCTGGAGAGCACCAGTACCTGAGTGGCCTGTTCCAGATCTTTAGGGGGGAGGAAGGGTTTAATTTTGTAGAGAAGTTTCAAGTTCAGGAACGCACTTTTGGCGGTTTTTGAGATGTGTTTTTTCATGTCAAGAGTGATCCCTAGGGATTTTGCAGAGTCCGTTGGCGCTAGAGAGACATTGAGGGCATTTAAGGTTTTGAGCCATCCACTATTTGGGGGTTTTCATCTTTATTCGAAAGGAGGAGTACTTCAATTTTTCCTTCATTAAGTTTGAGGTGGTGGGCTGAGAGCCAGTGTTGGACCTCCATGAGTGTACCCTTTAGTCTGTGAATGTCTACAATCAATGTGGTTTCTAAATAGAGTTGTGTGTCATCCGCGTAGAAGTGGAAGGGGATGTTAGAGTTTCTTAGAAGTAATGTGAGGGGTTCCATGTAGATGTTGAAGAGTTGCGGGGAGGGTACTGACCCTTGAGGAACTCCTCTGCTGATGGGGAGGGGGTCTGATTCGAAGCTGTTGATCTTTATTCTTTGAGTGAGGTTGTTGAGAAAAGAGGAGAACCATTTTAAGACCGTCTTTTCAATGCCCGCTCTCTCCTGGAGGACATTGAGTAGCAGGGTATGATCAACTATGTCGAACGCAGCCAAGAGGTCAAAGAGGATGAGAAGGCTACATCGGTTGGAGTCGAGTGACATTTGCAGATCATCTAGGACATTTAGGATTGTGGTTTCAGTGCTGCAGCCCTTTATGAACCTTGATTGGTGTGGGTCAAGTAGATTAGTGTTCTCTAGATGTTGGTTTAATTGTGAGAGCACACATCTTTCAAGAATTTTGGATAGGAGCGGAAGGTTCGAGCCCGGTCTGAAGTTGTTCATGTCCATGGGGTCAAGGCCAGGTTTTCTTAGAAGTGGCGTGACTTGTCCTAATTTGAGGCACTCAGGAATGGAACCCTCGCTCAAGGAGCTGTTGATGATCTTGCCCCACATTGGGGCTAGGGTGAGCTTCAACTCCTTGGTCAGTCTCGAGGGAAGTTTAGCAGAAGCGATAAGATTGCTTATCATTTCATCCTGGACAGGCCGGAAGGATGACCAGCGGATAGATGAGGTTACTGGGGTGTTGTGGTTAGTTGCAGGACTCTAGGTTTCTGTGCGGGCGGAGGGCTTTGAGCTGAATGAACTATCAATTTTGGCGATTTTTTCATTGAAAAAGCTTTCAAAGTTGTCGCTTTTAAAAAAAAAAAATTATTGATTTTTTGGCAGTGGAACATTGCATAGTGGGGAATACAGACAATACATATGGAAATTACAATACATTAATTCATTAAACGGAAAAAGGATTAACAGAAAATGAATGCAGGAACAACCTGATTTAAATCCAATTTGCAATCGGTGACCATAATTTTTGACAAAAAAATCTTTCTTTTCCGGCCCTTAAGTTTATACACAGCCTTTTCTAATCGATAAATACTAAGCAGTTTAAATTGCCAATGTTGAAACATCGGTGGATCAGGGTCTAGCCACCGCGAAGTTATACAAAATCGATTTGCAGACATAGCCAAAAATAGAAAACCCTCTTCTTCAGAAGTCTTATTCCCAATCTGATCGGCTTGAATTCTGAAAATGACTAATTCAGGTGATAAAACAGTTGATTCCACAATCAGATTTAGAAAATCTTGTACTTTTGATACGTATTGAATTAATTTCGGACAATGAAAAAACATGCGGATCGAGTCTGCAGCAAAGAGGCCACGACGACTGCAATTGGTAGCCTTCTGAGTGTTCCATTTCGACAGTTTTAACGGTGTATAATAAAGATCAAAGATGGACATAAAGTGCTGACTTTTGAATGATCCGTTGAATATGACCTTGCAGCCGACCTCTAAAGACCTAACAATATCCACCTGCTCAATACCCAGACTTCTTTGCCATTTGTCTGCATAAACATCTATATTATCTTGAGTTCTACTTAGCATCATTTGATATATTATACCAATTCTGTCTTTTTTCCTGTAACTTTCGATCACGTCTATTTTATTCATAGATTCTGTACTTAATAAAGAAGTCCCCTCTATTGAGACCGTATTTATTCTGTAACTCGGCAAATGATGCAAATCGCTTATCTTGATACAGCGACCCTAGAAAACAAATGTTCAGGTCGTTCCATCTATGCATAACAGTATCACTAAAAATCCCAGGCAATAAAGGATTCTTCAGAAGAGGCGTATAATAACTCAAATTAGACAGAAAGTGAAATCTCTTATTAATTTGTTTCCAAATCTGTAACGCCGAGACCATAATTTTAAACTTTGTTTTTTTATAGTAACTTGGTTCCAAAATCCTGAAAAAAAATTGTCGAGCTTCAGCTCCGAGCAGCATTTCGTACATTGATGGCTGCATTGCTTCGTCTAGACTCAGATCTTGAAACAATAAGATACCCATTAGTCTTAATGTGGCGGCCCAATAGTATGATCTAAAACTCGGAATCCCCAAACCTCCCATTAGTCTTGGTAAAGTACACCACTTCAGAGATCGTCTAGTTCTCCGGTAGGCCCATAGAAATCTAGATATAATTCGGTCTAATTTACTAAAAAAAAACCGAAGAAAACAAAAGAGGAATGGTACGAAATAAATAAAGAAATTTAGGGAAAATAATCATTTTAATTACATTGGTACGGCCGTAAAGAGATAGATGCAGATTATTCAATCTCTCAAGTGTCTTATTAGTGGAGAGTAATAAAGGATCAGTATTAAGGCCGACGAAGTCCTCGACTTTGGCAGTAATTGTAACACCAAGATATGAGGCAGTAGATGCAAATACACCCCCTTCTGGTCTTCCATCGGACTAATGGATAACCTGTGTCTTTGAAATATTCAGCTTATATCCTGATAACTCACCAAATTCCTGGGCAAGTTCTACAATCTTAGGTAATGATAAGGCTACATCAGAGGTGACAATCGCAACATCGTCAGCGTATGCAAGAATTTTATATTCTATCTGATGCAGTATGACCGGAGAAATTCCATCTTCATTGATAAGTCTGTTCAAGTAAGGTTCGATATATAATGCGAACAGGAGGGGGGAGCAGGGACAACCTTGCCTTGTCCCCCTGGTGAACGGAAAAGGACTGGACACTTCGGTTCCCACACGAATTACAGCCTTAGGATTGAGATATAGCGCATGAATGGCCGTGATATATTCTGTAGGGAACCCCTTCCATGCCAAGACAGACCACAAGAATCCCCAGTCGACCCTGTCGAAAGCTTTTTCAGCGTCCAACAGGACAACGCCGACCGGGGATCTTGTGGCCTGCGCCTAATCCAGCAGGGTAATAATGTGTCTGATGTGATCAGTAGTATCCCTATTCTTAATAAAGCTGTGCTGAATCTTTGAGACCAAAACAGGCATTAAATCATTTCGTCTACTGGCTAGTATTTTAGAGAAAATTTTGCTATCTGATGTGATAAGAGATATTGGTCGATATGACCCTAATTCATTAGCATCTTTCCCTTTCTTTTTAAATATCACAATAGTAGCCAGAGACCATGAAGCAGGTGGATGTCCTAAAAAAGCTTGGTGGAATATCTTGAGTAATTCAGGTTTAAGCATATTCCTAAAGCTGCGATAAAATTGTAGCGGGATTTGATCTGTCCCCATCGCTTTCCCGAGGGCTAGACTAAGGATTGCTAATTCGATCTCTTCCCAGGTTATAGGCGCTGCTATAGTAGTAACTTCTCCCTCCGTCAATGGCCTATTATTGATGTTCCTAAGGTAATCCATTGGATCTTTAGCTTCATGGATTTCGTTACTAGACTTATTATACAATAGCTTATAGAAGTCGCTAAATGCCTTCAAAATCCCCGCTTTAGAATCTTGGATTACTCCTTCCAAATCTATAATTTTAGTTATTTCGTTTGAAGTGGTCTTTTGCCTTAACCTTTGAGCTAGGATTCTCCCTGTTTGCTCACTTAATTCATAACACTCCATTTTGTATTGTTTGTATTTAGCAGCGACCTGAACTGCTAAATGGGAGTATAAAGCGGCTCTTTCAATAGTTAAGAATCTTTGAGCCTCTTTGGCATCTTGACTATTTTGGATACTAGCAGCTAGATTTAGTTCTAAAATCCTTACTCTTTCGAGTTTGTTCTTAAAATCTACCTGTGTCTTCCTACTCTGAAAGTTAGAATAACTAATAGTTTCCCCCCTGATTATACATTTAAAAGCATCCCACACGACTTGGATTGGAGCTGTATTATTATTATGCTCAAAGAAATCTTTAATAATTTCAGCCATATGACGGAGATAATTTTCATCAAACAGAGGACTCCTTTGGAATGACCATTGACTGTAAATATTACTATGCTTGGAGGGTAAAAGTAATTCCAGTATGACAGGATTGTGATCTGAAACCAGCTGGGGCAATACCTCGGTTTCAGCGTTTTCCAGGAGTGATAGAGAGATAAAAAAATTATCTAAACGAACAAATTTATTATGAGGGACCGAGAAGAAAGTGTAACCAGGATCAGTGGGTTTTAATTTGTTCCAAACATCATACAATCCATTTGCTAATACCAATTCCCTTAAGGCACGGTAAGTCCTGCTCTTGCAGCCTCTATAATTCCTAGTGGTCCTGATGTTACAGTTAGATTCAACATGAATATTTAATTCCCCACAGAGAATTATAGGCTGACACCAGGACGCCAATTCTAAATTAACAGTATTAAAAACCTCATTGTCATCCAGATTAGGACAACAAACAGTAAATGTATTACCATCAACAGCTACTTCTGCCAGCCCCCATCTACCCCATTTATCCGCTAGTGACCTAAGACATTCCCAATCCCTTGTTTCATACAGATTACTATTCCTCTTTTAACACCAGTTTGCTTAGAGGTTACTAGTACCTCAAGATCCAAGTTCCTCAATGTATTCCTTTTATCCCATGAGATGTGGGTTTCTTGTATACACAAAATATCCACACGTAATATCTGAATAAATCTGCGTACGACCGCTATTTTTTTGCATCATTAAGACCATTGACATTCAGTGTACATAGCTTAATCTTCTTATCCATTTGGCAAGCATTTGAATCTAAAATTATTAAATTGTTCCTTCTGTTTTCTGAAAGTCGTACAGAAAAATCAAAGAGGCCAAGAAAAAAGATAACCAATCTTGCTGTGTGTACCCCTTACAACTACCACTGCCTTACACCCCCACCACTACCCCGACCCTACCCACCCACCACCCAACACGAACCCCCCAGCACCCTCCCCAACAAATGAGGCACAGGAACATCCAGTTCCTGATAAGTATGGAATGTCGTGTCCCCCCACCCTCGAAAGCCCTAGGAGGTAAACCATCTCAAGGAAAAAAAGATAACATCTGATCAAAAACACATCAGCTCAATATTTTTGACATTCTTATTATTTACAGCGAGATCATAAAGAATCTAAGTATTCCTTCGGATTTTTGATCAAAAAACTTGGTCTGCCCTTTAATCACAGTTTTCAGTTTAGCTGGAATAAGCTGGCGCAGATGCCAGCGTTGGGACACAGTAGCCTGGCAGAAATCTGGTCTTACAAAAAACTCACAATTCTTAGCTTCTGCTTTTCTGTCAGGTCTAGCTAACAAATACATTTCTTCCCTAGCGAGAAAATTGTTGAAACAGACCAGAATTGCCCTAGGATACACTTCCGACCCCTGATGTTGTTTTCTAATGGTAAATGGAAATCGATGTGCTCTTTGCACTTCTTTAGACCAATCCCAGGATGTCAGGTCAGGAAAAGCTTCATTTAGTAACTCAATTATAAACCTTCCAGCATCAGGCCCTTCCTTTTTTCCGGTATACCAAGAAAGCGCAGATTGTTTCTACGAGCCTGGTTCTCCAGACCTGACAGTTTATGCGTTAGTTCATCCTCATGGGCTTTGACGTTCTCAAGTTCTTGTTTCTGTGTGATAGTCTCGTTTTCCAAAGCAGACATTCTTGCCTCAGTTATGTCACTCTATCTGCAGTCTCGGCACAAAGTTTTATAGCTCGTCGGACTGCATTCTTAACTTTAGAGCAGGTTGCCTGAGTGCGCTGATTCTCTGCTTTGCTTTCAGCTTGGTGGCTCATCATGGTATTGTATATTGTAGTTAGAGTAATCTCATTTGTGTTTAGAGTATTATTCCCCTGGACTATGGCCTCCGAGCCGTTAGCCATCCTATCTCCTTCCTGAGGTTTAGTCATAGGTTGTCCCTCTTTCGGCAGATCCTTAGTATGGGATTCAAAATCCTTAAAAGCAGCACGCTGAGAGCACTTTTTTCTACGTCTCCTCACCGTGGAGGCACTTACATTCGGTGAGTTTGGATTGGAATTAGGCTCCACTTCTACTTCAATAGAGCTGCTTTCATTACTATACTCTGCCCAGTCCTTACTAATATTCGTGCTCTCATCAGAAGAGGGATCAGATAGAGAGTAAAAAATTTCCACTGCTTCTAGAGATCGTGGGTACTCAGGCTCGGAAGTGGTACCAGTAGTACCAGACGCTAGCGGCATGCTTAATTCCTGAATTACTCCATTTGGCTCGATACTTCTCAAAATATCCCCCTCTGGTCCCCCAGGGACTCCGTCATCCATAGTGCTCTTTCTCCTGCACTCAGAAACCGATATTGGCAGTATAGGCGACGCCAATGCACCAGCGCCAGTTACAACCCCTCTGGATTGAGCAGTTTTGTTTCTTTTCCATGCTGATTGCTTCTCGAACAGCGCTGGAAGCGTAAGAGTAAGGGGACCTTGCTTTGAAGAACATGCTGGTATCGATGCAACAGATTTTAAAGAAGGTGTGTTCGCGCCCTGCACACCATTAACACCATTAACACCACTAGCAGCGCAGGCAGCAGCATTATTCACAGCATTATCGGGAGGGACTCACCTTCACCAGAGGGATTTCTTTCGCTGTTTTCGACGACATCGCTACTTCCAGCACTTATAGTATTTTCACATAGGGCTCCCGTTGCTTTGTTTTTACGGGTAATAGTCTGAATTGGGTTTTTGGGTGGCATTGTCTTTTTGCGGGACCCCCTGCGACCATGAACCGCACTGCTCTGGATCCAAAGCTGAAACACGGGAACGCCAGAACGGGGCGCGCCGCAGAACACGGAACAAATCAATCAGCATTCGGACTGAATGCACCGGGAAGCCGGATGACCTTCTTTCAGTCCTTACAGTCTTTTCACTCCACTTAGGTCGGAGATACAACAGCTTCGCCTTCCGCCTGATGCTGATACTGTGATGGGTTGTTGCTCCAGCAAGCTCGGACTCCTGCCCTGCCAAGTCATCCACAGCTGATGAGAGTGAGAGCCGCCAGAAACTGCCATGGGAGACTGCTGGATACCACCAAAGCTGCCGTAGCAAACACAAAATTTTCAGGTGAGCAGGGAGCAGGGAGCAGGGAGTGGCGATATGTTCACCAAAATACCAGATAAGCTGTAACCGCCGTAAAAGTTGGGAACAAAGCATCAGAGCGGTTCCACCTCCATAGGCGTTCGGGGCAAGGGGCAAAGCTGCTTACACAGCCTGCGTCACGGCCACCATCTTCCCTCAGATGCAAAGTTGTCGCAAAGGGTTTTGGACGCTGCCAAGTTGGCTGCCACTAGAATGGAGGTTTGGTTCCTAATGATGTCGAAGAGTTCCTTGGGGCGGTTTTTGGCATTGTCTTAACCAGAACAGAAGAAGGATGACTTTTTGCTCTTGATATGATTGTAGTAGTTTTTGCGTGCTGCCTTGAGTTGATCCCGATGGAGGGAGGTGGGGTTGTTCCTCCAAGTTCTTTCCAGGGATCTGAGGTGTCTTCTTTCCTCATTAATGTCAGTAGAGAACCACAACCTAGAGGGAATGCTACTGGGTTTTTTTGTTTCAGAGGTGCCAGCTGATCCAGGGTGAGCTCCAAGTTGGAATGATAGAGCGAGGTGAGTTCCAAGTTTGAGAGGGACTCCGTTGTGTTCGAGAGGAGTGAGCTGAGTCCTTCTTCTAGCTTGTCACGGGGGACTCTGGATGTGTTCCTGACCCACTTAGGGGAGGCTTGAGTGGGTGGGAGGGATAGGGCTGAATAGTTGATTTGAAAGAGAATGATGTGGTGGTCAGACCAGTCCACTAGATGATGTGATCAATCGAGACTGCATTTTTGTTCGCAATGATTGCATCCAGGATCGCTCCTCTGTAGTGCGTTTCCTCTGAGCAGTGTTGGATCATATCGTTGTCTTGCAGAAGAGTGTTGAGAGATTGAATGAGCGGGTTATTCGTTTTGTTCCATCTTAGGTTGAGGTCGCCCGGAATTAAGCTGTGGTCGCTGTTGAGTGCGGATTGGATGATCAGATCCGACAGCTGAGCTCCAAATTCGTTGGAGATGCCTGGAGGATGGTAAAGGAGATGGCATTGACGTGAACTATGAGTAGGATATTTGAAGTTGACCGACAGGCATTCGAAGGAGTTGTACAGGCAGGAGGTAGTTTCAGAGATGGAGAGGTAACTTTGTGGATAATTGCTATGCCGCCACCTTTGTGTATGGGCCTGACTTTGCGGATAACTGAGAAACCGGGCGGCACTAGCATGACCAGAATGGGGAGGGACAGGGTGTTTAGCCACATTTCCGTGATGAAGGCTACATCCAGGTCATGTGAGAGGATGGATTCAGCTATTTTCGTTGCATGTTTGACTGCGGACCGGCTATTGATAAGCATAGAATTAATGGGGGGTCTTCTTTTGATTTCAAATTGTCAGGCTTGGCTCTGGGTATGGAGGATAGATACATTGGGGTCTAGTGGCTCTGCGGGGGGGCGGGTCCCTACCCACTCCAGTGATGACTTGGATCGAGAAGATGAGAGTAGAGTTCAGGAGTGGGGCCTGACCTGGCTGGTTCGAGGGGAGTTTGTAAGATGCGACAAGTGCACTCACTTCCTGGGGCGAGAGGGAGGTTATAGTTCTTCTGGGACTGACTGCTCGCGACTCAGTCTGGACTTTAGTGAGTGGAGGCAGGGAACCTGAAGGGGGAAGGGACCGGTTGGGGGGCGGATAGTCATTCCTAGGGAGAGGCATAGGGATGTGGGTGGTGCGGAGGGAGGAGAGGGCAGCTGGAGATTCCCTAGATCGGATAAGGTTTCCTGCAGGCCAAGAATCAGGGTAGCGATCTGCGCTTCTATAAGGTCGAGGTGTAGTGTCAGCTTGGGTGAGGGGGAGAGGAGGAGAGGAGGAGAGGGTGGGCAGAGCTGAGCCCTAAATGTGAGGGGGTTCACATGAGGGGGGGGAGCTGGATCCCGTTTAGAGTTCGGTTGTGGGAAGGCTAGCAAAGGAAGTGGAGTTGAGGTCCCTTTGGGGGTGAAAGTTTTCTTTAATGAGGGGGGCAGTGAGAACTAGAGGAGAGGGGTTAGCGGGTTGGGGGGTTGTGCCTCAGTGTTGTCAGGTCTATAGATCGATTGTCGGAGGGCTAGAGAGTGAGGGGAGTTGTTGTCCATTTGGAGGTGAGAGTTTTCTTCATTGGCGGTGACTGTGAGAACTAGTGGAGTGGGGGTTAGCGGGGGACTGAAAAACTGAGATGTTAGGGGGTCTGGGATCTCTACGGGTGGGAGGCTGAGAGCTAGTGGTGCTTCGGGATCTAGGGAATGGGGGTGGGCGGTCCTTTGGGGATGCGAGGGGGGCTGAGTACTGGAGGTTTGGAAGCGATGGGTTGAGGGCGGGGTAGGAAGATAGGGGGAGCTAGGGCTGGTGAGGACGTAAGGTTGGCGGAGTGATTGAGCAAGGAAGGGTGGGGACACTGAGGTGGATCTCTAAGGGCGGGAGACTGAGAGCTAGGGGTGCTTCGGGAGCTAGGGAGAGTGGGGTTGGGAGTCCTTTGGGGATGGAAGGTTGGGTGCGATGGGTGGAGGACAGGGGTTGGGATATAGGGGGAGCTAGGGCTGGTGGTGACGTATGATTGGCGGAGTGACTAAGCAAAGTAGGGTGGGGACGCTGTGGTGGCGAAGAAATGCTCTGTAGACTAGGAGTTTGTAAGGAGCCATTAGGGGGGGAGGGGGTCGGTTTGTATGGGTAATGATCAGTAGCCATCTTACGTGTGGGGAAGAGAGAGTCAAAGAACTCTAGATTCTCCACTTTCGCCTGAATTACAATGGTGCCATTCACAAAAATGGTGATGGAGATGTCTCCGGTCAGGGACTGTTGGTTCAGGGGGTAGATTGTTAGTTTGCGGTTGTGTTCAGTTAAGGTGGTTGTGGAGACGGGGAGGAGTGAGTTAAAGAAGGTGACCCATAAGTCAGGCCTGTTGGTATGGAAAATGAGGTCCATTTTCCTCTGTCCTCTAGCTGCGCAGTGGTAAGTGTCAACAACTAGTGTTTCGGGGTTTTGCCTGATTACATTCTGTTTGAAGCGTTTTTTGGCTTTGAAGGAGAGGCTGCGTGGGAATGTTATAGCGAAGGTGTTCTGCCCTCGTGGAGACAGGTGGTTAAGAGAGGGGCAAAGATGCGTGTCCAATTGCGCGGCCGGGGGCATCCTGGCTGGACTGGGGAGAGGCGAGACCTCTGGGGCAAGGAAGGGTGGAGAGTAGGACAGAGGGGGGCTGTGTTGATTGATTCGGTGCAGAAGGTAAGGGGTACCAAAGCAGAGGGGGATTGGGCTGTACGACGCGGTATGCGCTGGGGAGTTGCGCACCGAGGAAGCTTCAAAGGGGTGGACTGGAGGAGGGACGCCGGATGTCAAGGAGGAGGGGGGAGTAGGAGGAGCGGTCACGGGACCTCTCTGAGGGTGGGCCCAGGGACCAAGAATGCAGGTGCTCTCGGTTAAATTGTTCAGCTCAGGTGGCCATCTAGCAGGGAGCGGGCAGCCCCCTAGTGAGAGAGAGAGCTAGGGTTGAGTGACTTGTTGAGTGGGCCTTGATTGCACCATTCTCATGTGGAGAAGTGTGGCTCAGGGGTTAGAGGCGGCAGACCCGGAAGCTGAGATCGGCCCTGGACCAGGGTTCAATTCCCCGCCCCGACGGGGGTTGGGCTCAATAATTCCACAGACTCGATAATTCTCGCTCCGGTGCCTACTCGACTCACGGGTTCACACTCTGCGACTCTGGGCAATAGCTTGCTTAATCTCCACAACGGCCCCTCGCGGCGGGATGCCTGGCTTTCACCTTGTGGACACCCTGCCGGGGTATCTCTCAGGGGAATACCAGGACGGGTTCCCTAAGCAAGCGCATAGATGCCTGCGATGTGGGCGATTTGCGCTATATAAATACATGTACATTTACATTCTCACTGGTAGTGTGGGGTGGGGTCGATTGTTCGTGCGGGGGGTGGGGTCGATTGTTCGTGCGGGGGGTGGGGGAGGGCTATCAAGTGTTAGATGGGGATAGCGACAGGCTTCAGGCTCCTAGGATGGACACTTGGAGTCTAATCAAGTCAACTCTAAAGAGACCGGTGGCCAGCCTACCGAGGGGCGCGCTGTAGCTAGAGGATCTCGAGCGTGGCGGCGAGTTAGGTAGGGGACAGGTGGCCCTTGGAGAGTGAAGCCGGATGGTTGTTGTAATGGCCGGCGTTGTCAGTAGGGGTCAGTGCTGCCGCCCCTTAAGTGTGAGGTAAGATAGGATCTGGCGTTATCTAGAGGTGGGTAATCTGCTGCAATTGGGGTGAGAGGCGCTGTTATTTAGGGGCCTCTGATGTCCCTTAGCTAGGAGAAACTGATTTGTTGTGATTCGTTGAGGTTAGAGCATTTGTATCTGAGATCGGTCAGAGCAAGTCTGGTTTCCCTGCACATTAGCTGTCCAGAATGATCTTAACTCGCCAGGGCTGCAATCTTGAACCGGGCAGAGCAAGTAATCTTAAATCGGGCGGAGCAAGTCCGATTTCCAGAGTGACGCCAAGGGGCTGGACCACGTCCTAAACACCGCCGCCTCCCACTTTAGAATGAGTAAAAAGCAGCGAGGAGCTGCTTGCTTAGCCAAGAGACCTGTAAAAGATGGTGCACGTGTCTGCGCAGACCTCATGCTGATGCATCTTATATCATCATCCAATCAGTAGGGCCTGCCCAGCTGGTGCTCCCAGATGGCGCACAGCAGTTAACCTTCCACAGTCCACCTGAAGATGGACAGCAGCCTGATAACACAGCTGGATCCCCAGCTGTCTCAGCTGTCGGTGCACCAAAACTAAGACAAACACACCACCACCCATGTCATCAGTGACGCGGCCCACCTTGCAAAAACACAAAGCCAAGCTGTGACAACGCACAGTGCTGGCACTCCATTACCCACCACTACTCTCCAGTGAAAAGAAGGGCTCACACCATGGCATTCATCCCTACCATGGCGCCCTTTGTGGTGACTGGCACCTTGTCCTCCCAGGCTGCTCAATGGAGAATGTGAGTCAAAAGGCATTCTGCAGCCGTAGGTATTGAAAATGGCAGACAATACCCCATGGTCCTCCATCGTTCAGGGGATGCCATCTTTAAGCTCTCCAAGAATGTGGTTGACCAATGACACCCACAAAACAGCATTGACAATGCACTTTGAGCCACTTGCCAACCCCGACTAGGAATGGCTACTGCTTCATCAAGCTCATCAGAATCCGGACACATTGGTGGATGAGTTCTGTGCCAGGCTCCGTGAGCTGGGGAATACGTGTTTGCTCCCAAATGTGCAAGACTAAATCAGAGCACAATTCCTTCAGGACTGTTCCTCTGCAACATTAGAGTAGCAAGTGCTGCAGGAACCCAGGACAGCCATGGCGGACATCATCTTACAAGGGAGGTCAAAGGAACTCTCCAAACCCTGTGCCTACCACATGGAAGCAACTCTCCAATGACCCATAAAGACAGAACCAACCAACCAGATCACACCAGCCTCACCCATCAGCAAGAAAGACGGGTCAAGGTTCGAAGGCCCTGCCAGTGGTGCATAAGTGCATCCACACATGCAGGAGAATAAAAAGGAAAGAAGTGCTCAGATTTGTGGAAAAATGAGCCGCTACGCAAAAGTATGCTTGCTGTTCCACACCCTCGCCATGAGGGCTGGTAAAGAAGGGCATCAAAGCCATGGAAACATTGACACATCTCGCAGAAGATTAAGTCATAGACAACAATTCTTCAGAGGACATTGTACATGTGATCCACGCCATCGAACCGTTTCAGATGCATGCTCAGATTGCACCTCATTGCCATGAATTCATGGAAGGCCAACTCCTCATAACACTCGACACAGGGAGCTAAATCAATATATTGCAGCTGGCGCTGTGTAACTCAATGCCCACCCCACCAGTCCTCCACCCTATGACAATCAGTATATATGCTTTTGGCAGCCCCAAATGCGTCACCCTTGCCAACATAACGCACATGGAGCGCTCACCAAGGGTCAAGATATTCGTCACCAAAGGAGGGTCCGGAATGCTTCTAGGCTGTCAGATGGCTGAACACCTCCAGCTGATCCAGTTAACCGTGGGAGTCCATTTCAGTGTGATAAACTCTGTTCCAGGCAGGTTTGAACATCTATTCAAGGGCATTGGCTGCCTGGCAGGCCGTATGGTCCACTTGCACATTAACCAGTCCATATAACCTGTAGCCCTGTGCCACAGATGGGTAGCCTTCCTACTCACGCCCAAAGTGGAGGCAGCACTCCAAAAGCTCGAAGCAAAGGCTTCATTTAAAGAGTGGAAGGACCTACACCATGGGTCTTGACGATCGCCGCAGCAGGTAACCGAAGGTACCCGGGGGGGGAGCGGATATGCGTAGATATGCACATCTCTAATATGGGCATAAAAAGGGAGAGGCATCTGCTCCGATGGTCGGTGACATCGTGGGGGAACTCACTGATTCCCACTGGTTCTTAATGATGGACTTAAAATCAGGATATCGCCAGATCGTACTGGTGCCAGAGTCTCACCATGGCACAACATTTTCCACTCACCTCGGGTTGAAGCAGAAGAAGTGCCTCAAATTCAGCATCTAATGCATCAATGAGATATTTCAAGGCATCATCCAGGGAGCATTGGTTGGTCTCCCAGGGGTCTTGAACATTAGTGATAATATCTTAGTACATGCACCAACCCTCGAAGAACACCTTGGTAAGCTACGGCCTGTATTCTGCTGACTCCAAGACAATGGAATCACACCACACAAGGAAAAGTGTGAGTTCCTAAATGAAGAATAATGCTCTGTTGTACATCGCTTCTCAGCAAAAGGGGTCACCCTGACCCAACCAAAGTCCACGACGTCTAGTCGGCGCCAGCACTGATCCCCGTAACCGGTGTTAGTAGTTTCCTGGAGATGGCCACATACTACAGCCGGATCACTCAGAAACTGACCACACTCACCGGAACCCTCCGAGAACTAACCAAAGCATCCACACCATGGCGATGGGGTGAAGGACAAGAGCTAGCATTTCAAACCACTAAAGGAATGCTGTCAGAACGAACTATGCCAACTTCAAACAGAAGCTTTCGGTAGAAGCCAGCACACCTTCCTGGGAGCCCTACTGTCACAGAAACAATCGTGCGGGGAGTGGGCTTCCATCGACCTACACCAGATGAGTGCTCACTCCAACAGGTCAGCTCTACTCACACATAGAAAAGAAGACAATCACAATTCATTGGGCCCGCAGACATTTCCATCTATACTTGTATGTTCACAGTCAACATTGACACCATGACCCTTGTTCCTTTATTCAAAGGATCTTCAGCAAAGCTGCCTCCTCAGATAAAACAAATAGATTCTCCAACTGTAAGACTACCACTTCTCAGTTGTTTACAAGCCTGGAGCACACAATCCAGTGGACTACCTGTCCAGGCATGCCCGGTGGCCACACCTTAGGAGGATACTGAAGTAGATGAAACTAGAGAGTATGTCAAATTGGCTGAAGAGCAATCATAATCTCTCCCGGTGTCCCTGGCCAATATCAAAGAAGCTAAAAGAATGAAGACTGCCTGCAGCTGTACAATACAGAGACTGGAAGACCATCACCAGCAGGGTGTCACAAAGGATTGAAACTGAGAGACAAATTCTAACCTCCCTCAACCATGTTTGGAAGAACTAACAGTAACAGTCAAAGGGTGTCTCCTGAGGGGACCCTGGTAAGTGATCCCAAAGAGCCTGACCCAAAGGACTGTTGACGTGGTTCACTGTCAGGAATAAGCCGTTCCTGGTTCTGGTCAGTCATGGTCTTAGTGTGTGTGGCCATGGGCTCAGATACAAATTGAGGAAGATAGGTTCTTTGATAAACATTGGGAGAGCATTATGTGGTAAAGGCCTAAAAAAGACATTCTAAGATGGCCGCCATTTTTGATGCACAGACTGCGTACTTTTACAAGGTCTCTTGCAAGACTTTGACCCCTGATTGTTGGACGAGCTTCCCTCTGCGCACTTCAACTAATGCTTTTGAGGAGAGTAGTTTCTCCTTTCTTGGTCACTTGACTTTGTAGTTCAATCAGCTGAAATTCCTGTTTATTGGTCTAATGCTGGGAAGCAGTGTCTCTTCTTCGCATTGCCTCAGTGCTTCATCAGTCCAGTGCTTACTAGTTGAAACTCTTTGCTTCATTGGTTACTTTCTAGGAAGCAGTGTGTCTGCTCGCGCTGCCTCACTGCTTCCTTTTCTTGTACTCTGTGTCTCAGAGTGAGAGGGGGCGTTTTCAGAGTGGTCCTCTGAGGTGTGTTTTGTCATCCAAATCTTCAGTAGGCTTGGCCAAATGCATGGTATTTGTGGCGCGTTTGTCGGTCCCTTGGCAATTTCTCTGTGCGTGTCATTCCTTTCCTTCCCTGCCCGTTTCCATTTTGGCTGGGCGTACCCTGCTGAACACTGCTGGGATCAGTCTGATTGTTGTCTAAAAGCGTCATTTTTCATGTTGTATTGGTGAATCAATGTTTTTGGTATTGATACCTTATTGTCTTTGGTTTCTGTTTTTGTGGATTGAATTAATCTGTTAAAACAAATATGCTTTACATGTTGACCATTAGATGAGTTCATTGTCAACAGTCATCCAAATTAACCGTTTGTTCAAATTGATTGGTCCACTTTGTTTTAAAAGCAAGTAAAAAGAAAAAGCAAACAAAAATATAAAATGAAATAAATGCACTTTTCTTACAAAATTTTCAGACTCAGTGGTCTTTGGGTTGAGTAAATTTCTGCTCAATACCGTGTTAAAAGCACAAATTATTGCACAGTACTGGCAATTTCTTTGTTCATTGGGGATCAGCGCTGGAACATTGGTTTATTTTTCTGCATTACATGAATATTGAAAAGTACTTTCTTCCAAGTGATAATATTAATACATTGCTCTTTAGTCAGTTATCATAATGGAGACATGCAGGTACGACTCCACTGTGCGCTGAGGTACTTATTTTTTTACATTTTTCTGAAATAAATTTCCTGCTTCAGGAGTTTGTTACAGACAAATAAAGATGATTGCCAAGTGGGCCTAAAATAACACATGGCAACTGCTAGGTATTCTCCTCTGCATGATGCCCCCTCTGCTTTGTCGCCTAGAAGTTGGAGATCTCCATCTATAATCCATAAACAATAAGTGAACGTGTGATTGTTTAGATTTTTGTGCCTCCATCATGCCTTCAGATAGGATTCTGGTCCTGTTTTATAAACCAAATACTATGTCTCTGCTATAAAGGCAAGTGGTAACAGCAAAACACAGACTGCTATCTTCGGGTTGGTATCCACATAATCAAGAGGGAGGCTCATGGTTTTAATCCCCCTTGAGGACACTCCCTTGGCTCAGACACTATAGTCATCAAGGCCTGAAATGGTGCTGAAGCAATAATCCAATCAAGGGCGACTCCTTCGCTGCCGAGTTTGGCAGTGTTTTGCCATGATGAGCCAAGTAGAGCATCGAAAATCTTAGAAGCTAAATAGTCTGTTGTTCCTAAAAGGAATGACATTGAATACAAAAAGCACAGGGGTATGAATACAGATGAGGAGCTGTGCATAGTTCAGCTGAGGAGTGGTTCCAGAACGAGAGATTACTATGTATGATTTTGTCATTTGAGTCCTGAAAAATCCCTTATGAAGGGTTACCTGTTAGCCTCAAACAAGGCATGGTGATTTTAATCCTGGATGAGTTACAACAATCGAATTTTACCTTGTTGTGAAACATTTAGATTAAATTATTGATTTCCATTGCGGATTTTAAAGGATATCTTTGCAGCCTAATTCAAAATGCAAACATTGGCTGCATGGAGAGCTTTAAAAGCCAGTAACAGTGTTTTTTTAGGAGGCAAACAGGCACATGCATCAACCTTTTTTGTGTGCACAAATGATGCGATTCGCAAAAATCGTCCGTTTGCGCCCTCAAAAAGGGCTTTTGCGATGCATCAAAGTGTATGGCGCTCGCAATTTAAGAAATCGCAATTTATTGCGATTTCTTAAATTGCGATTGCATTTAAGGAATCGCAATTTGTGATTCCTTAAATGCAATGCAATAACCACTTTTAAATAACGATTTGGCTATTTGCGGCCGCAAATTACCGAGCAATTGAACTGCTCAGTAATTCGCAATAACTTTGAAAAATGCACTAAAGTGAATTTTTCTAAGTTTCATGTTGCACACACACATGCCCAACAGGGTGCCCTTTTGAAACGCTTGGAATTGCATGAGAAATTTGCGAGTACCTATTGGTACTGGCAAACTGCGCATGCAATTTCCCATTCATTGGCCCATAGGAATGAATGGGGAGTGGGGAGCCATCCCTTAATTGCGACTCGCAATTTGCGAGTCGAAATTAAGGAATGTTCAGGAATCGTTATTTTTATAGCGATTCCTACATGCATAGGCTTTTGTGAGTCCTTAATTGCGATTCTTTAATAATCGCAATTAAGGACTCGCAAAATCATACCTTGATGAATGTGCATGTTGGTACTTCATGTTGAAGTGTCTTGTATAAGTGCCACTGTATACTGTACAACCTTATTAATTCTAGGTTTGAGACAGTTGCATTATAGGGCTCAGGTATTGTGGGTAAAATGCCCATTCCAGGCTGGTGGGGGGGCTGCAGGGGGATATGGATGGGAGAGGCCAAGAGAAAGTCACAGCTAAGGCTGCTGTTACATTAGTGGCGGTGATTTGGCAAATAATGGAGTTACATACATAGGCTGTGGGGCTGTAAACAAAGGAGAACATATAGTAAGACAAAATAATATGATACAGCATTTGCTGAACTGACTGCAGTAGATAGTATTATGTAAATGTAAATTGATACTTGTATAGCGCACTACTCACCCGCAAGGGTCTCAAGGAGCTTGTACGAATACCGCTGTGGAACCCATCCTGGCTTTCCCTGTGAGGCGTCCACTCCTGGGCACCCCCAAGGTGGAGGCCAGGCATCCTAAGCGTTCTGGGGGCCATTGTGGAGATTAAGCAAGCTATTGCCCAGAGTTGCAGAGTGGGACTCCATGATTGGAATAGGCACCGAGGCGAGAATTATCAGGTCCATGGAATTTTGAGCCCAAGACCCGCCGAGGCGGGGAATTGAACCCTGGCTCCGGGCCAGACCTCTGCATCAGGGTCAGCCGCTCTAACCATTGAGCCACACTTCTCCATTATGTGCAGTGAAGGACAAAATGTGCATTTGTTGAAGAAGCTTGATTAGTTCTATGGTGGGAATACGTGTCTTTAGATGTTTGGAACAGAATTTTGAAAAGCTTGTGAGTGATTGAGTGAGAAAATGAGAATGAATGGGTGAGGTAGTGAATTAGTTGATGAATGACTGTGAGTGAGTACACTTACACAACAATTTCTGTGGAGGTAGTCCCTACTGACTGGTTGACTACCCAAAGAGAATGTTAATGGATAGAATGTATTACAGTGGGTGATAAATGGGTGAGTGAATGACTGTGCTTATATAGCGTCTTGTCCCTTTGTATTGGAATCTAGCCACTGTGACAGATCCAAAATAATACTCCCTGCGGTACCCTTGCAGGAGAAGTGGTGGGACGTGTTTAGAGATTTCCAGTAGTCTAAAAACTCCTGCCCTTAACACTACATTCTCTAGACATGAAAAAGAACAATCAATGCTTTAATATGTTAACAATTACTATAACATATAACATTCAAGCATACTTGCCATGAATGTCGGTGGATATGACATATATATGTTAACACGTTTTAGATTCAGGACCTTCCATCGCCTGATCCGTCATCCTGATATTAACAACTGGTCAAGGGAACTCTGCCGATGTCGTTGTGATAACATTTCACCACCGACAACAATTCATGTAATTTTATTCTGTCAATTTTACAAAATTGAAAGGCAAAGATGGATAACACCGCTATTAAAACAGGGGGGATGGAGACAATGTTGCCCCGCTTTTTTGTATTTGCAGATGTTGGGAAATTGTTACTGTATTGGATCTATGGTGGGTTTTTTAAAAAGTGTACATAGAGCCAGAAAGTCCCTAAATATTTGAATGCCAGGTGTAAAATGTTTGAGAGAAACACAGACAAAAGATGGTATATACTAAGCACAGCATAACAAATTGTATTTCCTGGATGTAAAAGAAATAGTTGCTGCTATATGAATTTGTACCTATCTAATGTGTTTTAATGTAAGTTTTAGATGTGAGATTATATGATTTAACTGCCTGCTTTTATGATTTTAATGCTTAAAATCGAATGAAGCTCTTTTTGAATTTGAATTGAATGTTAACAATGACATGGGGAGCTTCTCTGGATAAATGCAGAAATATGTGCCCAAGGCATGTTGTACTCACCCACAATATAATCATGCATTTTCTGGGATCCATGAACGCAGAGTCCTAGGAGCACCCACTGAAGAACCTTGATGTATATTCTTCTCATGGTAGAGACAGCAGTAATCTCTGGGAATGGAGACTGTGTGTGACTCCAATTTAACAGCTGTCACAGATCCAGAGCTGGGAGGAGTGACACTCTGCGTCATCTGTGCTGTCGTACGGCCAGAGAGCACGACTCGTGCTCTTCATTGTGCAAACCAGCAAAAAGCATTGAACATAAATTACTGGGAGTGGATTTTCTTGCAAAACTTCTGAACAAGTGCAAGATGTTCCCTGTTTAAGGGACGTGCTACAAAATGTCTACTTTTTTTTCAGTGTTGGAGCCAAGCTTATATCTCATTCCTGGGCAAGGCCCTGGACCGGACGTGCTGAGCCCAAATAACCAGGCTTGGCACCAGGCCCGGCTCCAGGAATTTTTATTTGGGTGGGCCAATGGTGCATTCGGGTGGGCCAACGGTGCATTCGGGTGGGCCACTGAGTTAGTCGCGGCCGGCATGACTCGTCTTGCGGGGTAGGGAGAGGGGGCAGGGGGTCACGCGGGGGCAGGGGGGGGGTCACAGTGGGGTGTTTTAATTTATTAATATTTTTTTTTTATTGTAGCTTACCGGGTCCCAGGTCTTCTCTGCTCCTGCCCAGGATGCAAGGAGCCAGGCTCCCTCCCCAATGGTGCATAATTCCAGTGGCCCTGGTTATATCAATACACCCCAGCAGGCAGCAGTTAATGACTGTGCTGTCTGCACAAATAAACTATGGCATAAACATTTTCAGTTTCGCTGGTTTTGATTGAAAGGGCTTTATTTTTTTTCCAAGGAAGGAGTACATGATCAAACATTTGGTCTCTCAGAAAAAACATAACACTTTCTGTGGTGGCCCTCCTTTGACTGAGGTAACTTAAAAGTTGCACTGCGGTGGCACTAGGGCCCAGGAAACTCGCTGCCAACGGCTTCTGCGAAAGCCTATACATTAAATGCCACATCTCAAAGAGACAGGTAAGGAGGAGGTTGGTTTCTGGTTCAATTCTGAGTTTGAGATGGGAGGTTGGTAGAGCAGTGAGGATGCCTTGCCAGAATGAGTTGGAGTCAGTCCAGCCATCCACGACGAGGAGGGAGGGAGCAAAACCCTGTTTATTGCCCCATCACTTCCTGTTCCAATGGGAGTGAAAACTCTGGCCTGCAATAGCAGCATCTCCCGTGGTGAGGCCTCACTGTCATACCCTAAGGCAGTGGTCTTCAAACATTTTTGCACTGAGCCCCCCAAAGCAAAATGTTTTGAAGTCAGGGGCCACATACAATACTTTATTCCAAGGATCGGGAAACAGAAGAGGCAGGGCTGAGCGCAAAGGCAGAGCTTTTGAGATCCTATCATGGATACTTTTTTGTAGCTCATAATCCACAGTAAATGTGAAACATATGATAGGGAAAATTATCAAACAATAACAGAAATTGACAAAAAAACAGTTCTCTCCATCATTTGGTTCTTGTGAGCCCCTCGCACTCAAGGGCCCCAATGGAATTGAACTTTCTGCACTAATGATAGCTGAGGCCCGAAGTAGCCCTTTACCTCATCTGCCTCTTTCACAACTTACCGACTATGGGTATCACTCCAATCTTGAAACAGGTTATCCATCCCTTTTTTGGTTTAACGTAGGGAGGACTCGTCCCAAGGGCATTGGGAAACTTTAAATAAGTACCATTTACATTACACAAACACAAGTTCATATTAATTTATTTTATATATTTTTTTATTTTAGGCACTAGACTATTAAGTGATTTGAGTTGAGCTGACAGGAGGATTTGAACTAGGTTCCAAAGTAGGAAGCTCTTGCCATTAGGACACAACTCCTCCCTTTTAGAAATAATGAGCTCCAACGTGCTGCCTACACCTTTTCGCAGTAAAGGTGCTCTCATCTCTCTGTGAAACGTCCTTTGCAAAGCTTGACTGGTCACCTTACCTTTGCTTTTTGCTATATTTGGATATTAAACCAGCATTAATGAGGTGAAATCAATGCCCAGATAGTTTTTACCAAATGACAAAGTCAAAAAGTAGATGCATAACAAAATGTTCTGTATAACCCCACATAATTTTCCTTTTCTTGCCACATAATTTAGTCAACCCTGCCACATGATTTGGTCCTCCCCTACCGCATAATTCCAGTGACCCTGGCTTTAATATGCCTCTCATGACACTGGACCCTATGCAACTGGTTAAGCAGCACACATAAAAGCAGCCGAGGAGTTAATATATGCTTTATGTGATGCCAGAGTGCTTTTTACCACAGGCATGGAATGTGAAGCTCTATAAATACACTAGTTACTATATCCCACTGTGAAAACCAGGATTCAAATCGGCGACTCTCTGGTCAGATACAGAAATCTGCAGTAATTGCTTTAGATAACAGAGGTTTATAACGTAAGAGTATATTTTCCCAAAATTCGTTTCATTTGCTTTGTTTTTTCACTTACTGTGTGTGCGCATTTTTTATATATGCAATTATATGAAGATGAAAAAGTATATAGTTATTAGCCTATTGTGTTTAGCCTTAAGCCCCGTCTCCTTACTCACTGACAGTGCCCCAGGAAACACTCAGAATTACAGGTGCAAACTTTTTATGCGGTTTAATTTCTGCATATAAAAGAAGACATCCTGTGAACTCACCAGATAAACGTCGACCCTTCTCGGCTATCTTCATTTACAATTCCTTCCTTTCAGACGCAGTTGTGCCCCCCTGGGAATGCAGTTGCAGACCCCCAAGGAGGTGCGCACCACTGTTTGAAGACCTGTCACCTAAGGCCAGGGCCGGAGCTCCCACCACATGCTGTGCCTGCTGGCTTTGGCCCATTGTCATTCTATATGTGACAATGGGCCTCGATAATCTGTGCTGGGCTGCGCAGAGGCTGCAGCAGCCTCTTGAATCGGATCAGGAGAAATAGCCTGAACACTTGTGGGTGGGGGGGCTCACATCAAGCCTAGGGCCAAGGTTCATGTTTGGGTGGGCCAGGCTCATGTTTGGGTGGGCCTGGCCCACCCGGCCCACCCTCTAGAACCGGGCCTGCTTGGCACCTCTCTAGGCCATGCTTGTGCCAGAGTTGCAGTGACATCCCAGGAGGTGCCCACGTCACAGTCACCTCTACCAGAAACAATGATCAGTGCTAGTTCTAAAATGAAAAGAGGCCTTTGCCCCTGTCGAATCCCACACACAGGCTGTCTTCCTGCATCCAGACACAGCAGTCGTGTACATGAGGGAGATTTACTGGAAGAATAGAAGACATGGTGTGAATTGGACCATTACCTTTTAATCCCACTCTCCGACCCCCCCCCCCCCCTCTCCCCCCTTCACTGCCCCTTGAGCGAGTGCTTCACCCACACAAAAATCAACCAGTGGATTAAAAACACCTGTTTCCCACCCAGGCGCGCAACACTGCAATGGGCTTCAGCCCCTCTCCTCTAAAAAGTACCCCCCCCCCCCAAACTGTGTGGCTGCCTGGACTGAGACCGCTTCCGGGCACACACCTGAGTACTTCAAAGGTCTTTTAAAAGACCATTTACTTGTTAATGTGGCTTTGTTGTTCTTCCCCCCCTTTCGGAACCCCTACATCTGCACTCTGCATATTTCACTGGCCTTTAAGTACGAGCCTTGCGAGGCTGCCGCCTGCCGTACAGTTTGGAGGTCGGTGAATGTGCGTGGCTGATGGGGGCGCCGCCGCCCTCCTGGGATACCTCAGGCGCGGGCAGGATACCGTTGCCAGGCCGCTGCAGCACGAGGCAGGGGGCGGGCCACGCTGTGATTGGTCAATCGTCTGCGCATCGGGATGTGACGTGGGGAGTCCGTAACATCTTTCTGAGCTCGGATTGGATGATTGTCGCCCAGCGAGCTGGTGTTGCAGGAAGATTCGAGAAGCGTTCCCGGCCTGGGATTTGATTGGACGATGGTTGCGTGAATGCTTGCGGGTGCAAACAGGAAGCCCGTGTGAGCTGAGGCGCAGCCGCGCAGGGGAACCCTCTGGAGGGGCCCCTACAGAGGGCGGTTTGAAGCGCAGAGTTTTGTGGTAAGCCTCAGAAGAAGTAACCAGACTCTATGCCTCTGCGCAGTGTGGAATGTGCTGGAAGGAGAATGCAAGTACAAAGATACACAATCCTCTCCATATTGTTAACCCTCATCCCCCGCAAGGTTCCTGACTCTGGTGAAGGTGGATTCCTTGATGGCAGCTCTAGCTACACATGGTGCAAATATTACAGGAGGATGCTGTTCCTTTGAGTAGTGTTGGTAAAAGGATTGCTATGTAAATCAAAACGGGCCTATGCATCAGAATCATGTTCCAGGTCTGTCGTTCAGTCCTTGATGGAAGAGTTTTAAGGGACAGTAAAACTAATGCAGGAAGCAGCAGACAATTTAGCAGTGATGGAGCAATGGGTGCGATGCTTGCCTTTCATTGCAGCCGCAGCAGCATCTGGTTCTTAGTGGCAGCTCACAGATAGATGCCACGATGAAGATTCAAGCTCTTTGGGGAAGAGTTATAGGCTGTGGTTAAAAAAGCAGCTGATGACAATTAGTTGTTGACCCTCAGCCACTTAAGGATAAAGTCTTCAGTTTCCAAACGGCGATTGTTCCATCTTTTCAAGCAAAGATGGAAGGTCAGCCCTTATGAGGGAGGGGATACGGACTTTCAGAACATCCCCGGATACAGCAGTCAAGTGCATCTGCTCAAGGATAACCAAAGCAGAAATCATGACTATGCCTCCTCATGGTACATGTTGCTGATCGGGGGGGGTCACCTCAAATGTTTCTGGCATTCATGGAGGGGATCAAAAAAGGTCAATTTGGTGCTACAGATCATTCAAGAAGGATAGTGAATAGAGTTCCAGGAGGTTCCAGCACAAAAGAGGGAAAAGAAACATTCAATCCTATGTCTGGAACCAAACAAAATGGAGAGTTCAAACCTGTACTGGATCTAAAATCAGTCTGTCAAAATACTTTATTTGAGCTAATTACACATAAAAGTAACAACACAAGTACGATATAGTACAGTGAATAAATACACAAAAAAATAAAATGATATACTATATACATTTGAAATGTTATGAACTGAAGTATTCAAGATGTGTTCATTGTACTAATTTAAAAGACGTTACTTAAAAGGAAGAAAGTGTTCACAAAAAACGTCATGCCACTCGGAGCGCTAAGGAATGAGACCTAAAAAGATACATATTTTAGAATTAGAGTGTACTAATAGATTAATTCAAATTATTAATACTGCAAAAAAAAACATCTATTTCACCAAAGCATTAAAAAATACAAGAATAGAAACGGAAAAGGGACACAATGGCTGTGCTAGCCTAGTTGTTCCTTGTAGTGCCTTGTTTCTAATAGCCCAGCTTCAATGAAGGTTCTTAGATACCACACAAAACAACCGTCTGCGCAGAATCTGTACGAAGGAGCCGTGTGGCAATCTCAAATTGGCTGCATCCCAATTGCTTGCACAGAGGAATAATCCATGCTTTCCTATGGCAGATATAGCCCGAGCACAAGAAGAGGAAATATACTAATGATACTTTTGCCTCTTGGCAGGCTGGGCAGAGAGTGCTGGTTGTGGGGGTATGGTTCCATTTTACTAATAAGCAGGACATTATTAGTAAGATACCATAACCCAACTTGAGAAAAAGTGACTAGCAATTGGCATAATGATAAAAGCCTGAAAAGGATCAAACTGGCAGTCAGATTTAAAGTCTAGAAAGTGAACCCTCCAAGACATCCCGTAATTCATTTTGGTAAGCAAAGACCCAGTATGCATCCTTAAGCATGGTCCTAGATAAATGAGTCATGGAGGGTGAGGAGGGCCAATATTCCCCTAAGCCTATTTGCTCCAGCAGCCTTTGAACATAAGCTAGCCACTTAGATATTGCCCCTTTGTCCTGTAGCACCACCTCGTCCAAGGCTCCCCGACAGCCCTCCAGATCTGGCAAAAACTTCAGCCTTCTCCAGTAGAGTATGGTCTCAATTGCGATTTATAAATTATTGGGTTATGACCAAGTCCCATCTTAGCTGAATTAATGGGGAGTTAGTAGGGAGATTGTATAATGCTCTCAAGAATTTGTTCTCTGATATCCCAAGTTTGGTCAGGTTTGAAGGGCCCCAAAGTTTCGCCCCGTAGAGAGTATCACCCTCCGCTTTTCCTGTATACACCTATAGGCCTGGAGAGGTATACCTTGGTCGAGAAGTTCTATAGCGCTTTAATATAGCAGCAGAGTGGTGAGTTAGGCTTAAACTAGTCTTCTCGATCTGAGGTTTCCATGACAAACAGCTGATTAGCCTGCCTGACTCCTAAGTAATCAAACTTGTTAACCCTGTCAAGAGGACAACCCCCACAACATTATCAAGCCTCTGAACGTTTTGTGGGGAGGGGGACTGAGGGTCATGAATTTGGATTTGGAGTGGTTGATTACTAGCCCTCACTCAATACAAATTTGTTTCCAAGGCGTTACAAGCTCTTAGGGGTTTTCAAAATTAGGAGGGTGTCATCAGCAAATAGCAAAAGTGAGATTTTACGACTACCCCCGGATGGGGCATCATTTAAACCTTCCTCTACATATGATTCCACATCATTGAGCAACAGGGAAAAGAGAGTTGGGTCAAGTACACACAGCCTTACTCCATTTCGTAACCTCAATTCACTCGGCCAGCTCCCCTCCCCGGTCCCATCTGACATGGGCATAAGTGTCCAGATGAAGGTGGACCAATATCTTGCACGATAACCGATGGTACTCCACTATTCCTCATGGTAGCCCGTAGGTGTGCCCTACAGATTAAATCAAACGCTGATTTTAAGTTGAAAAATACTAGGTAGAGATGGGCCTTCTGGATAGCAACAATTTTCCAATAAATTACTACAAAATCTGGTCAGTCGTGCTTACTCCTTTTCAAAGTCCAGCCAAGGACAATTTGGTGCTACAGATATTAGAGAAGGATATCAAATAGAGTTCCAAGAGGTTCCATCACACTACTTTTGCGTAAATCCCCTTCCTTCAACTCAAGTGACGAAAGAGGCTCTGTTGACTGGGGTGCAGAAATTGGTAAGGAAAAAGGCAATTGTGAAAGTTCCAGCACAAAAGAGGGAAACAAAACATATTCAATCCTATATCTGGAACAAAACAAAATGGAGAGTTCAAACCTGTACCGGATCTAAAATCAGAAAACACTTTCATACCTTAAAAAAGGTTTGAGATGCTGACACTGCAGATGATCTTACCATTAATAGTGAAGTGCATTATCTTAACATGTTTTTGTGTGAGTAGGGATCATTACCAGTTTCAGGTATTGCCATTTGGCCTTTCTTCTTCTCCCAGAGTATTTACAAAGTATTGGCTCTGATGTTGGGATGTTTATGTTCAAAGGGAATTCAGATTTTTGTTCATACTTGGAGGACAGATTTTTTAAAAGGGTCTCGGTTTACTCTCTGAACATCTTCCTCTAGGTCCAGCTCTTCTAATCCCAGTATAAAGTCTTTCAAGAGTTTGATCACAAAGCCTTTGATGTCCTCTCCTTCCATTCCTTCACAGACATTCAAAACCCTTACATTACTCCTCTTTGCATTGTTTTCTAATGTTTCAATTTTCAATCCTGTCTCTCAGTTCTGTCTCGCAGTTCCTTAAACTCTGTATCTAGTCCTGGGTGACTTCTACTTCTTTCCCTAATTTGTCCAAGGAGGTTTCTACCTTTAGCAATCTTTCCATATGGGCATTTACCTTGGTCTTGAGGGCCTCACAGGTTTCGTTTATTTTTTCCTGATTCTTCTCTGACTTTGAAAATTTGGCTCTCATTTCAGTGATTAGGGTTTCCATCAGTTTTCCCATTTCTGCTTGTTCTTTCTGCTTTTGTATCTGTCGCAATGGTTGTGGGCTATATCTTTCAGATCCACCTGCAAGGCTATTGTTTGTAACCGGGCTTCTTCGTCTGGACCTTCCGGGGCCAGTACTTGGAACCTATTGCTGCACCTGCCTTGGGCCTATTCTCTGGGTCTACCTGAATTTCGCAAACTGTTAAGTTTGCTATGGCCTGCTTAGCCTACACCTTAAAAAAGGAGCGCAAGGATGGCATAATTTTTATTTTTGTGCCCACTTGGTTACTTGCTTGTTTACCACGAGCTGGTGCTATAGGTAAGGTAATTATGTCCTGGTTCTGCACAAGTCCTCGGGTCTCTACTTGATTGCTTGCTGTATGCCCCATGATAGGGCTTTTTTGTGCTTTCTACCATAGGGATATTGGCTGCAAACTTCCTATTCCTTTATCAATACCTAATCTCTGGGTTCCCTGTATAGCCCTGTATAGCCCTTGTCCGTCTCCCCCATAGATGTGCTGCCTCTTTTTTTGTTATCTAACGGTATAGCAATCATATTAAAGGGGACTGGAGGATTTTTCTTGCCCCTTACCCGGTCACTTACCGATTTCATGTGCGTGGCAATCGTTAATTCCTCTTTCACACAGGCAGACCGCCGTAATTTCAGAGCCCGACTCGCAACTCCTGTAGCTTCCGTGACCCCCACGACCTCCCGGAGAGACCTGGAAGGGAACACTAGAAGCCGCCCACCGTCTCCAGTGTAGCCCTGAGGCCGCCTCCACCCATTCGCCGACGCCACCTCTTCTCCACACCGGCAGAGCTTTGCGGCATGACTGAGGACTTCCAGAGGCTCCTGCACTTCTTCAACTTGCTTGGTTAGGGTGCAATAACTATATTTCTATTTTCAAAGTGCTTCAATTTCAGGAGGAATATGCTCCTGCTTTCCTTCTGCCTAGTGATCTTCGGTGCTCCTGACCGTATTCTCTAGCCGGCTGCCATGTTTTCCTGCACCTTCTTGTAAGAAATGACACTTAAAAAAAGGAAAATTGGAAAAAATCCATGGAAAATACTAGTTAACTTTAAATCGTTTGTCTTGAAGGAAAAAATCCTGGTCGAAGCCCTGAAAGCTGGTACCTTCTCTAGAGCGGACAGCACAATTTTCATCCGTTCAGACATCTCAAGGGTGACGCAGGATAGGCATTGGGATTTGGGTCAATACATACAGGAGCCACAGCACAAATGCGGTTTCCTGCCTCTCTGAAAATAATGTGGCAGAACCAAATGTATAACAGTTGAGAGCCAAAAGAAGTGGGGGAGTTGGTAGATCAAATGAAAGCGCAGCGGAAATAGTAAAGAAGAAGGGGGGAATACAATGAGTAAATAGTGACGCCTACGGAGAAAATGTACTCAAAAGGGCAATTCAGTTTTGCCCAAAGAAGGAAGGGTGAGTTTCCCTAGGAAGGGGGGGGGGGTGTGGGGGGGGGGACGGGTCACGACAAACTTAATGAGGATAATTTTTCTGCTAGGTGTGGGAGCATATGGGAGAAAAGAGGAAAACATATGTTGTGTCCTCTGTGCAATGGGATAGGCAAGGCGGCTCTTTCAGTTTGGGCAATGATCATACTTGATATATTGACATTAATATGGGCGAGGGGGGATGACTAATCACATGACACTCAGGGTTCGATTCCGATTCGGGAAACCAATCCGTACCACGATTCGTATTCGTAGCCATTCCCGTACGAATCATACAAATCCGTCCGAATCGCGTAGTACGATCCGTTGCAAGAAAATACATCTGAATCATTGCGAACTGTACGAAAATGAAGGGTAAATCCGTACAACATCGACCCGCACAGTGAACCGTACGATACGTAAAAATGCCGAACGACCCGCCAAGTACTGGGGAAAGAGTACGCAATTCGTCCGGTAAACGTCACGTATGAGCAATTCGTACGGAGGGCAACACTATCACATACGCACCGTACCCCTAAAATCAAGGGGGGTATGCACAGGGTGTACGCACCGTACACCTACGACCTTGGGGTGTACTAACCGTACCCCTATGATCCATACTCCTACGATCATGGGGTGTACGCACGAGGACATACGCATCGTACCCCTGAAATCCATGGGTGTACGCACCGTACCCGGATGCACCGTACCCTTGCTATCATGGGGTGTACGCACCATACCTGGGGGGGTCCGTTTCGTACGCATTTTGAAGCGAAATCTGCATTTACGGACGTTTTAAGCTCCCGTAGAAAAAGAGTCGGACGGAGTGTTGTCGATACAATTCGTACTTGCTGGGTCAGAAAATGCAGCTTCGATCTGTATTGACATTGCTTACTGCGCATTCCGAATGCGATTGGTACGGATTAGTGAGTTATGCGGTCTTCGGTAAGATTCGTACGGAGAACTGCTTAGGGTCCACGTCGTACTACATTGTACGTACGGGTACGTTTCTGCACACGATTCGTACGGGAAAAGAGCTCCGTACGGCTATTCGGAGGGCATTTTACAGAATTGAAATCGGCCCCTTAGTATTATTAACTAGAATTTAAATGGATTAAGAGTTAAAAACAGGAGACACATTTTTTGGGATTACATTAAAATAGTGAAGTGTGAGATAATAATTCTCCGGAAACACACTTTCCGAAGAAGGAATGGGACGAGATCATGAAAAAACAAAAATGGGTTGATAGTTATATTTTTTAAAATCATTCATGCTGTGTAAAAGGCGTGGCAATAATATTTAAAAAGTCAGCTAAGGTGCCGATTGTGGAGGCCAGCACAGACCCAAAGGGTAGGTGGCAGGTTGCTAAGGTGAAGTCTTTACGTGAGAGGTTTACTATAGCAGGATTTTATGGATTAAACCTAGATGATCCTATACCGCTCCAGGCCCTATACAATCAATTGTTACATATCACGGTCCCTGTAATTATAGGAGGATATTTTAATCTGTTAATAGACCTTGAAAGAGACAGATCTCCACCTAGTAGACATTCTAATGTACCTAAAATGAGGAAATATAGAGTGTATATGGGGCTGGTGGATATTTGGGAAAGCAAAGGGGACAAGGGGAATAGGTACACTTACAGAAATAAATAAATATGGACATTCCTCCAGAATAGACTTTTTTCTAGTGGATAATTATCCGGGTCTGGTGGCTCAGTGGACTAATGCGTCCATTGCCGGGGCCTGTGTTCGACCTCATGGTCACAGGTTCAAATCCCGGCGGGTCCACTCAGCCTTTCATCCATCTGAGGTCGATAAAATGAGTACCATTGAGTTGGGTAACAATGAACATCTGTTAGACCTCTGGGTGAACGTGCGCTTTACAAATACAAATGTTATGTTATAAATGTCTAACTAAAAAAGTCAATAAAGTTGAACACATAGCAGCCCACTTGTCTGACCACTCTTCAATTTGTATGACGTTAATAGTAGGAAATATCCAGGCTACTACAAGATGGACAGTTGACCAAACCCTTCTCCTAGAGCACAACCAGTGTAGAAATTGAGAGTAGATAGTGAGGACTATTTTGCAACTAATGAAAATGCTGCTCCGTTTCAAATAGTTTGGGACGCATATAAGGCGCTAATTAGAGGGACTTTGGCTGGTTTGGCTATTTTTAAGAACAGAAGTACAAGGAACAGAATTAATCATTTAGAGATCAAAATTCAAAAATTATATAGCTCACTGAAGGGTGAAGTCTCGGGAATAGAACAGAAAAAAATAGAAGATAGTATAAACAAGAAGAACAATGAGATACAAAACATCTTGGAATGTAGAATTAGGTATAAGTGGGAAACTAGTAAGCTATTGTATTATGAGTATGGGGAAGGCAGCGGGAGACTCTTAGCTTGGAAACTAAAGACCGAAAAATACAGGAATAAGATTTTAGTGATTCGAGAGGAGGATCAGACAAGTGTGACAACAGATTATTGGAAGATCGAGGGAGCTTTCACCAACTTTTTCCAAAACTTATACATGGATGAGGTGCAGGCCACAGAAGAGCAATTAATGGTTATCTGGAGAAGTAGAAATGTCAAAGCCACAAGAAGAACAAAGAGAGTCTCTTAATGCGGAAATAACCACGGAAAAAGTGTTGAAGACAATTATGAACTTAAAGAAAGGGAAGGAAGTGGGCCCAGATGCTCTCCTAAATGAGCTATATATGGCATTAAAGGAAGTCCTAGCCCCAAAATTAACTAATGTTTAGAATAAGATCTTTACAAAGGTATATGCTTTACCACAATCATGGAATGAGGCTTTTATCAGAATAATATTAAAGACAGGAAAAGACCCTAAGAGCTGTGAGTCCTATAGGCCTATATCACTATTAAATAGTGATTATAAAATATAAACGCAGATACTGGCCGAACGACTGGGCAGGGTCATTACCCCCGATACATAACGAACAGAAAGGATTTACAGGAGGCAGACACTTACATGAGTTGACCCATGAATTAATTGGAGCAATAGACCTAGCTACGGAAGGGAAAACTCCTCTTTCAATGCTTACTTTCGACGCAGCTAAAGCGTTCAATTGAGTAAATTGGCTTTTTCTGCATAAAATGATCAGTCATTACGGGTTAGGAGAAAGATTTTCCAAAGCAGTGACCAGTATATTTAAAAATCAGCCGGCAAGGATCTTGATAAATGAGAATTTAATGAAAGAGATGCACACTAATAGAGGCACACCGCAAGGATGCCCACTCTCACCGCTGCTTTTTATTCTATATATAGAACCATTAGCCTATACAATTAGAAAATGTGATGCTATTATTCCTTTCCAGACCTAAGGTTGGTGGAAAAAAGTAGCAATATATGCAGATGACCTAATGATTTTTACAGGCAGGCTAATAACAGCACTACCAAAGATCATTAATATTCTGGGAAGATTTGGAGAAGTCTCAGGGTACCAAATAAATGATCAGAAAACGGAAATAATGGAGTGGAACTTCTCATTTCAAAACCCCCAATCCAAGGACGAGATAAGATAATTGGGGGTGGTGGTAACGAAAAACATAGACAAGTTATTCCAAGCTAATTTCAATATTAAGGTGGCTGGGATGAGAACTTATAAAAACATGGGCTAGCCTACCACTATCCTTTATAGGGAGATCTAACGCGATAAAGATGACAATATTCCCTAAGTTTACATATATCTTTAACACTATACTGCTGGAATTTAAAACGGCCTGGATTAAAAATCTCCAGTGGGAACTAAATAGTTTTATTTGGGCAGCCAGTGGTGTAAGAATAGCCTGGAGAAAACTGAAAAAGAAAAAAGAACAAGGAGGAATTGCAAGTCCGGACTTCCTACAGTATAGTCGTTCTTTCCAATTAATAAAACATCAGGGCACTTCTTATTGAAGACTCTACATATCCACCAATATTGCAAGCAGTGACAGCAGAAAGCCCTTTCCTTTTCAAATGTGGTCTCCCTAAATATTGTAAAAAGATTCGACTAATGACTCTGCAATCAGCTTCTTAGCTATGTTGTCAAATCAGAAGACTGGTTAAGATCCCTTATTATAGCACCCATGCCCCGATTTGGGATTCCCCAGGAACTCCAGCATGCTTAGAAGACTAGCTATCAACCCCCCTAAAGACGGCAGATATTTTGGAATGGGGACAGCTGATTAACAATGGAACTGTGATAGGCTGGGAAACCCTGTCAGCAAGCAGAGAGGGAAGACTGTCCAAGCTTAAATATTATCAATTGATAAGCTGGTAAAAGATTTGAGGAAAGAGGGGCAGAAACAACAGCTTAGAGGAGAAGTTACAGAGAAGCCCATTAAAGAAAAAAGTGTCCAAGCGGTACTGGTCCATGATCCAGCAGGTAAAAAGGATTTTACCCTGCCTGAGGAACTATGGAAGAGAGACCTGCCATCGTGGGATGTACAGCATTTACGGCAAGCATCTATGGCTACATCATCTCTTCACATTACATAGAGTTGATTGGACTCCAAAAAAGCTATTGAAGATTAATAGTGGGTAAAGATGTGTCCACAATGTGGAGAAGAGAGAGATGACGACATCCATAGGTTTTGGCACTGGTTCTGGCCCTATGTGGGTAAGGTCCTAAATGAAGAGATGAGACAAGACATAGAGGTAAGCTCAGAATTAATCTTCTTTGGATTACTACAGAACATACCTTGGAACGTTGTGTACCACGATTAAATAACAGACGAAAAAGATTGTTATTTGTATTAGTCTGGCCTACTAGGAGGGAGATATGTATTAAGTGGATACAAAATGATCCTCCAACGCAGTATGATTGGCTATTGTTAGTACAGAGGATTACACATTCAGACAGTAGGAGGGGGCAAAATAAAAGAACACCCTTCTGGGATATTAGGGATTGGAATAGAGTTAAGAAACTAATCAGTTAAGTAGAAGTTTCGACGTGAGTGGGAGTCCAATGATTATGCACTGTGGCAATAAAGTATGAGACAGGAGAGCTGTTAACATTTTTTAATGGAACATAACCTCCAGCTAAAAAGGGATAATGATAAGAGACCTAGGCCCCTCATACAAGGTGGGCTTTCCACCTCTGCTTTCTTATGGAGGGAGCAGCTTGGTAAACCTTGACAATGAGGACCCGACGATCTTTCTTTACCTGCTTATTGCACAATGAGGACAAAAATAAAATACTCGGATGACTGATTAATTGGTTCATCTTCTTTTTGTAAGGTACACATTTAGACCAAAGAGGTATGCAGAGTGTTGGAAAGACATGGAGTGTTGATATTCCAGGAAAAGTTCCAGTTGGTACCATCCCATGATCTAGCATTCATTGGCAGTCGCTTTAGGGCAGATCTGGGGAAGGCGTTCTTGCCACAGATGAGAATATGAACATTACAATCAGAGTTTCTTGTCCTGCTGTTGAGTCAGAATCTCACGGGCAAGTAATGGTTGAGGGCACCGGGGATTATGGCATCGATGGTTATGATCCTTCCCTAGACCGCACTTCACTTGTACCCTTTGGAAAATTACCTGCTGTCGAATTGGAGCCTCAGTTCAGAGGACTACGATCAGTCCATTCCAGTGAATCCTCAGTTCATCCAGTAGAGACAATAGTGACAAATGTGAATAAGGAGTCCCTGTTTTCCTCCCTACCTGTGGTGGTATTGACAACAGTCACCAGCTAGTCCTGGGTCAGCAGACGTTTCTGGGTCTATGATCAACTCAGGAAGCAAATGTCTCTTCCAACTGGAGAGATCTGAATGCTGTCCAGCTGGCCCTAATCCCCTTAGCTGCCCAAATCCTCCAGCAGGCGGTTTAGGACAACAGGGTGATAATGTGTTGGGTCAATCATCAGGGCAGTTCGCGGGTTCCTGCTTTGAATAGATTAGCGCATCAGATTTGCCAGTGGGCAGAGTTGAATTTCTTGTCACTTAGGGTGATTAATCTCCCAGGAACATAGAATTTCAAAGTTCATCAGTTGAGCAGAGTTTTTCCGGTTCTGTTATTCAATGTCATTTTTCAAGGAGGCGTTTTGAAATTGTAGAGAGATTTGGTGTTTCCGAGATAGACCTCATTTGTCAGTGTAGAATGCTCTGCTTCCATGATTTTGCATGATTACGTACTCCCACAAAGTTTAGAAGGCAGATGTGATAGCATTCAGATTGCCAAAGGAATTGACTTCTACATTTAAACCAATTCCTATGATTAAGAAGGCGTTCAAGATAAAACAGGATCAGGCAAGAGTGGCATTAGAGGGTCCATGTTGGAGTCGTTGCCAGTGGTATCCCTTGCTTCGGCAGTTGTAAATACTTCCACATTGGAAAACTACCCTGGATGCCTGTCCTCTGGCTTGTCCACAGTTATTTCTTACAGCCCTGAGGTGTCTATATTTGGGGGCTTGACTATTAAGAGGTTAACACTTGAATCTAGAGGTTCATCACTGGAAAGAGCATTGTTTATTTAGCAATCTAGGCATCTGGCAACATCAAAGCACATTTAACTCATTGCCAGTCATTTGACAAGTGAGATATTTCAAATGGTTTGACTGGTTTACTTATGGATAGAATCAGAAATATGGATTTCTGGAAAGATGGTTTCGAACTAGGGTTGGACCATTTCTACCTTCCAGGCCCAATGGGCAGAAATTATCGCATTTAGAAATACGGAATGTGAACTCCTAGTTCCTTTAGGTGCAAGGTTTTTTATAAGATTGTTTTCTCAAAAGACCAGTGTGCAAGTCCCAAGTACCACCCTGGGGTTGGCCTTTGGTGTTAGGGTGGTTGCAGTTTCCACCTTTTGAACCTTTAGAGCAGGCCACATAAAGTGTCTTACTTTAAAGGTGTTTTTTCCAGTGGCAATCACATCTGCAAGGAGGATGGGAGAGTTGGGTGCTCTTCTATTCTGAACCATTTTTTAGATATTTCTCAGACATGTTTTGTTTGTGGTCCTTTCTCAGAGTCTCAGGAAGGACAATTACTTCAGATGTTGGATGTTAAGAGAGCTCTCTCACTGTATTAGGCTAGAACAGGAAACTTGAGGAAAGTGGGTGCATTATTTGTAACCTTTAGTATTACAGGTCAAGGTTTAAATCAATCCAATGTAACTTTGAGGAGCTGGCTGAAGTTCGCTATTATCTTAGCTTATGAGGCAAGAGCTGATATGGGGAAGGTCAGCTAGGGGTTGGCAACTCGCTGGGCTTCATTTAAAGGGCCCTCAATGTTAGACATATGCAGTGCTGCTATCTGGGCTTCCCCCATTACCGTTGTTTTATCTATGTTGTGTCCTAGCAACATCTGCAGCTGGTTGCTATCTCCACTGGCATCTGGAGTGTGGAATCCAGGGGACAGAGAGCAGGCAGTTGCTGATGAAGAAGGACATGTGGGGGTGTTGTACTATAAGAATATACCTATCTAACCTACTCTGCGTGGCTCCTGTGGATTTAACAGTGACGACGAGAATGAGATGTACCCCAAGAGTGCTGCTGATTCATTTATGTTCAACATTCCACCTGATCTGCATGTGCTCCTCTGTTCTGCCTTATTTATGTAAGGTAGGAGTGTTTTTGGGAAGTTGCGGTCCTCCTATTTAATTTGTAGAGATTACTGGCCCACTGTTTAATTTTGAAGTGGGTGCGCAAGCCTGTTCTGTCGTGTGATGTCACCGCCTCCCTTGTTGCTGAGCAGCCAGCGGCGCCCTCAAGGAAGAGTTCTTGTGTCTTGTGAAGTTGGTGACGTCTTCCAGCCAGCTTGCTTCCCCCCTGATGAAGGTGTCTAGCAAGATTGTGACGCGTTCTGCATATCAGATGTGCTACACGGTGACAGAGAACCACAGCGGTGCATAGACTCACATATCCAGCGCGTCCAGCGGTTGTTTACACATGCCCCGCTGTGCCGCTTGAACACAGAAGCACCTGTGTCTATTTGACAGCGTACTGCAGAACGGTTGTGGTAGGGAGCACTGAGGATTCGTCAAATGTTGTGATAAATTTCAACCGCATTGCAGGTATTGTCACTGTGGGGCACAGTGTGAGGATTCATCGAGTGCTGAGCCCAACTTCGACCACATTACAGGTATTATTACTGTTGTGGGATGTATTTGAAAGCAATCCATCCGTTTTGCAGTCATAGTCTGCAATATTTACGGTGACAAAGCATTAGATAAATTACAGACTCCACGGTGTCTACTCCATTTATTGTGTTGCCAAGCATTAAGTGATCAAAAGAGCTTTTTTGTGTTGCCAAGCATATGATTTGTAAAAGTGACCGGTCTACAGAGTCTATGGTGACTACATTATTTATTTTAATTTAAATGTATTACCATGCCAGTAAGACATTGTGAGAAGGGACTATTGCACAGCTACGTACATGTCAATTTAGGATTGTGTTTGAGTATAGTTTGCGGTATTTATCCACATGGATATCACATCAGTTTTAGCACCGCCCAGATTTGAACAAAATCCCGGTGTTCCATCTATGGTGTTAGAGGATTGGTAGGAATCATTCAAAACTTACCTGGAAGCAATAGGGGGAGAAACCTTTATCGCATCCCGGAAATTAGCTTTATTAAAACATAATTTAGGTGTAGAAGGCAGGAAGGTATTGAAAACCCTTCCAAAACCAATACATGCCAATTCAAACATCCGTGAAGATAAAGGTGAAGAAGAGGGTTCAGGTTCAGAAGAAACAGTAATTGATGAGTATATTGAGGCTTTAAAAGCTTTACAGGACAACTACGGAAAAAAACTAGTATAATAGTTGAAGACACAGTTTCTTTTCTAGAGCACAGCTACCTTGCGAAAAAGTGGAGCAATATGTTGCTGTATTAAGAACAACAGCTGCCACGTGCAGCTTCAGGGATCTTCATGAAGAAATAATTAAGGACCAATTCATAAACAGAACCAACAACTGCCTAATCCAAGAGAGGTTATTGGAGGGTAGAAAATACTTCACGCCTGGTTATTGGAGGGTAGAAAATACTTTATGCGAGGTTATTGGAGGGTAGAAAATACTTCATGCGAGGTTATTGGAGGGTAGAAAATACTTCACACGAGGTTATTGGAGGGTAGAAAATACTTCACGCGAGGTTATTGGAGGGTAGAAAATACTTCACGCGAGGTTAATTGAGGGTAGAAAATACTTCATGCGAGGTTATTGAAGGGTAGAAAATACTTCACGCGAGGTTATTGGAGGGTAGAAAATACTTCACACGAGGTTATTGGAGGGTAGAAAATACTTCACGCGACGTTATTGAAGGGAGAAAACACTTCACCCGAGGTTATTGGAGGGTAGAAAATACTTCACGCAAGGTTATTGAAGGGAGAAACTACTTCACGCAAGGTTATTGGATGGTAGAAAATACCACACGCGAGGTTATTTGAGGGTAGAAAATGCTTCACGCGAGGTTATTGAAGGGAGAAAATACTTCGCACAAGGTTATTGGAGGGTAGAAAATACTTCACGCGAGGTTATTGAAGGGTAGAAAATACTTCACGCTATGTCAAAGAACCTTATAGTGAACAAGGGAAAGAGAAGAGTGATGCTAGTGTTGTCAACACTATTCGTAAAAAAAAACTGTGGGTGAGGGTGCGAAAGTTCAGGTTCGGCTGAAATTTCCTATTGAAATGGGGTCATCCAGTAATATTAGGCAGATTTGTTTCAGGTGGTTTCCTGAGACTTGTGTGATTTGCTGCTGCACAATTGTGTACACATCTCTCTGTGTCTTTGTCCATGCCAAGCTATAAGATGCCCAGATAAGGTCCCCTCTTTCAAATGTAAGAAACTAGGGCCCAGATGTAGGTAAATCTGATTTACCGACTCTAGAATACCGAATTTTACCGATTCGGTATTCTAGATTCAGTAAATCAGATGTAGGTAAAAATTCGGTAATTTTTACCGAATCTGTATGATTCGGTATTTACCGAATCGGTATTTACCGATTCGGTAATTGCCATTGATTCCTATGGGCCTACAGGCCCATAGGAATCAATGTCAATTACGGAATCGGTAACTACCGATTCGGTAAAATTACCGATTTTGCAAGGGTGACAGGGTGTCACTTTGACACCCTGTTGCACCCCTGATTTTGCCTTGTGTGCCAAGTGACACACATACATGCCCTTAGGGCATGTCTGTGTGCCACATGGCACAGGTGTACATGCACAGATGTGCATATACACTGGAATTCGTTATTTACCATGTAATAGTATTACATGGTAAATAAGGAATCGGCAATGGCCTGTGGCACTGTTTTCAGTGCCACCTACATCTGTATTTACCGATTCGGTAAATTTACCGATTCAGTATTTTACAGAATCGTTAAATATACCGAATCGGTAAATTAAGCCTGCCTACATGTCAGATCCCAAATACCGGTCGGTAACGGCCAAAATCGGCCGTTGCCGACCGGTAATTGGCGACCTACATCGGGCCCTAGATAATTTTTCTAAAATGTGTAGGTCTGGGAACAGTGAAGGTTGGAAACGGTATGTGAATCCGGTGAGAGGTAATGATGTTAAATCGTCTGAGAACAAGTATGACAGTGATGCGGAGGTGTTAGTGATATGGGAGAATGAAGTAAATTAAGTGTTTGAAAAGTATCATACCCCCAAATGTTGTTTATCGTTGAACCAAGTCAAGGTATCATTGTAGGCTGATTTGAGTTCTCCGTACACTTTTCATAATTGATAAAAACGTGTGAGACTCTACATGCAGATGCAACCTTTTGCCACCGAACATTGAACCTGAGGGATACTGTGGTATCAAACTTCCGTTATTGGGGTATTATGTGCCATATTTTGTGCATGGATAGGAGCACACAAGGGATGGTGTATGTTGTAGAAAAGAGCAGAGCTCTACTTGGCTGGAGGGAGCAAATAAATGTTGGCATCATACTTGATCCTAATCAACCTGAACAAAGTTATGAGAAGTCTAAGTGGCACATGAAATATCCAAATTTGTTTAGCACAAAACCGGGATGTTTAAAAAACTTTGAGCACTGGATTGTGTTAAAAGCAGATTGTAATCCTGTGGTTCACTAATTCAGGAATGTGCCATTTTCTCTGCGTGCACAAATCCGGGAATAATTAGACAGATTATGTGATGCCAAGGTCATTGAATCCATTGAGGCATCGGAATGGTTAAGTCCGATAGTTTGGGCACACAAATCAAATGACAAGTTGCGCGTGGGTGGAGCTGAGAGAGTTGAACCGCAACATCTGGGTTGATCGCCACCCCTTACCACGTATTAAGTATTTTTCATCCATTGACCTTTCCAATGCGTACCATCAGGTGGGATTACACCCCAAATCTTGACATCTGACATCATTTATAACACCTGAGGGTTTTTTCCACTTCTTGCAAATGACTTTCTGATTGGCTTCCACTGCTGCTGTTTTCCAAAGACTCATGAGCAGAGTTTTGAAGGGGGTTGACAACATGATAGAATTTCAGGATGATATTTTGATTTGGCGTGACAGTATGCATAATCGTGACTTTGGGTTGAATAATGTTTTGAACAAGGAACTGTTATGTTCCTTCCTGGACCTAGAAGAGTATTATTCAAAGTTCATGCAACACTTTGCAACTAAAGTACACAATTTTTAGGGCTCCTGATTTATTTTTTATTTATTTATTTTAAAAATTTATAAAGCGCGGCGTATACCCGTGGGTGTCTTGGCGCTATAATTTGTTGAAAATCCCAGAATAAGGTGGTATCTTCCTTCCAACGTATTGTTTCTGAGCGGATTATTGGTCAAATAACCAAGTTTTTACCAGTTTTCTGAACTGGAGTAATGATGGTGCCAGTTTTATTTCCTTTGGGAGCATGTTCCAGATTTTGGCTGCAGCATTGGTAAAACTTCTGTCGCCCCATGTCACCGTCCTGGTGCGAGGCACTACCAGTAGGTGACTATGTTCGGAGCGTAAGGATCTTTTTGGTGAATAGTATTGAAGTTTTCGTTTGAGAAAGGCTGGTCCAAGACCCTTGAGAGCTTTGTAGGTGAGACACAGGGTCTTGAATCTGATGCGATTTCTCACTGTTAGCCAGTGGAGATTTCTAATCGCATGCCTGGTGGACTGAAACTTAGGAATGCCAGCTAGTAGCCTTGCGGCCGCATTTTGTATAAGCTGGAGTTTGGCCACCACCCTTGCCTGGGCGTTTACAAACAGTCCGTTACAGTAGTCGAGTGAAGAGAGTACTAAGGAGCTCACCACTGTTTTCCTAGCACTCTCCGGAAGATAGGGCAGGATTTTTTTTGTTATCTTAAGCTTGTAGAAAGCAGACGACGCAACCTGGTTGGCATGGTTGGAAAAATTAAGATTGTCGTCAAATATAATGCCTAAGTTCCTGACCTTTTTTACTGGTTCTGGAGGGGCTCCAAGGGGTGTCGGCCACCAAAGAGTGGACCACTGTGGTGATAAATTTCCAAAGATCACTACCTCGGTTTTCTCCGAGTTGAGGCGCAGGCAGTTTTCCGACATCCATTCCTTGATGGCAAGCATGCCTTCTTGGAATCTGGCGGCAACCTCCTCACCGTTGTTCTTAATAGCGATCACCAGTTGGGTGTCGTCGGCGTAGGAGGTAAGGCTCATCCGGTGGTTCTTAATCACCCTTGCTAAGTCCGACACATAGATGTTGAAGAGTGTCGGACTTAGGGATGAGCCTTGCGGGACGCCACATGGGAGGGCGAGCTGAGGGGATTGAAATGCGCCCAATGTTACTGCCTGTGTTCTGTTGGACAGGAATGATGCCAGAAGCTCTTTGGCCTTTGAGCAAATGCCCATCTCCTCGACACGGTCAATCAGAACGGTATGATTGACCGTGTCGAAGGCCGCCGAGAGATCCAGTAGGACCAGTATAGCTGTCCCTCCTTGGTCTCTAATGGCTCTGATATCATCGGCGGCCTTAATGAGGGCAGTCTCCGTCCCATGAAGTTTCCGGAATCCAAACTGCGATTCGTCCAGGAGACTGTTTTGCTCAATATATTCGGCTAGTTGAACATTCATTGCTCTTTCCACAATTTTAGCCAAGTAGGGTAGGCTAGCAATGGGTCTGTAGTTTTTGAGAATTGTTTTGTCAAGACCAGTTTTTTTCATTAAGGGTTTCAGCAAAGTGTTTTTTAACTTATCCGGAAAGATCCCCGATTGGAACATGGCGTTACAGATGGGGGTTATGACTTTGCTCACCACATCAGTTACTGGAGTAAAAATTTTAGGGGGGCAAGGATCTAAGGCTGAACCTGTTTTAACCAGTCTCATAATATCTCCTATTTCCTGTTCCGTCATATCCCTAAATCGGGAAAACGAACAGTCCATACTATTTTTTGATGATTTAGGATAAGTGCTGGTGTTTGATGGAGTGACCGAGAATTCTGCATATATATCGTTTACTTTTGAGAAAAAGTAATCTGCTAAATTATTGCAGAATTCCTGAGTATGTGGAGGATTTAGATCTACCACCTTCCCTGCCAGAGTCTTAACTACTTCAAACAGTTGTCGACTCGAATTTTTTGATTGCTCAATTTGCTGCTCGAAGTAGTCCTTTTTTACCTCCTGAATCATTTTTTTATAGATGATGAGTTCATCTTTATACTGAGCTTTGCTTAAGTTATCATATGTTTTACGCCAGGTTCTTTCCTTATTTCTACAAATCTGTTTTTGCAGTCTAAGGGTTTTTGAATACCACGGCGCTGAAGGCACCTTTCTGTTTTTTGATAAAGTTTTTAAAGGAGCGTGCATGTCTACCGCCTTGCCTACCCAGTTAAGGTACTGCTCCACTGCTTCGGTGGGGTCAGACTGGATATTCGGACAGGTGTTGGACAGGGACATCTTAAAGGTTTCGTCATCGATGTCCTTCCATACTCTGAATTTGTTTTGGTGATGGACCTGTTTTTCCGATTTGGGTCGTTTGAACGGTAAATGACAGAAAATAGCATGGTGATCTGTCCATGTGAGCGGCAGGATTTTAGATACCTCCAGATCACTGATATTAGAAAAAATAGCGTCCAGGGTATGTCCTGCATCGTTTGTTGGGGCTTTTATGTACTGGGTTAAGCCCAGTGTGTTACAATCTCCTAGTAACGTTAGTGTGTCCGCCTCATCTGTCCTGTCCAGATGGAAATTTAAGTCTCCTAATGCCATAAAGGAATCCTCAATGGCTAAGGGTTCCAACCAGGAGGAAAAAGTGGAAAGAAATTCTGAGCGGGGTCCTGGTGGCCTGTAGATAAGCACTCCCTTAAAATTGTGCGACGCGTTCAATTTAATGGCAAAGTGCAGCGCCTCGCATGCCGACGATGGTACCGGGGAGAGTCTAACTGGGAAGATGACCCGTGTGATGATAGCCAGGCCACCTCCTCTTTTTCTCCCCTGTCTGTCCTGCCTATGCACCTTATAACCCTCCGGTACAGCTACCTGAAGGTCGGGCTCGGATGTGTCATCCATCCAGGTTTCGGTTATAAAAAGGATGTCTATTGCGTGATCTATAATTAAATCAGCAATGTCCTGCCTATGCTTAGCCAGGGAGCGAGCATTAATAAGGGCGATGAATATCGTGGGATGCGTGGTGGTAGCGTCGATCAGGTGATTAACTTTGTTGTTAATGAGGGGAATAGTAGTTTTGCAGCTCTTACAGCTGATGGTGGCTTGATCTTCAAGATTCTCTGGAGTATATAGACTGCACATCGGCAGTGGTCCGGGATTCAGCTTGCGGATTTCATCAGCGGTGTATGTAATTCTTTCTATATGGCATGACACAGGGGGTATGGCGCTAGGCGCGTGTCTGGCGCGGACGGGCGCAGACGGGCTTGCCTCTGGCGCGCCTCCGGCGCGCCGCCGGCGCGCCCGCTGCGCCCGCCCGCTGCGCGGACGGGTGATACTGTGATTTTTATACATACTCCGAGCTGGGCGGGAGGAGGGTGGGAGGGGCGTCGAGCTCTCCGGCGAGCCTGCTCAATCAAAGATGGCTGCCAAAGTTGTCTTTCAGTGTTCCCAGCGCCTCAGTGGATCGACGCTTTGAGAAAGGGTGTGCCCAGCGAATTGATCTCGCTATTGGAATGTCAGGGAGGTTAAAAACGCTCCAATTAAAATATTTATACAGTTTTTAAAACAATTGGCAAAATCACTCGTTTTTCAATATTGAAGGTGCAAGAGAGCACAAGGTCCTCCGGCTTCCGCCTCAGAGGGAAACAGCAAGTTATACCTCGCGGAGCCGAATAATGCACTATTAAATACCCTGGGAGGGCGGGAGGGGCGTCGAGCTCTCCGGCGAGCCTGCCCAATCAAAGATGGCTGCCAAAGTTGTCTTTCAGTGTTCCCATAAATAAAGTTACACCGTTACATGAATAAAGTTACACCGTTTGTATGGAGTCAAGAATGTCAGATGGCTTTTGATAGCATGAAAACAGACATAACTAAGGCGGTGGCTCTTAAACCTTATGATCCACACAACAAGTTGATTAGGGTAGTGGATGCCAGTGCTTATGGTTTGGGTGCAGTACTAATGCAAAGAAAAGATGGAATATAATGGATAGTAGCTTTCGCTTCACGCATGCTCAAAGGAGCAGAAGCTACTTACTCCATCATAGAAAAAGAAGCCCTAGCTTGTTGGTGGGGTGTCAATTATTTTAAGACATACATATGGGGAACGAGTTTTGAGTTGCGAACTGATCACACACCTATAACTGACATTTTCACCACAAAGAGTGCTGGGAAGGCCACACCCGGGATAGCAAGGTGGTTGTACCGAACTCAAGAATATAACTTCCAGTTGAGATATGTGCCAGGTCATAAAAACATCAATGCAGTTTGCTTATCTCAGTTGCCTTTATAAGGGCATATTGAAGATGATGTCAGGGAGGAGGAAGAAGAATGGCTGGTGGCTACAGTGGATCAGTCATGCTAGCAGGATGTGAGCGCGGAAGAGTGTCTGGTATGGAGAAGAGAGCCAGGTGTGACTTCTGGTGGCCTACCATGAACAAAGGCATAGAGAGATGTGTACGCAATTGTGCAACGTATGTGTAGCAACAAATCACACAAGTTTCAAGAAACCACCATTTTGCCTACCTGTATGCCTGACAAACCCTGGCAAAAACTGGCTATGGACATATGTGGACCGTTCAGTGCTAGGGGCATAGATAACAAGTATGCCATTGTCATGATGGAGTATTTTACTAAATTGCCTGAAGTTGCATTTGAGAGGGAGACGAAATCTTCCAACTTGATAAAGTTTTGCGAGGAGGTGTTCCGTAGGGAAGGTTATCCGGAGTGTGTCACACTGACAATGGTCCGCAGTTTCTTGTAAGGGATTTTGGTAAATATATGGAAAGCGTGGGTGTGAAGCAACTTACCACTGCTGTTTACAATCCTAGGAAAAACGGCATGGTAGAAAGATTTAACATAGTGTTAAAGAAAAGCATGCAGTTGGCTGATGTGGACGGGGATGATTGCAAAAGAGCCTGATATGTAGTTACCGTAAAACACCTCATTCTGTCTCATACGGACCTCCACTCAGTCTTATTAAGGGCCGTTTTGCGTGTAACAAAGTGACACCGGCATGAATGTGTAGAGTAAGTTCCAGATGTGTTGATAGGGATGAGTTGGCACGAAGTGTGCATGACTACCAACAAAAGCACACTCAACAGACAAAATGACAAAATAAGGTGCAATGCACACGGATTCAGAGTAGGTGATTGGGTAAGGATGTTTGTAGTGGGAAACCAAACAGTTTGACTTGGAATAATGAAGATTAGTGGTAAGTAAGCAGCCAGTACCTAAGCCTCGCCAGGGCCAGCAGATGTGTGACCTGTCTGTTGAAATCCCCCACCACCGCTCTTATCTGCATGGTCTTGTCTACCAGCTTGTGCATTGAAAGTGATGCCGATCATGCGTGATTGGTGCGAATTATGCATGTGTATTTTGTTTTTATGAGTCTACTGATGCACTCACCTTGTTTCTACTTTGTGGAAGTTCCATTATGTGGGTTAGAAGTTTTCAGGTCTACAGACAGTAGTGAGCCAGTAAACAGTAGTGAGTAAACAATCAGTATTGAGTCACTAATCAGTAGTGAGTCAGTAATCAGTAGTGAGTCAGTAATCAGTAGTGAGTGTGTATAACCTGGTTAAATAGATCGTAAGAAGAAGGACATATCTGGAGCCAGTCCCCAGGGTGGAAGGCTGGGCCATCTTCAAAATATTCTTAGACTGAGTAATACTTAGTCATTGCTGCCTACTGACACCAAAGTGTGCCTTGATTGGTTGGAAGAAATGCAGTTTCAACATCAGATTGGCTGAGGCGTGTGAGGTGCTTAACCCCACCTGAATGCAAGAGTGGGTGAGTCAGTCAGCTTGGAGGAAGGTTTTTAGTAAGCACTAGGTTTAAGTCTGCAGGGGCAGCTTCTGTCACAGCTGGTCTCAGGTTTCTGAAGAAGCCGGGAGAGCCCTTTTAAGCCATTTCCTTTCAGGACAATGGCCTCTTCCTACCTTTTGAAAAGAGAGTCTCTTTCCCATCTGATCCACTGTGGACACATGCCAGGACTTCATCTGCCAGACTCAGACTACTGATGTGCTTGCATCTTTTGTTCCAAACCTCTTCTATCTATTCATCTCCCGATGGCACAGGACAGGAGCTTTGTCCCACTTATAGTCCAAACATACTACTAAACACATAAGTGCATTCGGGGAGAACCCACCAAGTACCTCTGTGTAGGTATCTGGGTTTGCAGGAGCACTTCCTCTGCCAGAGGTCTTCCTGGGGCACTCAGACCCAGCGAGGGATCAGCCTCCTCACTTGTAGTAAAGTTACAGAAAGACTAGTGCCTCGGAGAGGGGGTAGCTTTCCCCTCTTGGCGCTGGATGCAACAGGACAGTGTGCCTTACCACTAGTGATAATGTCAGAAAGATGGACTTCCCATCACTATGGAAATGAGCAGGCAAATAAAAGGGAAGACAACACCTGCCCCAGTGAACAAAACACAGATTAAAGCATGTAGGTGAATCAACTGGAGAACCTGTGATACATGCAGTTATGATTCCTTGCCTTCACCTGTGGGGAGACAAAGGTTAGTGGTGCTGTGCAGCACATGATGGACATGCCCGCCACTGGCCCTCATTAATACTCAGTTCCCTCCTCAGGGGTGCAGTACATTCCCCAGGGCATTTTTTGTGATTACAATTGTGGCCCTCATAAACAAGTGTAGGGTCCCTGCAACGTGTGTGGGTCTGAGATAGGTTGCACTGTTTGGGCCGCAGGAAGTGCCGGATTCCATGGAAGGCTAAAGGTGCAGCCTGGTGCACACTGCAGCCTTGGTAAACCAGGGACCATAGATGCTGCAGAACATAGTATAGACAAGCCCATGAAGAGAGAGAAGAACCAAGGTGTAGCCCTGGTATTCTGATGCATGGGCACTCCCAGTTGCCTATGTACTTCCTCCCTCAGAGATTGGCCCCTTGCTGGGATGATGGAGCAGTCCTGGCTGTGGAAGGCGTGGGATGGGTATTCCCTTCTCCATGGTAAGTGACTATGATGATGGCTACGGTACGAGGCGCTCTGGGATCCTTCTTGGAGACAACGGGGCTGGAGTCAGTACTCGCCAAGGAGAAAGCATGTGTGCATCTGGCAAATGCTTGACCCTTCCACAGAATAGGTGGCCCTATGGTTGACCTTCATGTCTGACCACTGTTTTTTTCTCAGGGTCTTGGCACAGTGTTTCTTGCCAAGGATACACCCAGCTATGAGGTCTTTCTCGACCTACCACTTATGCAACTAGCAAAATCACTTTACCTAAAATTCAGCTATGTCTCACTTGAACTAGGATTGTTTATGGCCCTGTGGGTTGCTAGTTGAAGGATCGGTTGTATGACATTACAATGCGGGCTTTTACCCCGCATGCCATTACAACACCAGGATTACAACGAAAGTCGTTACAACGACTTTCGCTGGAGGGCGTTGGATAGTGGAATAGTTTAATTTTCTATTCCAACTCCAGCCCACGTTGACAGTAGGGAAGGTGTTGAATAGAAAATTAAACTATTCCCTATCCAACAGCACCCTCCAGCGAAAGTCGTTGTTACGACTTTCGTTGTAATCCCTGCGTTGTAATGGCATTGCAGGGTAATCCCCACGCTGTCATGGCTGTTCCCCGGGAGGATCTGTAGTACATGTACATGCACCTTATGCTCCAAGCTACAGAATGAAAAAGTACACCATGTGATGTTCATCTCTCAAGCATATAAAAAAACCAAGAGAAAAGTGGGTACAACCCCTATGCAAATATATTGGTGTACGAATCTATCTAGAGGCGCTAAGAATTTTGAGGAGCAACATGTCCACTTACATACTTTTTGCAGTAAGCAGCTATTTATTCTCAGTCGCCATTATAAGAAAGAGAATGGTCTTAAATTTTAACGTGGTGGTCCTTTAACTTTATTTTAAACTAGATAAAACTGTGATTTGCCATGAAAACTATTGCCTTGAGGGAACCTAGGAACTAAGACAAGCAGTGTACCTTTAAAATGACTGTGACATTACAATTAGCATATCAGCCACCATATTTGACCCCTACACTTTCCATGCACAAGATGTACTTTGTGGTAAGCTGTACAGCGGAGTGGTGTGGCTCACTAGTTAGAGGCGGCAGACCCGGAAGCAGAGAACGGCCCGGGACCAGGGTTCAATCCCCGACGCGGCAGGGTCGTGGACCAGGTCAACGGACTCAATAATTCTTGCCTCGGTGCCTACTCTAACCAGGGACCACACTCGGCTACTCTGGGCATTAAGCTTGCCTCATCTCTACAACGGCCCCCCACAGACGCCGGGGATGCCTGGTTTCACCTTGGAGATAGCCAGAAAGGACCATCTCACAGGGAAAGCTAGGACGGGTTCCCCAGCGGTCTTCAGCACCAGGACACTCACGGGCAACAGTGCGCTTTACTAATCCCACACATTTACAGGGTTTTATACTAGGGATGTACTACACAGAAACCAATCCATACATACATCTCACACTTTAATAACCTCCCTCCTGGGCTTGTACTACACAGATACCAATCCATGCATACATACAGCTCACACTTCACTCACCTCCTAGGGTTGTACTACACAGAAACCAATACATGCATACATACATCTCACACTTTAATAACCTCCCTCCTGGGCTTGTACTACACAGTTACCAATCCATGCATACATACAGCTCACACTTTACTCACCTCCCACCTAGGTTTGTATTACACAGATACCAATCCATGCATACACACAGCTCCCATTTCACTTACACTGTCCTTGCCCTACTCTCCTTTCAGTAGCAGCCTGTAGGAAACTGTAGTTTGGCGGATTCTTGCACCTGCAGCTTTAATATGTGTTTCACTACTTTTCGGGCCAGATGTATCAAAAGGCTTTACCAATTCTGTGTCTATGGCAAATTGTGTTTATACACAAGGCCCTAGGTGCCTTGTGCCCACACAGTCCATCAGTTTTCCAGTTCAGAAAAGTGCCTTTTGATGTGCTGGTGCATGGAATGTGCTTTTGGGTCTAGAGCAAGGATGAAATCATTATAAACGGGAACCTGCAATCTCTGTAAAAAAGGCCTGTCTTTAATTTCCTTATTGCATTTGAGTTGTGATGTCAAGAAATAACACAGATGGTCAACTGTAGTAGCTCATTACAGTTCACTTCTGATATAATGTTTGCTATAAGAGCCAGCAGCCAACACGAAAGGCAGGTCACAGAGCATCATTGTAACTTCAGCTTAAACAAAGAAAACGAGAATTAGCTTTTCATTCTTCTGATGTGTGTTTCTAAAATGAACAGAGATCAGAAGAATTTTATGGCAGCCTGCTTATTTTTTGCATTATATGAAAGACAGAGGGCTTGACTCGCAAGGCTAAACTTACACTTTCATGTAAACATACGATTGTTTAATCGCCACAAAGGGATTTACCAGTAGTATCTTTTTGAGTACGAAGTGTCTGCACATAAAAATAACTATATTTTTTATTTGTGAAGACTCTGGACTCGTAAAGATACTACTCGTAAATCCCTTTGTGACTAGCATACAATTGTTAATTTGCACAAATGTTTACGTTTATCTTTGTGAATCAGGACAGGAATCTCTGGACATGTTACTACTTATTCTCTCTAAGCTACAGCCTGTTAAAATCTAATTTACATTAAACTGTTTCTAACATATTTTTCAACTACTGCTAACTATATTTAGCTTTCTTTCAGTCTACATTATGCATTTCGGGACTCATTTATTAAAAGTGACGCATCGCTGCGTAAAAACAGCGTTACGTCACTTTTCATTGCGCCCTCCTTGCGACACCAATGATGCGTCATATTTAGAGTATGACGCATCATGTCGCAAGGAGTTACAGATACGTCAATATTTCTGACGTATCTGTAGGTGCAAAAATGACGGATTGCTGGAGTGTGTCACAAAAGTGACGCAACTCCAGCAAGGTGTCCATTGACATGGGGCAAACCCCATGTGAAAGGGCCTGCGTCAATCTTACGCCTGCTGTGAGGTAGGCGTAAGATATTGATGCATTTGAGTCCTAGAAGTGGCGCAGTGAAATCTCATAGATTTCACTGCGTCACTTACATGACCCTTTCTTGCGAGGGAACGCCCCCCTTGCATACATTATACCTGACTCAGGTATAATGTGGCCCAGGGGTTTACAAAGTGACGCATCTACCTAGATGCGTCACTGTGTAAATATGGCGCAACAAGGCGCATTTTTTACGCCACTGGTGCATCAAAAAAAGTGACACACCAGCAGCGTAAAAGTGACCCATCACACCCCAACCAACAACGAAAAAGAAAAACAACGAACATTGGTGCAGGTCTGTAACATCAATCACACATCACTTCACGCATACATAGGGTCGTGTGCGCCTGTGCTGGGCAATCAGAAAGCGACATCAAGCAGGGGCAGGGGCAGTGGCGGGCTGGCCGCCAGGTTCCGACCGCAAGGAGGGGGGGGGGAAGGGGGACGGAGGAAGTGGCTGAGGAATTTCTTAATGGACAGATGGCAAACCACCACACTTGGACCATTCGTCTCTAAAAATAAATTCCTGTTGGACAATGGGGTGCCACAGGGTTCTTTTTTTAAGCCCCACCCTCTTTAATATATACTTGCCCCCCTGGCCAAGATAGTCCAACCTTTCGGCTTTGAGATAGTCTCGTACGCGATGACACGCAGCTGCTATTTTCTATAGGCAAAAATATGATTGACGAGAAACTACGCTTTTCTGGTGGTTTGCTAGCAGTCGCAAACTGGATGAAAGAGCGTTGTCTTCAGCTCAACCCGGGAAAAACGGAGCTCATGGTTTTAGGCAATGATTCCCACTTTTGGACACCTGACTGGTGGCCCCCTCAATTGGGTGTAGCCCCAATTCCGTCCTCCTCAGTGAAAAGCTTAGAAATCCAGCTGGACGCTATGCATAACATGAAAGACAAGAATATCGCAGGGTCCTGCTATTACAGCCTGCGTCTACGTAGAATTATTACCTACCAACCACTTGAACACCGTACAACTGTAGTCCAAGCAATGGTCATTAGCAGATAAGATTACGGAAATACTCTGTTGGCCGAAGGAGGCGTTACCACCCTGGCAAAATTGCAAGTAATACAGAGCACGGCTGCCAGAATGATCCTAAACTGTCCTCCTGGATCCCCATCCCTCCCCTTGCTCAGACAACTGCTCTGGCTTCCGGTGGTAAAAAGATCTTTTTTTAAGATCTGCTACCTCTCCTTTAAAGCACTTAAAGGGGGGGACCACGTTACCTTCAAAACAAACTTTCAGTACAATCACGTGAATGCAATTTAAGATCTAACGCTCAAGCTCTCTTGAAGATCTCACGTATTCGGTTAACCCGCACAGGTGGTAGAGCTTTCTCTTACATAGCCCCCAAATACTGGAATTCGCTACCTGTGGCCCTACGAATATCCAGTACTTATATGTCTTTCAGGAAGCAATTGAAAACATTTCTGTTCTAAGCCCGCCTTTTTTATAAAATGGTCTTTCTACGTCACTCGTTTTTGGAATCCTATTGGTAAGCGCTGAGATGCCCCTGGGTGAGTCACGCACTATACAAGAAATCATAACATAACCATGTTATCTCTTTCACATGAAAGTGCAAGACATCAAGGATTAAACGTGTTTGTGGGAAGGCTGATGTGGAGTCACATAGGGATTCAAATACCCGTGCCATACTGCCAGTCACTTCAAGGTTCCATAACCTGATGAAATATGTCAGTCTCTAATCTTCTAAAAATGGTTTTATGGTTCATGAATGACAAGTCACGAGAAGGAGGAGTTAACCCCATCCCCTTCCACTCTCACTACTATTCCTCCCTATCCAAAGCACAAATCTAGAATAAGAGGAAAAAACTCAAAAAGTGAAATATTTTTGTACCTTCTCATATGACTGCCTAGGTTCTTCTACAGCCCTGAGCTTTATGGCTGAGAAGAGTAAATAAACTTCACTTCCAATAGAACCTTTGTTGGCCAGGCAAGTCAGACAAGTATTGCCAAATTAAACACACAAAATACATAAAATGTTACAGTCTCTCTATTTACAGGGACTGTTGAATCAGGCTCCAGGCTGCCCTAGAAGGATGCTGTTTTTCTTCGCGAGCAGGAGAAAGTCTCTTCCACTCTTGACAAACACTGTTGGGAAATTCTCCCTTCTGTGGTTTGATGGTAACTTTTCTATATTGCTTTACATCTCACTTCTGCTCTTTCTGAGCTCTGTAAATATCAAATGTTTCTATTGCAGAATTTATAGTATTCCATTAACACACCTTTAAAGGATGGTTGGAGAGGGTGTCTTGCCGAAATTCAGACCTCTAACCTCCAGATCACTACATTCCTCAGAAACAAGCTTTAACTCACAGAGTTATTGGCTGTCAGTATTTCTAATTTGTGGTCACAAAGTCTGTTTTTGGTGAGTACTTTGGACTTCTCACCCCACTGATGTGTTCAGCATGATTAAAGTTTCTTCTAAGTGACCTGTAGTATTAAGTTTGTTATGTTGTGTTGACTCAGGTGTATCTCAGTAAATTGTGTAGTCATTTCTTTAGGGCTGCTCTAGGTTCCTAGCTTGTGAAACTTATGGCAGCGAGATACTATTCCAGGGATACTTTTTAAGTGTTGTCTGTTTGTTCTTTCTGCGTCTGGTAGTAAAGGGCATATAAGTCACTTTCCTGGTTATGGCTCTAGGATTTAAAGGTTCACCTTCTGGATGTTGAACATCTCTGACTTCCACTCTTCATCCATTATGTTGGCAGTTCTTTGTTCTGGAAACCATGTATGTAGGAAAGGTTGTACATAGGTATATGTATATGTATGTATGAAGGTATGCATGTATGCATACATAAATATTTGCTTAGCGAGAATCTAACTCAGAAGCAACAGAGTGATGCACACAGTCCAGAGATCAATTCATGGCTTTTATCTTATGTTTTGTTATGTTATGTTATTGTGAGAAATTGGATTCTTGGTTGACTGGGAGGTAAGCCCTGGTCAAATAACAGCCACAATCCCTGGAAGGGTGAACCACAAATGTCACTAAATTAGCCTGTGCTTAATCTTGGGTAGTTTAGCACAAAACACAGTCAGGCTTAATTTACAGGCAATGTGTAATGAATGTATGCAGCACACAAACAGTAATAAAGTGAAAACGTAGCACAAGAACAATCCTTCATCAATATAGATAAACAGAGTACATTTTAATAAGTTATTTGACACCAAAACAACACAAATTCTATCAGTAAAACTGGAGTTATGGATTTTTATATTTTTTTGTAAAAACTAGTGCCTAGAAGATCAAAGCTCTAATAACGGACATCTAGTCACGCAAGACCGGGTCAAAATCGAAAAATTTGGCCGACCAATATGGAGCGCAGTTTGGATATGAGAACCGGATTGGGCTTGAATGGCACCTACCTACGCACTTAGATTAAATTCTTGAAAAAGTATTCTGAGAAGGTCAAGTTCAGTGGGGCACGGTTGCAGGTGTGTCTGAGGAGGGAGCATTGTCGCTGGGAAGCAGCTGGTTGAAGTCACATTGAAGATTTCTACATTTGGAATTAGTCACTTTTATGGAAGTTGAAAATCTCCAGCAAGATGAGGCAGGTGGCAGTAGACGGCAAGAGTTTCAGGAGGCTGGAAACCCCTTTGGTTATGGACCTCTGAGTAGGATTTGCTTTTTCAAAGAAGAACGTAGCAAGAGCAGCCATGAAGTCAGGCCAACCGGCGATGCACCTTGGGCAGATTGACAAGCAGGTTGGTCCTAGTCTTCCCTCAGTTCTCAGAGAAGTTTTAGCCAAAAAGTTTCTTTCTAAGTCCCAAGATTTGGATTTTGGCAATCTAGACCACCAAGGGAGCAGGTCTGGAGGGGCACCATTTTGAGGTTAGGATCAACGCAGGCTGGGTCCAGGTGTAGGTTCAAGATGGTGGGAGGATGTAATGTCCCTGTGGCTCTGAAGAGGTGGCCAAGAAACTAGCCCTTGGAGTCACTTTGGTAGTCCTGGGTTCAGGTGAAGAACCTGCAGGTATCCTATTAGAACTGCTCAAATAGCAGATGAGGCCTCTGAGGGTTCAAGGCAGGCTCCAGGCACTAAAGCATCCCTTCCAGGTGCAGCAAAGCAGTCTTGCGGAGTACACGGCAGGCAACAGCAACAGGTAGTGTCTGAGAGTCCTTCTGCAGGTTCAGAAATGAATTGAAGAGTAGGTCTGAGGGCCCGTTTGTTACACTCGGTCCCTTCTTTAACGTAGAAGACATTTCTAGCAGTTTCTGTTTGAAATGTGAGGAATTTCCTGTGTCCCCTGCCGTGGCTTCTAACTGGCTGCAGAGACAATGCAGTGGTGACAAGCCCTATTTGGGAAGGTAGAGGACTTCCTATCCAGATGTAAGTGGGGGTTGCCATGCTCCGCTCCCCCATCCTACCAGCAGATAACCCATTCAAGCACACCTAATTCCTCTTTTGTGTGACTAACTGGGAGAAATTCACAAAGTCCTAACAGCCAAAAACACCCAGTCATGTGACTCTGGGAGGCTGCACACACTAAATGGCAGAGGGCAGGAAAATGCCAACTTTCTAAAAGTGTTTTTTTCAAATCTGTAATTTAAAATCCAACTTTACTATTAAAGGGAATAGCCTTGTGGGACACTGCAGATCAGGCTAGAGGCGTCAGATGAAGAAGGGGCTTGGAGACCATGTGTGTGCATAGTGAGAGGATGGAGCTGATCCATTGGAGTGCCAAGTCTTTGGATCCTGGTTTCATGGAGTTGCTGAATGAAGTTGGCTTGGGGGATGGTATTGAAGGCTGCATAGAGGTCAAGAAGAATGAGAGAAGCTGTTTGTTTTTTCTACATGATGAGGCCTATGCCATCGGCGGCGGCAATGGAGGCTGTCTGTGCTGGGGTTGGGTCAGAATCCTAATTAGGAAGGGTCCAGCAGGTTGTTTGTGCTGAGCTATATGAGCATTGATGAGTTTCTGCAGGACTTGGGATGGATAGCAGAGGAGGGAGACTGGCCTGTAGTTGGCTGTGGTCAGTGGGTCGGAAGATTTTTTTGAGGATTGTTATGATGATGTTTCCAGGGGTCGAGGGAATTGGCTATGGAGAGCGAAGCATTGAGGAATGTGTGTGAGGGTTGAGAAGACGGAGTGGAGCTCTTTGGTGAGGATGTAGTGTAGACAGTGATCCGAAGGCGCATCTGAGTAGATGGAGCATATGGTGTTGTTTATTCTGCTGTGAAAATGGCCAGCCAGCAGGTCAGTGTGGTTTCTGGGGTCTTATTGTCGATGGATTGTAAGCCTTTGAGGAAGGTGATGTCTGGGTTATGGCGTAAAACTGTAGACAGTGTTGATTGCTTGGATGGATAGTGTTCTGCAAAGAGATAAGTGTTTCGCTTCTTTCTGCAATTTAGTGAGAATCTCACTAGCTTTTTCTCTTTTGCCCATTTTGTATCCAGTTTGGTGAAATTTTGACTCTGGGTGTGGCACTGTCTAACTGAGGTGGCAAGATATGTTGTGGTATTGTTTCACAAGACATTGCTGGTGATGCAGTTGATATTGTAGATGAGGCGGTCATTCCAACTTAATTTGCTCTTTAAGCTTGTTATTAGATGGCACAGGTGTGTAGGATACCTTTGCCAGACAGACCGGTTTCTGTAAGGCTATTGGGTAGAGGATTGTCTCCATCCAAGTAGTATACTATTTGATCTTGCACTGTTGTTTCAAAGTTGAATTCTGGAAGAAAGGGGGTTACCTTCCTCAGAAGGAAGAGCTGTAGTCATGCTATTTTGGGTTTCCTCATGATGTGTTCTTTGAAGGTGATTTCTATTGAGAGTTAATCAGAGTTATTTTGCATTGTCTGTCATTATCCGTGTTCGGGTTGGGCAACCAAGTCTAGATCTGTGGCTGTTTGAGCTGTTAGCAAAAATGCTGAAATCTTTAATTTTGAACTTTAGGTTGGCACTTGACATGCCGGTTGGATCAATTCATGTCATGTTTTGAGTCACTAAATGTTATTGTTCCTAGTGTTGTTGGAGTAGTTATGGATCATAATATTGTCAATGGTCAAAGAGTCTGAGATGTTCCATGTAGACTTTAAAGATGATGAGAGAAAATGCATATTCTTGGAGTAAGATGTAGGAGATGAGGGATTGGTGGGATCTTGTATGAATGGAAGCTAGTTGACAATGCACGTAAACCATTACTGGACTAGGTTGGAGAATGAGACTGTGTCAAAGGCTGTAAAGAAATTGAGCAGGAGGCAGAGGTTATTTCTATCATTCGTTAGGAGAACATCATTGCTTATTTGAAGAGCAGATGTCTCTATTATGTAGTATTGCCTGATCAAGGTCCTGTAGTGTCCCCCTACTGCTAAGCCTTAGTTTGGTGCATCAACACTAATTGGAAATCCAGTTGGGCTGCGACCTATACACAACCCACCAAGCAATAGTGTGCCGGTTGTGTTTTTGGTTCCTCTATATGAGTTCAGGGACACATCACATCTCCAAACGGTGTTTGATGCTCAGAATAGCACCAAGAAACACAGGGAAAAACTTTAGAATGTTTATTTCTAAAACTCAAGTCTAATGCATAAAATATTGAAGTATGATTGGAACACTGTGCCACTGAAACCAAGCTATACCCGACTGCTGAACTCTAATAACGATAAAATCAGTCATGAGTTGCCTGTGCTCTTTGTTCTGGGAGGATCTGTCCTGGCAGTTTGGGTCGATGGTTACCATTTGATCAGGGTCAAGAAGGACTTGCACATATTGTTGGGTCCAAACTGAGGTGGCATGGTGTGCAATGGACTGGGGTTTGGACCAGAGCAATTACTAGTGGCTAAGATTAATTCAAACTTCCACCCATTGCTTTTTTGTATACATCGGTGCAACCGTTGTTCTAGAACAAGAGCAAATCTTCTCAGACAGCAAGAAACTAGATTTGTGTTGGTCACAAAGGTCCCTACAAGAAGGACAAAGTCCCATCAACCCACCGAAGTGGTATGTATCATCATCTGGGTTGTCCTGTTGACTGCAGAGCTTTACGCAGTCCTAGGCTACAATCTTCCCAACACAGATGAAATCGCTACTGCATTCTAATGTGAAGAAAACTAAATGTAAGGTCTTAAAAAATAGAAAAGGTTGGTTGGATACAACCTACAGTCACCTGTATAACTTGAATGTAGTGCAATATCACATGAGTATGGGACCCATTCCCGTCTCTATGTGGGAGTGCTCACATAGCATATTTTGTGATATATACTTCGGTGCAACGCCCTAACTGGGAGGGGTATTTCCAGACGTGGGTCCACTAGAATCGTGCTATAATGGACTGATAAGCCCTAAGAAGGAATAAATGGTCTTGGGATGTTTGCATTCCAGTTCAGGCACAAAACATGTTGACCCATTTTTTACTTCACTTATTTACATTGAGCTACTTTGGTACATCATAACCCCTAAGTAGCACTAGCCTGTCTTGGTTTTTAACCTAGCGATACCAAAGGGGATGATAAACGGAGCGTTTGAGCAAATCAAACACTCACCCCCAGTCAACTGATCTGGGTTTAATCCATTACCATTCTTAAGCACACTCCACCACCCCAGTTCAGACATGGCCATATGCAAATCAGTCTGTCCCTGTGCCTCATGGGAACAGTCCAGCCCGAACTGCCAAAGCCATGTCTTCCCTGGACCGGAAACAAGCTTCCTGGGACTGGTTTCGGATTCATAATCCTCATCAGCCAGGCTAACTTGAATCCTGGCAGGGGAGTCTATATGTGCATCCCCTGGTCAGTTTTAACTCGCTTTGTTGCACATATCACAACCACCCCACTTGGATATGCTTGCAGACATCAGACGGCGGTAAAAATAAAAGATCTCCACTAAATTGACCCTCCAGGGGACCCGTTGGGTATTGCAGCTTCGGCCTAATGAGGACCACCCGCCTGATGATGAAGTATGACGTCCCTAGGGTGCGTGTGGTCAACAAGAAACAGTCTTGATGACTGCCCTTAATGTCCTATCTAGAACCAAGATATCTCTCTTGTGTTTCTTTCTTTACAGAACAGTTACCCACCATTTGATTTGATGGTGGGAAAATAACCATGGACAGAGTTGTGGCCTGAGATGTGGCCTGAGCTGTTAGCAATGGCTGAGAATTCAACCATGCCATTTTTTCTGGGCCACTGGAATTATGCGGCAGGAGAGGGCCAAATTATGCCTCAGGATGGCCGAAATAATGCAGCATGAAAAGTCAAATTATGCAGCACAATGCAAAATATTTTGTGATAGTATTGATCCATTATTTTGGCATTATTACTCTTGTTAACACTGTTTGGGCATTGGTTGCACCTCATTACTAACAGTTTTAACACCGAAATACAGCAATAAGCAATAGAAATGAGACCAGTCCACCTTTGAAAAGGGCCTTTGACTGCGTGGCAACACGTGTCGCTGCATTTTTAGTAACGTTTGTACCGTTTGATCCAGAAACTATTTTTTTGTTAAAATCCTACGACTAGGCAGCAGTTCATAGATTAGGTGCAAATGTGGCAAATCTATATTAATGCAGAAATCCCCACGGCTGCACAATTGTATAATTCCAGTGACCCTGCATATATTACTTTCATGTAAACTTCAGTACGTAGTGCCACACAGCATTATCCTAGTTGACCTGTAAGTAGAAATAAAACTAATTGGATACGTTTGTTTCCTGCTTCACAAACTGGCTCTTCGTCAGGGGCCATAAAATGTTGTAATGTGGACCAAGAGGCTCTCTTCATTACACCATGGCTCCTTTAACGTTTCCTGTGTACACACTAACTGCATTACATACATAAACAGATATAGAGCTGTTCTCCCGGGGATTGTCAGAATGTTTATTCTTTGAGAAAGAACAGTACATTAAAAAGAATAAATGTGATGACAAATAATGACGCGTCCACTTTCGAAGCATACAGCGGCAACTCTGTGCAGAAGCACCATAAATAGCAATTACTCTTTTGCAAATCTACACGTTTCAACAACAAAACAGTTGATTTGATTTCCGATTATATTACTTTTAAGAAACAAACGCTTGCAATACTGCCTTCTGTTAAATCTCATATTCTTTTTTTTTTTTATAACTCTGTTTATTAACAATAAAACAAACATAAACAAACCAGGCAATAAAGGCAGTACTGCTGGGTACATGCTCTAAGGGGGGGAAAAAGCACGTTACAAGTCAATACAAATCGTCAATGTAAAAAGAAAAAGGGGGGAGAAGGGGTGAAGCAGAATCACATGTTCTCAAGACTAGACAACACTAGGAACGTCAGGTTAGGGGGAAGGCAGCATTTCCGGAATATCAATGAGGGGAGGAGTGCATATCTCACCCCGATACGAGTTCCACTGGCCCCAAATTTTACCCCACTTCCTTGGTCTGCCGCGGGCCACATACACCGTTTTCTCCTGAAACATGCACCAATCCATATTTTCCTTCCATGCCGTGATAGTGGGTGTTCTTTGGGACCCCCACAATTGAGCTGTGTCTCTCTTGGCTATCATATTCCCAAGGGTCGCCCACTGAGTCTGCGCAACATCATAGTCAGTCGGTTCCCAGACATTCAGCAAACAGTGCCTGGCTTCAGGCAACAACGAAACTCACAAGACTTCCTCCATAACTGCATGCACTCGATTCCAAAACACAACCACTTCCGGGCATTCCCAAATTATGTGGAGGAAAGTACCCGTTAAGCCGCATCCACGCTTACACAACCCATCCACAGAATAACCCATACGAATTAGGCAGGGGACAGTTATATAAATCCGATGCAGGATTTTGAGTTGCACCAGCTGGAGACGGGCTGGAATCGCGACCTCCTTAGGAGAGGATATCGCAGCTTGCCAGTCCTCATCATCCAACTCCAGCCCATCGCTGGTCCATACCTCACGGAGGTGCACCAGCAAATCTGTACGGTCGTTGATCAGTTTCTTATATATCAAAGAAATGGTGCTGTCTGGAACGTATCCGTCTAGCACCCGATCTTCGATAGGGGATGATTCCGGAATTGCGACCCAGCTGGAAAAACCGAGCTCAGTGCGTGGCGGATCTGCATATAGCGGAAGAACTCCTTGTCACTAAGTTCATATTCTACCTTCAACTCCTCAAAGGTCTTAATCCTATCTTTGTTCCAGAGATCTCCAACCTTACAAATACCAATCATATCCCACTTCTCAAAGCCCTTCGTCCTCCATAAGCTACCCAATCTTTCAGACACATAGAGCGGTGTTGCCCGGGTCAATCGATCTGACCACCCCATTGCCGCATTCGCACTCTGCCACACTCTCACTGCAATCTTAGTGGGTCCTGAGAGTTTCCCTCTGACAGACTTGGAGTAAAGCGCCCTATTGTAGTCTCCACCCGCCAGCTGCCACTTATCCATCTCAAACGCAGAGTTTGACGTGGGGCCATACATTGCATGATTAATTGCTGGGAGGCCCAGTAGTAGCACTTGATATCCGGAAGTGCAATACCCCCGTCATACCAGGGAAGTGTCAATTTAGCAAGAGCGATACGCTGACGTCCGCCCCATATCAACCGCCTCTGTAAACTCCCCACCTCCCGGAAGTAACTCGCCGGTATAACATCGAGCGTGTTCTGAAGCGCATACAAAAATCGTGGTAGAGACATCATCTTGAAAAGGGCTGCCCGTCCAAGAGGGGACAGCGGCAGACGATACCAGGCCGCAACGTCAGACTTCAACCGCTGGAGCGGGGGAAGCAAATTACGCTCGTAACTGACTGCGGGGTACAGTGAAATGAAGACCCCCAAATATTTAAAACCTATCTGCATTACCTGTATGAGGCAGATGCGTGGCAAAGGGGGAATGTCTCCAGAGAGTACATAAACACAGGACTTAGTCCAGTTAATCACGAGACCGGAGTTCTTCCCGAACGAGTTCAGCACATCAAACAGTACTATCAGCGACTTCCGAGGCGACGTGAGATAAAGCAAAATATCATCTGCGTAAAGTGATATTCGATCCTCAAAATCAGGGGTCCACCGAATACCCTTAAGCGATGGTTCCCACCGCAGCCAAGCGGCCAGGGGTTCCAAGGCGAGGGCGAAAAGCAGTGGGGACAACGGCCACCCCTGTCGCGTGCCCCTTCCCAGAACAAAGGACTTAGAGACCCTACCATTTATCACAATCTGGGCCAGCGGCTCCTCATACAGGAGTTTTACCCAACCGATGAAACCAGGGCCGAAACCAAACTTTGCAAGAGCAGCCCAAAGATATGGCCATTCCACTGTATCAAACGCCATCGTAGCATCCAAGGAAACCAAGATGGCTGGTTCACGCAGCGATGCCTCTTTCGCCAGGACGCCACGAAGACGACGCAGGTTTAATGCGGTATTGCGATGTGGAATGAAACCAGACTGATCTGGATGAATCAAATCGCTGATCACCTTTATCAATCGGTTTGCCAACAATTTTGCAAGGATCTTGGGTTCTGCATTCAGGAGCGATATAGGCCTATAGGATGTGCAACGATCCCGCGGTTTCCCTTCCTTGTGAATCACCACAATGGTCACAAGTAGCTGATCATGGGGAAAGGAACCGACGTCTCGCGATTCCATGAACATTTCACGGAGATACGGCGCCATTTTACCCGGACGCAGCTTGTAAAGCTCGACGGGGATACCATTTGGGCCCATAGCCCTTCCCGAGCGGACGGAACGAAAAAAAATCGCATATTCTTATCTTCCACCGTACCAAGTTTATGTGTGTGTACTGACTGTGGTAGCTCAGTGCATGAGTGCTGGGATGTTGCGTGGCCATCAGTTGGGGAGGGGTTGAATCATTAGATGTGTAAACAACTCAATACATACTGGGCACTAATATAAACCTAGGACGGAGGACATATTTACAAGTAGTTAACGCCACCGCAGCATCACTTTTTTGATGCTGCAGAATTTTTTTAGCATCATATTTACAAAGTGACACTAGAGCCCCATAGCATCACTTTTCCATTGCTAGCGCCTATTTTTCTCCACGCCAGTTCTGCTAGCAGCATTTTCTGAAAATAATATGCAAGGTAGGCGTTCCCTCAGAAAACCCCTCACAAAACTGATGTCGTCATATGTAGAAGAATTTTCTGAAAGGCGTCTACTTTTCAAAAACTGGTGCTTAGTCCCATTAGCAGCATTTTTTTACAGCTAAGGAAAAACTGGTCTTAAAAATGACGCTAGCACAATGCTAAAAAAGCAGAACAGGGCCAAAGTAATTTGGAAAGCTCAACTATTATTATTATAATTATTGAGCTTATAAATCCCCTGGATAATCCGCGCTAGGACATCACAGACCAACACCACAAGCCCTACCCACCATTCCCCCCGCCGAAGCCTCCCGGCCCTAAGATGAGTGAAGGCCTGTCACCAGAATACTAGCACCAATCCTCAGGGGGAGATTGAAAGAGCCAGTTTTTCAGTTTTTTACGAAACATTTTTTCCGATTGATAGGTCCTCAATTCCAAAGGTTGGTTATTCCAGGCCTTAGCAGCAAGAAAACCAAAAGATCTTTCTCCTGTCCCTACCATGCAAACCTTAGGCACTACCAATAAGCAGTGCCCCAAAATTCTCAGATTCCGTGTAGGTCTATAAGCAGTGGATCTACTGCTATTACAGCTAGGAGCACCAATAAGACCACGGCCACCAAAGAGGCAGTGCAGGAGAGGGGAGTAGATATACAGACAGAGGATAACCCTCATTTACCTCAGCAAGGAGGTGTTCGTTGCCCATTACAGGCTCAGGAGGAATCCATTGTCCACTTCCTGCACCAGATTATGCCAAGGCTGCAGCCAACATCGCGGAGCTACACCAACATCCTTCCTCAGGCCAAGCTACTCGATGTCCTGCACATGCTGGCATCTGGAACTTTTCAACCCACCACAGTCAGAGTGGCAGGAATATCCTAGGCATCCTTCCCAGATTCCTCTCCACCATCCTGGATGCCATCATAAGCCTCACGCCCCAGTACCTCTACTTCCCTAACACAGTGCAGCAACAACAGAACAGCAAGCAAAGCATTCATGCCATTGTCGAATCTCCTCTCCCCTGCTTTAGGTATAAGAGCAAGAGAGAAGAAACTGTAGCTGCACGAGGAACTAAAGCCTGGAATCGTATGCCAACACAGCTGATGCTGTTGAAATAGAAACACAGTTCAGGAAGGCACTGAAGACCTGGATTTTTGGATCTTCAGACAAATTCTGCCTATCCCTCATATAGGGTCCCCCCTGTTCAGCCTTGACTTTCCTCCGCCCAGCGCCAGGATGCTCCTTCCGGAGTGACAGCCCACGCTTTATAAATATACAAATCAAATCAAATTGCATGATTCCCAACTGTGTTGGGGCAATGGACTGCACACAACCTGTGCCTTCTGTGACTACATCCCACAGGAAGCACACCTATTTCATGAAAGTGCAGGCAAGCGTGGACCTTCTAGGCAATTCAATTCATGAAGCTTTATTCGGTACATGAAACATGACCATAAAAGCACACAAAAAAACAGACAAACAAAATAACCAAAGTTTTAGATTGACAATTAAAACAGATATCAATAGAGATATAATTTAAAAAAGCATATTTTTTCTTGCATAAATACATTTGTTTAAAAAGGAAGCACTACAAAAACAAATGTCTGCGGAATTCAGATTACATAATAAGCTCATAGCCTGATTAACTCTACACACACCATATTTCAAAAACATTGGTTTGAAATAGGCAATACGAAAATTTGTGTACAGTTTGCAAAATAGTAAAAAGTGCAAAGTGCTCTGTTTAGATACGCCATCGCACAGACATGGCCCTGTTGGATGTTTTTTGAGAATTGGTAGGGCCACTAAATGGTGTGCTACTCCGAACCTCAGTCTTGTAAGCACAAACTTATGAGATGGCCTAGTCACCGTGGATAGATAAAATGGTGAACCTTCCGAAATGATATATCTATTGTAGAACAAGACAGTGGTCATAGATCCTGCTGCTGACAACCGTTTCCTAGCTCTGCTGGCCAGGAATTTACTTTTCAACTAAGCTTTAGAGATAAAAGATGTGGCTCTTGGGTCAATCAGGACATTAAGACTAAATATTTCTGAGTAACAATCAACAACATAATTTATCCAGGGAATTTTCCTATAGTGATCCTTTGATAAACAGTCCTCAATGACGGCTTTATCAAAAGACTTCTCCTCCTGGAGCCAGATGGAACGCCAAATCAGGAGTGGCCTTAAGGACAATAGGTCACTTAGGTAATAAATATCCAGTTCCCGGTGGATCAGCTCAGTTGGGGCGGTCGGGGGGGTAGACACAGAAGCTTTTTCAAGAAGGAGTTTTCCTCCATTTGCAAAATTTGGGTATATCTATGACCCCACACACCCGCCCCGTATAATGCTATTGAGGTACATCTAGCCTGATAAATTTGAAGCAGATCCTTAGTACGCCTGTCTCCTACTTTTGCCGCGAATCTAAAAACACCATAGGCGTTCTTTGCCATTTTGTTACTAACATTATTAATGTCATCAGTCCATTTTCTGTCTCTTGAAAAGGTAATACCAAGGTAACAAAATTTTTCCACGTGTAGCACTTTTTCATGATCAATAAAAAAGGCATTAGAGAATTTGCTTCTGGCCTCGCAGGTCATGGTGTGCATCTTTCCCTTATTAATGGACAGTTTCCTATCTTGTATGAACTTACAGAATCTGTCAAATAGGCGCTGTAGACCTAGGGAAGTTCTTGAAAGTAAGACGGCGTCATCAGCATATAATAACACCGGGACAGAAACACCATTAATCTGGGGGGCATCAGCTTTTACATTCTTTAAGATTGCGTCGACCTCGTTAATAAATAATATAAAAAGGAGGGGGGTCAAAACACAACCCTGTCGAATCCCACGTTTCACACAGAATTAAGGGGTACATTCTTCTTTTGTGCCATAACGCACACAAGTTTCAAGCTTTTCATACAACCTGGCCAGAAAGAAAATTATACCCTCGGGGGCTCCTAGGTGTAACAGAGTTGGCCATTAAATAGCATGGTCGACCATATCAAACTGCTTAAGTCTGCAAAGCAGAGGTATAACGAACCAGTTTTGGCTTCAGTGTATTTACTAATCAATAGGTCTAGATTTACACACTGGTCGAGAGTACCCCGGCCCTTCCTAAAGCCGTACTGGCTGTCGGCCAGGATGTTCTCTTGCTCAGCCCACTCTTCTAGTCTTACTAAAATAACTCTACTCATGATCTTAACAGAGGAGTCTAGAAGAGAGATAGGGCGGTAATTCTTAGCATCTGACCTACTGCCCTTCTTGTGTATAGGAATAATAATAGATTCTCTCCAGGTTTTAGGGGGCTCACTACAGACTGCAGCGTTAAATACAATGGTCAAGAGAGGGCTCCACAACTCTGGGGCTGATTTATAAACATCAATAGGGACCCCATCAGGTCCCTGAGCCTCCCCCCCCCCCATTGCTAGCACGTATTCCCAGGTCGACCTCTTGGATTGTGATGTCCAATAGGTAGTATGGTCCTTCTACTAGGGTTTGTATTATCACAACTTTTTGAGCCAAACATTTTGGAGAAATGTGTAACCCAGTCATCGCTGGTGACATTAGAGGATAGCTCAGGTATATGGTCTTCTTTAAGAAAAGGAGACTTGACCGTAGCCCAAAAGAGTGTATTGTTAGATGTTTCAGATGCTTGGTTAAGAGAGTCCCAGGCCTCCTGCTGTAACTCACTCTTCCTGCATTTCAAAGCTATCTTATACATAAGTCGGGATTTAATTATTTGGTCGGTATCCCTTGGCTTTTTAGCAAGTGCACCTTGTAATTCAGATAGTAAGTTGGTACATGTATGATCAAACCACCCCGGTCCATTACAATACTGTTCTCTACTAGGTCTGGTAAACCTATCATTAATTAATCTATTAATTTCATTAAAAGCAAGTAAAACCTGTTCAGTATCAGTGATATTATCAAATATAAGCGAGATATCTGTCAGGCATTCCTTCACAATGGAACTGGGTAAATCTTTAGCTTTTTCTCCCTTCCATTTCACTTTAACATCATTTGGTCTGTGAGGTTCAACATTAGTAATAATAGTTTCTACCTCCACAACGCTTCCCCCCCCCACAAAATACATTCTAAAATAATGCAATTGTGATCACTTAGAGAAGTGACTTCAATCCTAGGGGGGGCACAGTAGGGGATAATATTAGAAGAAACGATCACATGATCGATTACTGAACTAGTTTGTTGGTTCTTAAACGTAGGAATGATTTGTCCATTTTCATCATTAGAGAAACCCAATATTTCTAAATCGTAACAGCTCATACATTTATATAGTATTTCTCCATATGCATTATGTTTAAAGTGCAGATCATCCATACCAACATTATTTGTAACCCCACAGGCTTTCTGGGTTGACAGCTCACATAACGGGATATTAAAATCCCCCACCCAGATAAAATCAAAAGCACCATTCATTTCTATACTTAAATTTTCCACAGCACTAGCCAAATCATTTACTACTACCGTCCTAGAATTATCAAAAACATTATTATAGTAGTTTATCAACAAAATGTTACGGCCTTGGTCATCATAGAGCCAGAGATTTTGCGCATGGGCGCCCACAGTCAGATATTTTTTTACTTGGATACGTCGATTGATAGAGATTAATATCAAATGGCCGCCTTTGGCTCTCCCTGACGAAGAGCCCTGCACCAGTAAATTATAGGAGGCAAACCCTGCATAATTGATATCTTCCCTACACCAAGTTTCCTGGAAACAAAGAATGTCATGGGTATTTATAAAATTTGTCCAGCCCTGAACATCACCCTTAGATTTTAAACCGGCGATATTCCAGCTGATAATAGTTATACCTTTGATGCTTTTAGGACCCCTCATACTGATTTTCTCCGATCTTGCTATTTCAGTTGGGCCATCCCCCACACTCAGGTTTCCATTTAAAGTATCCCTACCTTCATTGGTCATATTGGTTTCAACCAACAGGTTAGGTCCCAGGGCTATAAACTTATCGTTAGGCACCATGACCTGCCAGGTTTGGATCTCACCCGGCTATGGCCCACACGTCAGAGGAAGTCAATCATTTACGTCCAGGTTACTCAGAGCCTGATATCTATTTAATGTTGGTACCTCGAAAACTGTATGATAAATAGGTGTTAGGGGTCTGTCTCTACAATTATCTGGGGGCACTTTGCTAAGGTGACTAATAAAGTACCCAAGTGGAAGTGCACATACACTATTCTCATCCTGATTTAAAGAAGCAGCTCTTAATAAGACGGTTGCGACGTGTTGGGGATGTTTAAAATTTACAATAACACAGTCGCCCCTGCAATTCCTCCTAGCATTACCAATCCAGGTTACCCTCCTAGTGGTCAAAACTTGATCCAAATAGGCCGGTGGAAAACCACATTGCTTATGCAGCCGGGAGACTGTTTTGTTTTTAAGGGATTCATGTGACTCAGGCTGATTCTGATTCGAAGATTTTTTAGTGATGGTACATTAGTTAAAACCACAGTGTAAAGAGAACAATCGAGGGGGAGAGGTTGATAGAACCTCTATACTTCGCTTCAGTCGGGCCCTTATTGCTCGCTGATGCTGGTAACGGTACTACCTGTTTTTTCTGGCAGACCAATGGTACCCTGATAGGTCTAGCAGCTACCGGGACAGTCGGCCCCTCTTTAACTGGTTTTGGAGCTTCTTTACTTACTTCAGAGCCCTTTTCCACTACCCTAGGTCTCCCCGCCATAGCAATGTGGGTATCCAGAAGACCGCCTAACCTTTGCACTTTTGCAGACATCAAATCAAGTTTTACCACTAGGGGTTTGATGATATTTTCTATCCTGGTATGAATAATATTAGTTAAAAGATCAAATTGCTCAGCATTCATTCTGACCGTGCCCTGCCTGTCCCCTCACTCTACTCCACCCATGGTACTTTTAGGTGGTGTTTCAGCCTTTTTATTGTTACGGGTATTACGAGTCCCCCCCGTTTGACTTGTACCTTCCTACACGCCCACAGCGCTCTCGGGCAGAAATCCCCACGGCTGCACAATTGTATAATTCCAGTGGCCCTGCATATATTAGTTTTATGTAAACTTCAGTACGTGGTGCCACACAGCATTATCCTAGTTGGCCTGTAAGTAGAAATAAAACTAATTGGATACGTTTGTTTCCTGCTTCACAAACTGGCTCTTCGTCAGGGAGCATAAAATGTTGTAATGTGGACCAAGAGGCTCTCTTCATTACACCATGGTTCCTTTAACGTTTCCTGTGTACACAGTAACTGCATTACATACATAAACAGATATAGAGCTGTTCTCCCGGGGATTGTCAGATTGTTTACTCTTTGAGAAAGAACAGTACATTAAAAAGAATAAATGTGATGACAAATAATGACGCGTCCACTTTTGAAGCATGCAGAAGCACCATAAATAGCAATTACTCTTTTGCAAATCTACACTTTTCAACAACAAAACAGTTGATTTGATTTCCGATTATATTACTTTTAAGAAACAAACACTTGCAATACTGCCTTCTGTTAAATATCATATTCTTTTTTTTTTTTATAACTCTGTTTATTAACATTAAAATAAACATAAACAAATAAGGCAAGAAAGGCAATACTGCTGGGTACATGCTCTAAGGGGGGAAAAAGCATGTTACAAGTCAACACAAATCGTCAATGTCAAAAGAAAAAGGGGGGAGCAGGGGTGAAGCAGAATCACATGTTCTCAAGACTAGACAACACTAGGAAGGGGGAAGGCGGCATTTCCGGAATATCAATGAGGGGAGGAGTGCACATCTCACCCCGATGCGAGTTCCACTGGCCCCAAATTTTACCCCACTTCCTCGGTCTGCCGCGGGCCACATACACCGTTTTCTCCGGAAACATGCACCAATCCATATTTTCCTTCCATGCCGTGATAGTGGGTGTTCTTTTGGACCCCCACAATTGTGCTATGTCTCTCTTGGCTATCATATTCCCAAGGGTCGCCCACTGAGTCTGCGCAACATCATAGTCAGTTGGTTCCCAGACATTCAACAAACAGCGCCTGGCTTTAGGCAACAACGAAACTCACGTGACTTCCTTCATAACTGCATGCACTCGACTCCAAAACACAACCACTTCCGGGCATTCCCAAATAATGTGGAGGAAAGTACCCCTTAAGCCGCATCCACGTTTACACAACCCTTCCACAGAATAACCCATACAAATGAGGCGGGGGCCATTTATATAAATCCGATGCAGGATTTTGAGTTGCACCAGCCGGAGACGGGCTGGAATCGCGACCTCCTTAGGAGAGGATATCGCAGCTTGCCAGTCCTAATCATCCAACTCTAGCCCATCGCTGGTCCATACCTCACGGAGGTGCACCAGCAAATCTGTACGGTCTTTGATCAGTTTCTTATATATCAAAGAAATGGTGCTGTCTGGAACGTATCCGTCTTGCACCCGATCTTCGAGAGGGGATGATTCCGGAATTGCGACCCCGGCTGGAAAAACCGAGCTCTGTGCGTGGCGGATCTGCATATAGCGGAAGAACTCCTTGTCACTAAGTTCATATTCTACCTTCAACTCCTCAAAGGTCTTAATCCTATCTTTGTTCCAGAGATCTCCAACCTTACAAATACCAATCATATCCCACTTCTCAAAGCCCTTCGTCCTCCACAAGCTACCCAATCTTTCAGACACGTAGAGCGGGGTTGCCAGGTCAATCGATCTGATCACCCGATTGCCGCATTCGCACTCTGCCACACTCGCACTGCAATCTTAGTGGGTCCTGAAAGTTTCCCTCTGACAGACTTGGAGTAAAGTGCCTGTGAGAAAGGACTAGCACTTACCCGGAGAATACCGCCATCACGATTCCATTTGTCTTCGCAGAACGGACCCGATACAGAGGTAGGACGAGAAAACGCTGTACACCTACGTGACCCGGAAGTTCCGCCCATGTGCTCCGGAAGAGTTGAGCAAGGACCAATGAAAGGGACGCAAGGTCAGCTTTTGAGGAGAGCGAGCGCGGAAGACGGAGGAGGACGCCGGAGTACTGAGGACGAAGGAAGAGAAGACGCGGGACCTGATTGGCCTGAAGACGCGGGACCCGGTAGGAGTGAAGACGCGGGACCCGGTTCAAGAGAAGACGCGGGACCCGGTTCGGAGGACCCCAGACCTGAGGAGGACGAGGAAAGCTGGTTGGAGGACCGGTGGTGTCCAGAGGAGGCTGGAAGGCGGACGTGACTCAGGAGAGTTACGGCGGTAGCTTGTGAGTGTAACTGGCTCGGGGACTTTAATGTAGAAAGGGAGGGGGGTTGGAGTGTAAAATAAAGGGGTGGCAATAAACTGTTCCCTGCATGGTTTACACCAAGTACCCTTAGAGTTCCCTGCACGATAATCATACCGAGTGCCATAAAATTCCCTGCATGTTTCTACACAAGACTATTTTGACGTTTCTGCACGTTTTTGCCTGGAGTACTGAGATTGATAAGTTCATACTTCAAAGTACACTATCCTTATCCACCCTAGTCACTTAAAGAACGGCATATTCCTGACAATAGTATTAGAATCACGACAACCCTATCCCTATAGGACAATTAAGGAAATCACAAACGGTGTGGTGATGGGAAAAAACACCCTAACATAGTAAAACATCATTCTGACGGTTCCCATATTTCTTTCGTTCTTCTATGAACCTCCGGAGAGACCACTCCAGTCCGGAAGAACAAGCAAGACCACAAACATCTCTACCATCCCAAGAGTCATCTGAAGAAGAAGACGAACCACATCCTAAACAAACCGTTTCAACTCATTCTATTTCCAATAAATCCCTTTCTAAACCCTTATTGCAGCCTCCACGCCGGTTTATCAAACCTGCGCTCCCACAGCGCCCTATTGTAGTCTCCACCCGCCAGCTGCCACTTATCCATCTCAAACGCAGGGTTTGACGTGGGGCCATACATTGCATGACTAATTGCTCCCAGCTGGGAGGCCCAGTAGTAGCGCTTGATATCCGGAAGTGCAATACCCCCATCATACCAGGGAAGTGTCAATTTAGCAAGGGTGATACGCGGACGTCCGTCCCATATCAACCGCCTCTGTAAACTCTCTACCTCCCTGAAGTAACTTGCCGGTATGACATCGAGCGTGTTCTGAGGCGCATACAAAAACCGTGGTAGAGACATCATCTTGAAAAGGGCTGCCCGTCCGAGAGGGGACAATGGCAGACCACACCAGGCCACAACGTCAGACTTCAACTGCTGGAGCGGGGGAAGCAACTTACGCTCTTAACGGACAGCGGGGTCCAGTGAAATGAAGACCCCAAATATTTATAACCTATCTGCATTACTTGTATGGGGCAGATGCGTGGCAAAGGGGGAGTGTCTCCAGAGAGTACATAAACACAGGACTTAGTCCAGTTAATCACAAGACCGGAGTTCTTCCCGAACGAGTTCAGCACATCAAACAGTACTATCAGCAACTTCCGAGGCGACGTGAGATACAGCAAATATCATCTGCGTAAAGTGATATTCGATCCTCAAAATCAGGGGTCCACCAAATACCCTTAAGCGATAGTTCCCACCGCAGCCAAGCGGCCAGGGGTTCCAAGGCGAGGGCGAAAATTAGTGGGGACAACGGGCACCCCTGTCGCGTGCCCGTCCCCAGAACAAAGGACTAAGAGACCCTACCATTTACCACAATCTGGGCCAGCGGTTCCTCATACAGGAGTTTCACCCAACCGATGAAACCAGGGCCGAAATCAAACTTTGCAAGAGCAGCCCAAAGATATGGCCATTCCACTGTATCAAAGGCCATCGTATCATCCAAGGAAACCAAGATGGCCAGTTCACGCAGCGACGCCGCTTTCGCCAGGACGCCATGAAGACGACGCAGGTTTAATGCGGTATTGCGATGTGGAATGAAACCAGACTCATCCGGATGAATCAAATCGCTGATCACCTTTCTCAATCGGTTTGCCAACAATTTTGCAAGGATCTTGGGTTCTGCATTCAGGAGCGATATAGGCCTATAGGATGTGCAACGATCCCGCGCTTTCCCTTCCTTGTAGCAGATCATGGGGAAGGGAACCGACGTCTTGCGATTCCATGAACATTTCACGGAGATACGGCGCCATTTTTTCCGGACGCAGCTTGTAAAGCTCGACGGGGATACCATTTGGGCCCATAGCCCTTCCCGAGCGGACGGAACGAAAAAAAATCTCATATTCTTATCTTCCACCGTACCAAGTTTATGTGTGTGTACTGACTGTGGTAGCTCAGTGCATGAGTGCTGGGATGTTGCGTGGCCATCAGTTGGGTAGGGGTTGAATCATTTGATGTGTAAACACTCAATACATACTGGGCACTAATATAAACCTAGGACGGAGGACATATTTACAAGTAGTTAACGCCACAGCAGCATCACTTTATTGATGCTGCAGCATTTTTTTAGCATCATATTTACAAAGTGACACTAGAGCCCCATAGCATCACTTTTCCATTGCTAGCACCTATTTTTCTCCACGCCGGTTCTGCTAGCAGCATTTTCTGAAAATAATATGCAAGGCAGGCATTCCCTCAGAAAACCCCTCACAAAACTGATGTTGTCATATGTAGAAGAATTTTGTGAAAGGCGTCTACTTTTCAAAAAACATAAAACAAATAACAAATAACTATATATGTCAGCATTCTGCACAACATATAGAAGGAGAGAATTGCATAGATGGTGTGTCATTGGTGCTGGAATGTGTCCCTTAAGCATGTCTTTATGTGAGGACACTAAGCTGACACGTTCGCTATGGTGTGAGGGGGGCGTTTGACTGCTATTGTCCCTATCATGTGATGTTGCTAATATGAACAAACCATGGATGCACTGTACGTCAACGGAAAATCAAAATGCACCAATTAACTTTGGATGTAGGTCAGCTCAGCCAAAACACACATCCATTGATGCCCAGTGGCAACAAGTGCTAAATGAAGCCCTGTGTGTGCATTCAATAGTGTCAAACACCCTCGTAAATATTGCTTTTAAATACCCTGTTGAAGCAAAGCAATCCCTGTGTCTAGTCTATGTTTCACATGTAAATCCCATGGTCAGGAGGTAAGACTTTGCATCCCACACCTATGAAAGTGAGATATGTGGCCATATATGAACCTCAAAGGATCACCTCTAGCATGCAACATCATAGCACTCATCATATACACACATCACATACTGTGTGCACCACAGATTTATTTGTTCAGAAAACACTATAGCATTCATCCAGCATGCCGAACTGTGCAAAAAAGTGCAGCCTCATGTACAAATTACATCTACCACGACAGCCAACATTACAGTTCTCCCGGAAATAATGCAATGGTCTTGGAGCAGTGCTGCATTGGTTGGGCCGACGCAGCCACATAACCCTGGACACTGAATCATGTGGAAGATATAGCGTGCACTGTCCACAAGATGTGTGGGCCTGTAGTGTAGTTAGTCCACCAGTTCCACTGTATAGCACAAGATTAACACATATCTATAACCCCTTGTTTACTGTCACCATAGTGGATACTGAGCACTTCCAAGTGCATACTACCACGTCCCACATATACATCCACTCACTATCCTTGCCAAGGCAGAGCACATAGAACAATATTGACTCTAATTCTGAATGCAACTAATGTGTGACTCACACACATCCCCTGCTCCTGTTATATGTTGGCAAATCAGAGAGGTATCTGTTCAGGAATAGTATTAGTAGCCATTAATAAACACAACAGATGAATTTGAGACATGTGTCTACTTAATGGCAAATTTACTCTCCTTACTGGTGAGAATTCATCACCTGCATGGCATTTGTACTCACCTGATTGATGAATAGTAAGTGACTCACAAAGGGCACCACAACTGTATGTGTAGCTCAGTGTCAGTCTTTTCTAATTCTTGCTTTTGTAAATGTCACATTATGTCATAGCAAATCAATTACTGTAAGCAAAGTGTATGAGTCAAGCAGGACACAGAACAGATAGGAATTTAATATAGGGCTATATTTTGTCACGACTCTTGACTAATATACAACCTCCTTTCTTTGCAGCTGATAGGGGTTACACTCTGATGCCATGGATTATGACTCCAGTCAAGATCCCACAAACAGAAGCACACCAGACATACAACTAAGCCCTGTGCAGCAGCAAGTCCAAATTGAGTGATCTTTCGGAGGATTAAAATCCTACTGCCATGGCCTGGACATATCTGTCGGCAGATTGGTCTACTTTCCACCCATGGTGTGTAAAATAATTTTGGTCTGCTGCACTGTGCACAATATGTGTTCAGGACAAATATGCCATGGGCATATGAAAGTGGGGAGCAGGAAATGCAGAACAATGTGGAGAAGGAAGATGAGGAGCCTCAGTAACCTAGACTCTTGGTTGCCGTAACATTTTTATTTTTATTTATTTATTTATCGATTTGTTAAGCGCAGTTGCTGCCCAGGGGCGTCCAAGCGCTGAGTTTAGACAGAGATGTGACGGAGCAGAAGGGAGGACTAGAGGGGCTTAACGAATAATGTTGTTTTCAATTTCTTACGGAATGAGAGGAGGTCGGGTGTGGATCGAAGAGCAAGGGGAGGGCATTCCAAAGCTTGGCAGCGTTCAGCGAGAATAGCCTACCCCCGGACCTGGCTCTCTTCACTCTGGGTACCACTGCCAGACAAGCACCCATAGACCGGAGGTTCCTTTTAGGGTGGTAAGGGGTGACAAGGCTGTTATTGATTGCTTATCCGGTCTTCCAAAAGGCCCGATGCATGATGCACAGAGCCTTGAATGCCACTCTCTGTTTCAGCGGCAACCAGTGTAAGATTTTCAGTCCTTGTCTGACGGACTGGGATCGTGGAATCTGGAGTATGGTACGTGCTGCACAGTTTTGTACCACCTGCAGCTTCCGGAGGGTCATCTCAGGTGCCCCCAGGTATAGAGCGTTGTTTGAATCCAAACGGGATTGGATAAGGCCTTGTACCGCCACCTTCTTGGCGTCCAGAGGCAAAAGTGGGAGGACCTTCCTCAGCGTTCTTAATAGGCCAAAGCAGGTGGCAGACAGCTTGGTGGCCTGAGTGGAGAAAGAGAGCTTGTTGTCTAACCATACTCCCAGGCTCTTAACACTGTCCTTAGGGGTGGGGGGTACACCTAGACCACTGGGCCACAAGGAGGCAAAGGGTACTGGTGAAGCTGGACCTAGGAGCATGAGCTCTGTTTTTCCTCCATTCAGTTTGAGGGAGGAGTTGGTCATCCATTCCCTCACATTCTCCAAGCAATTCAACAGGCCGGCCGATGATTGCCTGCTGTTCTCTTGGGCCAGTGAAACCACTAGCTGGGTATCGTCAGCGTACGACACGATTTTAATGCCGTACGGTTCGACTACCCCAGCCAGTGGTTTCATGTATACGTTGAATAGTACAGGGCTCAGTGACGAGCCCTGCGGTACTCCACAGCTGAGAGGCCTGATGGTAGATGTTGTGTTGCCATCAAAGATCTGAAAAGATCTATCAGCCAGGAAGGAACTGAACCACCTTAGTGCATCTCCCGAGATTCCGATGTCCTGGAGACGGTTCAGCAGAGTGGCATGGCTGACCGTATCGAAGGCAGCACTTAGATCAAGGAGGATCACTGCCACTGATCCTCCTTGATCCAGTATCCTTCGGGATTCCTCGGTGACTGCTAGCAAGGCGGTTTCAGTCCCATGTTTTGGTCTGATGCCTGTTTGGGAGGTGTGCAGTAGGGAGTAATTCTCCAAGAACTGGACCAGGAGGGCATTTATGTGTTTCTCCAGCACCTTGCCAGCCCACGGGAGAAGTGAGATGGGGCGGTAGTTGGAGTGGTCATCAGGATCCAGGTTAGGTTTTTTTAAGAGCGCCCGTACAGAGGCTTGCTTCCAAGCAGTGGGGACTGTACATGTGGTTAAGGACGAGTTTAGCAGTTCCAGGACTACAGGGAGGATAGCTTCACCTGCCTGCATCAGGATTTCTGGAGGGGCTGGGTCGCGAGGAGAGCCCGATTTAACCTGGCGTGCCACTTTGTGTAAAGTGTCAAGGTCCAGGAGGGGGAAATGATCAAGATTCGGCTCAGAAGTAGACTGGCCTGGGATGGGGAGGTTTTCCGGGTAGAGTGAGTCAGGCACCTCATGATTAGGGGCCATGGCTGGAAAGGTGGAGTATATGTTTAACACCTTGTTGTGGAAGAATTCCGCCAGTTCATTACATTGCTCTTTGGTCTTGGTCAGAGGGGGAGCAGTGACGACACTGGAACATTGCTTTATTATGTTAAAAATTTCCTTGGGCTTTGATTCGGCTTCTAAAATTTTGTCGGAATAGTAGAGTGCCTGGGCTGCCCTGACCCCTTCTTTATAACCTCTGATCGCCTCTCTATAAGATGCCTTTTTTTCCGGAAGGAAGTCTAAACGCCAGGCTCTCTCTCGTTGCCTGCAAAGGCGTTTTAACTCTCTTAGCGAGTCGGAGAACCAGGGAGCTGATTTCTGCACTCGCTTGGAGGACCATCTGCGAAGAGGCAGAAGTGAGTCTAAGGAGTTTGTGATCCAGCTTACGTAGTTTCCATATGCCACATTGGGATCTGGGCAGGGTGGCGGACGGGTGGAGTCTAGCTCCCGTCTCCAGGATTCCACGGGGAGTTTTGACCAATTTCTTCTCATTGTGATTTGGGGGGGTGGTTGGGGGCGTTTGTGCGTGGACCAGGTAAACGGGACAAAAAAATGGTCTGACCATGGAAGGGGGATGGGTTGGTCCGTCGTTAGATCCACACTATTACTAAAAATAGGATCTAGGAGGTTCCCTTTTTCGTGGGTCGGGGCTGTAACCAACTGGACCAGTTGAAGGGCTCCAAGGTCGTCTATTAACTCCTTGGCAGTGTGGTCAGACGGCGAGTTAAAGTGCAGGTTGAGATCTCCCAACACCGTGTAATTAGTCGTCGATAGAGTTCTTTTTGCTACGATCTCTGGGAGTGCTCTAAGGAATAGTTTTGCAGACTCAGGGGGACGATAAATCAAAGTACCTGAGAAGGAGTGATTTGCGTTGAACTCTATAAGAATTCCAGACTCTCGCAGCCAGGGATAGTATCTACTGTAGTAAGGCAGTGGTACTGGTCCTTTGTAATAATGGCCAGACCACCCCCTCTCCCTTCCGGTCTGTCGAGTCTGAGAATGTGATAGCCAGCTGATAAGGCTTTGACAATATCGGGCTCCGATTGAGCCGTAAGCCATGTTTCTGTTAAAAAGAACACGTCTGGCTTGAGCTCCTCAAGCAACATGGCAATTTGTGTGCAGTGCTTAGGCATTGATCGGCAATTTAGTGCATACATACGGTATTTCTGGGCTGCGGCCGACGGATTATTCCGAAAGGAATGTTTACAGTCTGGGCAGCTGAGGGGAAGTTCTGTAGGGACGTATATATGCGTGCACTGGACAGCGATAGTTCTTCCTATGCTGTGTAAGGCTGCCGAGCTATATGTCCTGCCCTGGGGAGTCGGGAAGCCAGGGTTTATGGCCCTGGTCCCGTCTGGTCGCGGATGGGCCAGACGGGCTTGCCTTTGGCGCGCCCGCTGCGCACCGCCGGCGCGCCCGCTGCGCCCGTCCGCTGCGCCTCCGGAAACAGCACATTCCTAAATATCGGAAAGGAGGGTGTGGCCTAGCTCGATGGGCGGAGCCCGGGAGGTCGCGGCGGTTGCCTGCTGCCTGCTTCAGCACCTCACTCGGCTGAGCAGCGAGTCAAAGCAACCAGGTGAGCAAAGTGCAAGTTTTGTTAAAACACAGGTACAAACACGCAATACAGTTTTTAAAATCAACTTTTTAAAAGGTGGTTCCTCGCTCTCGGCTTCGGCCTCAAGAGCTCTATCTAAGCAGCGCTGACACCAGGGCGCGCCTAGATATACTAAAGGGGGCGTGGCCTAGCTCGATGGGCGGAGCCCGGGAGGTCGCGGCGGTTGCCTGCTGCCTGCTTCAGCGCCTCACTCGGCTGAGCAGCGAGTCAAAGCAACCAGGTGAGCAAAGTGCAAGTTTTGTTAAAACACAGGTACAAACACGCAATACAGTTTTTAAAATCAACTTTTTAAAAGGTGGTTCCTCGCTCTCGGCTTCCGCCTCAAGAGCTCTATCTAAGCAGCGCTGACACCAGGGCGCGCCTAGATATACTAAAGGGGGCGTGGCCTAGCTCGATGGGCGGAGCCCGGGAGGTCGCGGCGGTTGCCTGCTGCCTGCTTCAGCACCTCACTCGGCTGAGCAGCGAGTCAAAGCAACCAGGTGAGCAAAGTGCAAGTTTTGTTAAAACACAGGTACAAACACGCAATACAGTTTTTAAAATCAACTTTTTAAAAGGTGGTTCCTCGCTCTCGGCTTCCGCCTCAAGAGCTCTATCTAAGCAGCGCTGACACCAGGGCGCGCCTAGATATACTAAAGGGGGCGTGGCCTAGCTCGATGGGCGGAGCCCGGGAGGTCGCGGCGGTTGCCTGCTGCCTGCTTCAGCGCCTCACTCGGCTGAGCAGCGAGTCAAAGCAACCAGGTGAGCAAAGTGCAAGTTTTGTTAAAACACAGGTACAAACACGCAATACAGTTTTTAAAATCAACTTTTTAAAAGGTGGTTCCTCGCTCTCGGCTTCCGCCTCAAGAGCTCTATCTAAGCCTGGGGGAGGGACAACAATAAAAAAATTTTTTTACAGAACCATGACTGTTCAAAATCATAGCCAACGATGATGAAATATGACGCATTGTCCATCACTCCAGAAATACATCTCTGAGCACATCCACTGTGTATGCATTTCTTTTCCATAGTTTAAGTAAACACCTAGACATTCACATTGTACCTGTTACATCTTGTCCTACAGATTACGTATGTAGCTATGTGTTGCAAACAGGTTGACCAAGATCTGGTACAAATGACTTGGTGTGCGTGCCAACTGCCTGTAGCAGATAGTTCTCTCTTGCCTGGCACAATTAATATGGTGTGGTCACATAGATAGTGTGCAATGACTGTGTGTGTGTCTCTTCTGATGCTTGCTATGTGTACGGCCTCATGCTTGTTGACGATAGTAGAGGCCATTGATAGTTTTATGACTTTCAAGTGTTCCACAAAGTATATGCATGGAAATGTGAATACAAACCTACAGTCCACATATGCTACAACAACAGATGTATGGACATTTCAAATCCATTACATCATCACATCTCACATAAACAAATGCTACATACTATACTTTGCCAGTCCAACAGATTTGCATGTGCACACCCACTCTTATGCACATGCAACACCGCCATGATGCAGAGTGTAGTCATGGTGTGATTTATATAGCCTTACTATCAGCCATATGTAGGAGGTCACAAGGCATGCATGGTAATCTACCTCAGTGCAATCACCATGATTGAGGATCATGTTAGACACAAGATATGACATTGCCACTTTCCTATGGGGTATGTCCCTTTGATATGGAATTCAAATACTCAAACAATCAAATGGCACAAACCATACATTCCCTTTGAAGTGGGTGCAGCCAATTGCTGCAGTCACCATTTTCATACAGCCTGATGCCTTCACTGAGGGACACAGCACTGTTTGACAATAGGCTGAGCAGTTGTGGATGTGGGTGAGCTTACCCCATGGGAGTGGTAGTTCCTGGCATCCCTGTGGGAAGCTAATACAATGTCAATGGGTGCTATCAATAACTTAGCACCATTGTGTTACATAGTGTTTGGGCACAATGCATAGTGTAATCTGTGAACAGGATTAACCCACATATAGGTATACTAAGTCCAGGTAGTAAACTCCGCTCTGCTTGCAGAGTTCGTGGAATTCGGGCTATCTTGTTCCATAGAGGAACGCAGAATTCCTGACTTCCGCCATTCAGGAGCGAAGCAGAGTTTTTTTATCTGTTCGTGGTTGAATTTAATTTGGTGCTCAACTGTGAGCGCCACGACTCTCGGGCCGCTTTTGGGCATGCGCGAGACTCCTCACACCGCTATTGAGCTCCCGAGAAACTTTACACTCACTTGCACAGCTTCTGGCGTGTGGACATCATATTAAGCATTCTTGGAGCCGATACCGATCGCAAACAGAGTGGTAGAGCAGCTTTTCTTCTTGAGAATGCAGTTGATTAGCATTTGGAGTGGATTTTCTTCTCAAACTGGCTGCTGGACTTGTTTTTATTTGTGTGAGAAGCCATATTTTGTATACCTTTTTTTCAAACCAGAAGGAAGTACCCCAGAGACTCCATCTTCCTGTCCAGGAGGCTCCTCCCAGTGCTTTGTCCTTCTCCTGGTCACTTTTCATTAGGATTTGGAGTTAGAAGGATCACTCTCCTTGTCTGTTTGATATATACCATTGGATTTGAGGACTTTGTTTTTGATTTTCACAAGTAAGTTAAAAAACTGATATATAAGGGTGTTATTTGTATGACTGGGGGCATGCACCTGGATTTATTTATACTTGTTTTTGATTTTTAAAATTTATTGTGGTGGGTGGCCTGCAGTTTTAGTACGGGCCTAGGTTTGTTTTATGCATGAAATGTTTCTTCTTTTGTAAAGAAAAATGGTGCATAGTTCAGTACATTTTCTTCTCCATGTTTTTTTTATAAGCTTGCAATATTGGTTGATTTAATTCACTATGTGGCTTAGTCTGCCAATGGGCCTTCCAGCCAGTAGGCCCTGTACTATTCATGGGTGCATGAAACAACTGTGTTTGTGGTGTCTGTCAAATTGAAACATTATTTAGGCCATGGATGACATTGGATTAGGTTGAAGGTTGTTGTTTTTCACATTTTCTTCCCCCTGCAAACAGTGTTTAGGGGGAATAATGCCTTTGGAGGATGCGTGTTGTGAACATGTTTAGCCCTGTTAATTTTAAATGTTGGCATTACTGAATTAATGTTTTGTTCTCTGTGTTACCATACCTGTTTTGTCTGACCACTCTGTGTGTGTATGTGTGTTTCGCATAGGCCACCATTTGCCTGTGTTGTTCACGAATCATTATACCATGTGAACAAGGGCCATTTTGTATAGTCAGTGTCCACCCTAGGCCTGCATGTGTTCTTTTTTTTAGGTCTCTTGTTTGTTGTTGTTCTGACCTTGCCTCTGGCGGCCATTTTGTGTACCCAGCCATTGTGCTTTCCCCATAGTGCTGCATTTCTTTTATGCTGGTTGTTGTGACCATATGGCGGTGGCCATTTTGTGTAGCCAGCCAGTGTGCTTTTGCCATAGGCCTGCATGTCTTCCCTATTTGTGACCATGCCTCCTTGCTGGTTGTTGTTGTTGTCTGCCCATGTGGCTTGCAGGCATTTTGTGTAGCCAGTGAGTATACTTTCCCCATAGGCCTGCATGTCTTCTCTGTTTGTGGACATACCTCCTTGCTGGTTGTTGCTGTTCTGAAATTTGACCATGTGGCTGGCGGCAATTTTATGTAGCCACTGAGTGTGCTTTTGCCATAGGCCTACATGTCTTCTCTGTTTGTGGCCATGCCTCCTTCCTGCTTGATATTGTTGTGACCATGTGTCTGGTGGCTATTTTGTGTAGCCAGCCATAGTGCTTTCCCTATTGGACTGCATGTCCTCTCTGTCTGTGGCCATGCCTCCTTGCTGGTTGTTGTTTGTTGACCATGTGGCTGGTGGCCATTTTGGTAGCTAGCTAGTTTGTTTACCCCATAAGCCTTCGTATCTTCTCCTTGATCCCCATGCCTCCTTGCTTGCTATTTTACCATGTTGATCATGGCCATTTGCATAGGCATCCAGTGTGCTTTTGCAATAGGCTTGCATGTGTTGTTCTTCTTTCATAATGTTGCGTCCATTCCTCCTTGCCTACTAGTTCACCATGTGGTCAGTCGGTCGTCATTTTGTGTAGGTAGCTAGTGTGCTTTTGCCATAAGCCTGCATGTCTTCTTCTTTTTGTTCCCATTCTCAATGCCTATTTGCTCTGTGTCGTTGTTGATGACCATATGACGATATGACAATGGCAGGCAGCCATTTTTTGTGTCCAGCCAGTGTGGCCCTTCGTCATATGCTTGCATGGATGGTTGAGCAATGCCATATGCTTGCATGGATGGATGAGCAATGAGAAAGCAGTTTGATAAATTAAAACAAATGATATGCTTGAGGATAATATCACGTATTTATAATCTTTTTAATTTTACATTTTTTTCAAATTTAGTTTTATATTTACTTTTTTTATTTTTTAAATCTTTTTTAATTTTATTTTTAGATTTGTATTTACCATTTTCATAACATCTTGCATCAATAATTCAGCCACATGTCTGCCATAGGTGCACAACGGCAATCATTGCGTAAGGATTATTCAATTGTCATTTGTCAGCTGCACTTCCCTGAGTGCCACATCCCTCGTGATGCATTGCACATAAAGCAAACAGTTACAGCTGTATTGCTTTGTTGTTGTTGTTTATGCTCTTTCTAATCCTTCCTGAGTGCAAAGTCACCATGAAAGTTTATGTTGGTGTAGTTTTCCGTTTGATGAATAAATACTGTATATTATTGGCAATTATTTATAATAACTTTAGTAACCACACAAATCTATATTTTTGTTTGGAATACTACTTGAACTGCAGCTAAGCCACGTTTCACTGATGTTTTCATGCTTGTTTGCTTCTAGGTTCACAAGAGAAGAGACATCACCCACAGTACTGCCAGACAGAAGGCCTGTGTATTATGTGACACATGACTGACTATGTATTTAAACTTGTATTATGCCCATTGCCTGTAATTGTATGTTATGTTATGTTATGTTACTTTATTTCTTTTATAGCGCACGGCTACTCCAGGGAGCATCCCGGCGCTTTAGCAAAGAATAACAGCATAAAACGGCAGTCACACAACAGAAAAAAAGCAGAGAAAGAAGAGGGTCTATTTCATAAAAAGCCATGTTTTCAGGTCCTTTCTAAAGGCAAGAAGACAGGGAGTCTGTCTCAAGGACAGTGGTAGGTTGTTCCAAACTTTAGGTGTTAAATAGCGGAAAGACCGACCTCCCAATCGTGCGCGACGAATTACAGGAACAGTCATCATAGACAGACCAGATGACCCAACTATCTTTCCTTTTGTATTTTACTCTGTTTTATCCACATCGAAATAATACTATAATGTACAGCTGCCAGGAATAGTATTTGGCATGATAATCATTACTATTTCTGTCTGTACATGTATGATTCGTTCTAATTTTTAGCTTTTATATCTTTAATCATGTATTGTTGCCCAGTGAATGACTAGTTTAAGCTTTCTCCCCTTATGAATTACTTCTGAGATCGTTTGAGTCTCTGTGTTTTTAATACTAACTATGTATGTAATGAATTATGTTTATGTCTATGCTTGTGTGATTTGTATTCTCAAATCGAATAAAAGCTTATGACTTGACTTGACTTGACTGACTATGTAACAGGGTCATCTCTTCAGCTTCTTCTGAAGCTAAGTGCCACTGCCAACTGACACCTTCAGGATGGCCCCAAAGAAAGGTGCTGCCAAGAAAGTGGCAAGTGGGGAGCAGAAGAAGCAGATTTCCACTTCTGGTGCGCCAACAGCAACCTTTTTCAGGAAAGTTGTGCCTACTGCACCAGCCTCCGGGAAGCAAGCTGAGAGCAGAACCAAATCCCCACCCTAAGCCCAGGACCATGTCTGTCCTGGGGCAGCCAGTGCAATCATGTAGATGAGTGGTGATGTTGAATTGGATTTGCCTCTCTCTTTTCAGGAAACACAGCAAAGTGGACAGCCGACGGAGCCAGCAATGGATTTGTCTGATGTTAGAGCAGAATAGGAGAGTGAGTTTCCTTCAGAGCAAGAAGTTAAACATCCTCTTTTAGAATCAATGGCTCCCACATCTCCAGCAAGGTAAAGGAAGGGTATTACAGTGCAATCTTTAAGCACCACTTCTGAGGATGATGATAGGGACATGTAGTGGATCCCTACGGAGACCAGGAGACAACAGGAGAGGCAAGGGAAAATAAAGGTTCCAGAAAGACATAGACTTATGGAAGGGGATGAAGAGGATGATGAACATGACGAGGTAGTCATGGTGGAAGGTGACACTGCAGAATCTGACACTTCTATTCAACCTGCTTCGAGGAATGTGGCACAGGTAGCTCCGACATCACCTCCCATATTTGCAAAGCCCCAGCTGAGACCAGCTGAGACCAGCCCTAGCCCCTGCCTCAGGAGAAGCAGAGAGGCAATCAACATCATGCCCACCTGCCTCCAGTTCATCTTCAGGCATTAGCAGTGGCCCATTTATAAATTACTCCTTCCAAGTTTGTAACTGTTTTACCGTTAGCAAAGAGGGGGGGGCACATTGCAATATGCACCACTTGCCACACAAATGTTCATCGAGGTAAGCCCGGTACACATTATGGTACTGGAGGCCAGACGAACCATATGAAAAAACACCACACAATCAAGTGGGAGGAGCACCTTAAAAACGTGTTGAACATGGTCATCGTGGTGGGGTGTGCCTGGGAACATCAGCTACAAATCCAATCACGCGGTAAGGTGATGATGATCAGGAAGAAGAGATGACATCTTCTGAATGCAAATCAGCCCTGTCCCCAGAGGTGTGCCGGTAGATTCACCCACCTCAGCAACTTCACAATGGCACTAGAAGACTCAGAGTGAGATGATAGAGACACCACAGCATACAATGACTGCCCCACCACCACGATGCACATTTACTCTATCACTTGCATCTACTTCTCAAAAGAAGCCCGTTTGAGTGCCCCAAGAAAAGAAGACAATCCCGGCTACTGTTAGAGGCATGTAGAGGCAGGAAGTGCACAATTAGCGAAACCACCCAACTGCACATTTGTACAATGGGAAGCTGGCAAAAATGTTAGCACTGGACTTCCTCCCTTTTTCATTTGTGGAAGGAGTGTTTTTTTTTTAGAATTTGTGGCAGCCATCTGCCCAAAATGGAAGGTACCTAGTAGAACCAATTTTGCCAGATTGGCTCTTCCAGCGCTGCATCCCGATGTGCTGCAGTTGGTTAGACAAGCTTTGCAGCAAAGTGTTGTTCCTACCATTCACCTGATAGCAAACATGTGGGCCAGTTGTAAGGCAACTGATTGCATGTGCATGACTGCACACTGGATCTCTTTTGCAGGGGTAAAGCAAAATATATCTTCAAGTCTTGGCCCTGAAGAAAGTTTTAAGAGCATTCAGTGGCATGCAACAGTGGGCATGTTTGCCGTGGAGAAATCTCATACAGCTGTACTCATCTTGGAGGAATTTAACAGCAAGGTGTATAAATGGCTGCAACACAGAGGTCTTAGAATTGGATTTGTTACCACAGGCAATAGCAGTAACATAGTCAAGGCCATGTCAGACAGAGGCTATTTCAGGTTTCTATGTTTGAACCATTGCATCAATCCGGTGGTGCAAGACTTCTCCAAAAAGGAAGTCATAGTCAGCAACATACTGACCACCTGCAGAAGAATCTTCCCCAATTTCAGCTATTCTTTTAAAGCCCGGAAACAGCTGTGTATTATTCAGCATAATAATAGAACACCAATCAAAGCCCTGATACAGGAGGTGCCAACATGTTGGAACTCCACCTTTTACATGCTGTAACGTCTGTTTGAGCAGTACAAACAGATCAATGGCTACGTCATTCAGAGAGTAACGAAAGCTATGACCATGGATGTGGACAAATGGGGCCTAGTCAAATGCCTGACATAGATGCTACTCCCTTTTGAGGTTTTCACATGGGAAGTTAGCAAGGAGGGCAGTACGATGGGCCAAGCTATCCCATCACTGAATCTCCTACAAGACCAGGTAAAGAAGGCACCTGAAAGGTTAGTCCCACAGGTGTGAAAACACAAAAACACATTCCTTGGTTGAGAGCTTAATTCTGTGCTTGGCTACATAAATAGGGCTGCAACATGGCATCATCGAGTCCAAACAGTGCATATGTGGCAAACTACTTGATGAACAGTACAAAACAATTCTGCACACTTTCTTCTTTTTTTCTGAAGGGAATGTTTCAAAATACAAGAGGTGCATTGTAGAGCAAGCCAGAGACTTTGAAAAAGAACAACTGGAACTTCGAGCCCTAACCCTCAGCTCTGGGGTGCCACCTTCAACTTCCAGAGAGGGCAATCTTGTCTTACAGCAGCCAACAACACTATCAACCAGAACACCGGCAAAACAGCAAAAGAAGGACCAGACCCAACGTCAGCATCATATTAGTTTTAATTGGCAGGGCTCAAGTCCAGTACAGAAGTGATTGCAAAACAGATAGAGCAAGTGGTAGCACCAATAACCATACACAGGTTTTTCCAGGAGTATCTGGATGATACAAAAACGGTCTATGTGGATCAAAATCCATTGGAAAATGTGCCAATGGCCAGGCAATAAAGTATCTTGTTTTTCCTGTTGCCAGTGTGTCTGCTGAACATGTGTTCAGTGCAGCAGGTGCGGTCGTCACAGTGAGAAGGACCAGTCTTGCACCTCAATATGTGGAGAGATTGACTATGATCAAAATGAACCAACATTTTATACACACACAATTACACCGTTCCTGAAACAGCAGCACAGGAGGAGGAAGAGGATGATTGGCCCGAAATTGAATCAAATGTGCCAGCTGACCAACTTCTGGATGAACCCCCTGAGTTTAAGGACAAACTCTACTTCCCGAAGTATGTCAGTGCCACCATAGAACTTTTTATATTTTTTGTTAAACTTAGTTCTTTCTTTTTAAAACAAACAAAATTAGCTAGAGAAACATTATCATTTTTATGTCAGATTTATGCTGCCCTCATTTCTTTTATCAGTCACATATATATTGCTGGATTGCAGTTGGACCAGTCAGCATTGAAGAAGCCTCGACAATTCCTTCATGACATTGGGGACAATGTCTGCCCCCTTGAATGCCTATTGCCTAATGCCTATCCTTTTTTGCAACACCTATTTCTAGAAGGGCTGCCCCATAAAATCATTAATTATGTACAGGATAGCCTACCAATACCAAATTCCAATGTGTTGCCTCCATCAAAGATGATTTAATGCCTAAAACCTGAACTACCTGTGTTTGGACTGGATGAGGTAACTTGAACTATTGCAACGGTGAGTGACTGATTGCGTGAGTGATGATTTAAGTTGATTGATGTTTTATGTGGTGGCAGACACTGAGGGATGTTGTGTGCTGAACTGTAATATGGTACCTTTCTTGAGATTAATATTGATTTGTATTGTTTGGGGCTTGAGTGATCAACGCTTATTTCCTTTTCCCTGTAGTTGATAATCAACTCTTTCACACTTAGCCAGATTTAATTAATTGCAGTGGTTTTCTCCTTTTTTCTGGTTCCTCAGACACCACAGTAGTCACTGTAGTTATCAAACAAAAACCTATACAAAATATTTCAATTCTGTTTCATTCACTACTTTTTCTTCAAAAGCAGTGCACTGAACTTCATGTCTGTCTTGCTCGGGTCCTCGCGATTCATGATGATGATGATGATGATGATGACTGGTCTGGTTTGGGGGCACCTGAGTCACTCAGGACTGCAGTGTGTCATGGAAGAACTCAGGTTGGGACTGGGAACTGCAGGACTACCTCATCAACAGCAAGAGGCTAGAAGTTATTATCAACTTCAGTTCAAATTTAAACCATGAGTCTGAGGCCTAGTCCTACTCAACTATGTGAAATAGAGAAAGTTGCGTTTATGAAATGCTGCTCTCTGTGTGTTTGTTGTACTTGTGGCAAAAGTGAAACTCTTAGTCCCCCTCTTGTTTTTTTTTTGCTCTGTTTCTGAGTCGTCTTATCTCGATACACTCCTCAAGAAGCCTACCTTCCTTCTGTCCTTGTTTCTGAAATACAGTTTCTCTTTTACAGTCCGCAGGACTTCTTCTAGTCTGCTTCACGAACCAAAGGCGAAAGTTAGCTCAACTCACCAACACTTCTGCTTACCTACCAGACCAGGGCAGAAAGGCCCCAAAGAGTAGACGTTCCCGAAGAGAATGCAGATGCACCACCCAATTGTGCAATACAGTATCATTTTTCTTTTAAGAATCATATTAAATAAGAGAATTGGGTGGGTGGGTCCACTCCCTTTCATAGAAGACTGAACATTTAGATGTATGGTAAATTGGTTCTTGGGGGCAGAAGAATTATTTGCAATGCTTTCATCTGTACTCTGTCATACTCATTCATTTGTTCCTTCTAACTATAGTCTGATGATGGTGAATGATGTGCTGATGAATGTTGGTGTTGTGTTGTAGTGTTTGTCTTTGTCAAACCTTTCCCCAAATTCCATCACCCATCCATTCATCAAACATCTAACTCTCTTCCCCCGAGCTGTGTGATTTATTTAGGTGTGTTAAAATTACACCATCAATGGATCACACACTTGGGGTGGATGTGGGGAACGCAACGCCAACTTACTATAGAATCCTCAAAGCAGTAGCCCACACTAGCCCATTACCAACCTGCACATTAAAAATGATCCATAGGTTTTTAGATATAGAATGAAGAACATGAGTTGTCAGCATCATTATCATTAAGGTCTTGTGTTGCCTAACCATAAAAGCATAACCTAAGCTTGTCGACACCAGACTTTGAGTCCATTTTTGATAATTGGAGGATTTCACAAATAATGCTGCTTGCTCCACATTAGTAAAAACTTACTGGTTTTGTAATTTTTTTCTATTTTAGCACAATCAGACATTCTCATTGTGTCATCGTCATCATCACATTTTACTCAGGTGGTGTCAATTCTTTGTAAATGTTTGATAAATATATGACTCACTTAGTCTTCTACTTAAAGGTAGGTGTCTACAATGAATATTCAATCAATAATTCTGCTCAATCCTACAGTTGGAGCTCACCGGGGTGGAACTGGAAATGGGACCTCACTTGTGAAGATGTGATGCCTCCCCTGTTATTGCTGCATGTATATTCAGGTAAGACAACTAGTACGGATGTAATTTAAATTAGTAAAAACGAAATTATTGCTACTATTTTTTATCGAGATAGTTCAGACCCTCGACACAGCCTAGGTCATCTCATTGTGGCAGCATTCCTCATAATGGACAAGATAGTTAGAGAAGTATAAGCCTAGATTCTATACCTGTGCTACGTTATCTCTAGTCTTAAGTTACAAGCACATAAACAGGCTGTGTAAAACTACTTGAAGGCAGCAGTGCAAACTAAAAGTGAAATTAACTACTTCGGGCATCAACTTAGATTATAAAAAATAATGTCCCCCTTTATTTACAAAGCAACCCACCCTCTCTACGCAAACACATTGCCCACCCCTCTCCCAAACAAAACTGACCCAAGACCCAAAACTCTAAATGATAGTCTCTCAAGTCCCACTCCCAACTCCCTCCCACCTTCTCCACCTAGCCCCAACGAACAACAAATCCCTCACACCAAAACAAAACAAAATATTTTTAAAAAGGGTTAAAAGAGGACAATATCATTGTCAGTCCGGAGATGGTCCATGCTATGCTCCATCTAGATGAGCTGGCGCTCGCTAGTGTCCAGCCGCTGCAGGATGCTGCACAGCAATACCTGTTGCCATTCTGGTAGTGGGAGGCAGCAGTTGGCTGGTGGCAGTGGTGGGATGGCGGGAAGACAGGAGGCTGAGGAGGACCAGCTGCACTGGGGTACGGCAGCTGTGCATTGATTTCTTTCTCCTCCTCTTCCAGGATCATAAGCCTTCGGTATTCCTGCTGGATACCCCCCAGACCTCTGCCGCCGCAAATGGGCGGCTCTCTTCTGCCTGTCGGGTGGTCCGGCTGACCCAGCTAAAGCAGCTATATTGAGAAAAACAAAAGAGACTAATTATAAACAATGCTCTAGGCAAAGCAAAATACAAGAACAGGGGTATCGGGCCAAGGATACTGCACTTTATCCAATCTAGTCTGGTGGGATAAATTGATTGTGGGTGCTAAGAACCTGGAGTCATATACCCCTAGACTCCCAACAAAATTTCAAACAGCACAATGGTTAAGCACTCCACACAGTGTACATTTAACAATAGTAATTAATACAGTAATCCGAAAGGAACACTTCAGTAGGACTCAGAGTTCTTTTCTCTGCTTTTATTAACAATCTTCAAAAAACGTACTTACGTTTTTTGAAGATTGTTAATAAATGCAAGAAAAGAACTCTGAGTCCTACTGAAATGCTCTAGGCAAACAATTGTTTTAAATTACTGCGTGGCACAGTAGCAAGACATTGCTGGTCTTCTAGGGCCATTGGAATTTATTTGATGTGATGAATATGATTAGGAGAATCACAAGTCCAATTTTCTGTTTTCTGTTACCCACAAGTGTTGCCAAACATAAAAAAGCATTGGCTGTGTAGCAGAAAAGTAACAGGCAAAGAATAACATCACAGGGTTAAACAAGCAGTGAATTGGATTATTTGTTCCTTCTAGAGGCTTTTCAAGTAACTATAAACAGAGTCAGACAATTTGAGTTGAAAAATAAATGACTTCTCATTGATGAGTGCGGCATTATACACTATTATGGAGTACAAGTGGTGTGTGGTGCTAAAATAATGAAGCCATGCTAGTCAGCGCCTCTGCTAGTTTGCTTCTGGCTGCAGCTGTAGTTGACAATTATCTATTTTTAATTCCAATGGCCCTGCTCTTCACCAAATGCATTTCTCTTTCTACCTTGTCTTCAAAGAGGCTGATGAGTAATAAATCAGATACTATGCCAGTCACACACCTCATTTATGAAATGCAGATATTAATATATTATCCTGTCTGCCATAAGTAGACGTTGAGGAAAATGAATCTAATGGACTGCACTACAGGTAAAGTACAGATTATATAGATTTTATTTGGCACATTTGTCACTGTGTATCCCTTATGCCAAACTTGATATCAAATCATGCACTTACTCACACTTTACTCTGTAGCCTTGCCCACCACCACATTTTCTTGCCCAATGGCACTTTGGAGCTGATGAAGATCTGGTGCTAGGGCTCCATCACCTCAGTAATCAAGATCTCATTCTCCTCCTGACTGAACTTGCACTTTCTCTTCCCCTGGGACTCTAGCTGGTCATCCTGGCTGATAGCGGGGATGATGTGGTTGTTCCATAATGGCTTTCATGTAAGTGTAACTTTTTTTTCTTATATCAGCGTTTTTAAGTTGTTTTCCCGCTGGGCACTGAAAAATTACGTTAGGCCAGCTAGTATGTATTTTCTCACCTCTAATTGGTCGAACATCACTTTTTGTACCGTAATGTGCATTTTTTATTTACTCGCCGCTGACTTTAACATCAGTTTTTTCAGCCGCTAAATTTTCCAAAAGCCATGTAGCGCCATATTGTAAATGTGACGCTAACATGGTATTACGAAGTGTTCAACCACAGCTGTAAAATGTTTGATGCTCTTCTGCAGCAAAACAGCAGAGTGCCATTTTTTGTAAATATATCCCCCACTGTTGTGAGTATTCACAAGCATTCCCATGTGCACGTGGCAGCCAAGAAGCGGACACCACTAGGACCAGATGCTCCTGCAAGCTCACTGAAAGACCAAGTTCCTTCTGCTAATGCTTTGACTTTCAGCAGAGGGTAGCAAGTTCTAACAACCAGGAGGGGGAAATACATTTAGGCATAGCTGACAACTAAACAGTAAACACAATGTTTAGGGTGCCCAGTCAGTGCTATGACATTTTAGGACTGGTGTTAGCCAATACCATTGCATGTTACTAGCATGATGGCCCAGATTTACTAAATCATGACACATTGCAAAGCATATATATAACATAAATTTCCCTATTTACCATGATATGGCACACCACTGCTCTGTCCATGTGCTGGCGCACATGTGATAGCCTAGCACAAACACAGGCACCCTTGTGTCATGACACAAGTGTGTCTGCATTGTGGTCAGGATAGATTTTGTGCATGAAGGCTACCTTCCTTCAGAAAGCTATCCTTGGGAAGATACAGATATTTCTCCTTGTTTCACCAAGGTCTGGAAGGCACACAATTTTGGTGTAAGCCCAGGTTTTATGAGTTTAGTAAAATAGGTAGATGCATAGATGCATTGGTAGGCATTACCAATGTAATGCCTCTGTGATGCAGGTTAACAGAAGGCAACACAAAGCACTGCCTTGTGTTAGTTTGCAGGTGAAATGTGAAGCAAGACCATGCAAATATCAATTTGTGTGGCTTTGTAAATGTCATTTAAGCACTTTTGTTGCATTGTGTTGACTTGTGTGGTGGAAGGGCAATGCAAATGCATAATAATTCTGGTCCTATGTGCAAAGTATACATACTTTCAGGGTGGTTTCAGCCAGCCCTCCTCAGCCATTAGTCTGCAATTATGGAATTCAGATTTTTCTTCTTCCCACTGTGCCCCCCAGTGGGCGAAGCTCCTGCTTGTGTGAAAACAAGGTACTATTTCCCCCTACTCCGCCCTGCACACAAGTGTAGTCACTCACTGCAGGGGGATCTCTGTCCCCTTTTGTAAAACAGGCAGGGATGCTGCATGCACAGAGAAAGAGAGGCCAGCCACTTCAAACAGCCAGTCCAGCTTTCACTAATGTGCTGCCCCTGGAGCAGCATGAGGTTGCAGCATCTCTGGAGGCAATGCATCATGTGTAATAGAGCACAATGCCCCTGTCTACACCAGGTGCCCTGTGTTAAATGTGCACTGTAACACAACCAGTGACGTTGTGCCCTATCTATTGTACGTGCCCAGGTGACATGGGTTCCTGCCTGAATACATGTACATGGAAATATGCTACAACTGCCAAGAGAAGTTATATTGTTCACGTTTTGGGAAGAAGTGTTAGACTGTCATCTATCACATTGTATCGTACCATTAAATCCTTTAACCTTGTGTTGTTTACAAAGTAGTACTACCAAACAGACATTCAATGATACTGTTACCCACTTCGCTGCTAGGCCTTATCCCCCTTGTGCTGAGCCTTCTTTTGGCTATTTGGAGTAGTTTGCATTTAGACCCCTATAATTTTTTGTCCACATAAGATACCCACTTTAAACTTGCGTCCTTTTCTTAAAACATCAAGATGATTCTAAAGGTACTCAGGGTTTCTGGGTTCCCTTCGAGGGGACTGAGAAATTTGCCAAAATACAGCGACATTTTGTGTTTCCTGAACAAAATGGGAAAAGGTTGCTGCAGAAGAAAGCATTTGGGGCCAGATGTAGGTCACCAAATACCAGTCGGTAACGGACGATTTTGGCCGTTACCGACCCGTATTTGGTGATTGAGATGTAGGGGGCCTTAAATTTACTGATTCGGTATATTTACAGAATCGGTAAATTTACCGATTCTGTAAATTACCGAATCTGTAAATTTACCGAATCTCAAATTTGTGATGCAGGTGGCACTGAAAACAGTGCCACCGGCCCTTAAGAATTTGTTATTCACCATGACATACTATGTCATGGTAAATAACGAATTCCTGTGTACATGCACATCTGTGCATGTACACCTGTGCCATGTGGCACACAAGCCAGAATCAGGGGTGCAACAGGGTGTCAAGGTGACACCCTGTCTCCCTTGCAAATTCGGTAATTTTACCGAATCGGTATTTACCAATTCGGTAATTGACATTGATTCCTATGGGCCTCAAGGCCCATAGGAATCAATGGTAATTAATGAATCGGTATCAATGGCAATTACAGAATCAGTAAATACTGATTCATTAATTACTGAATCATACCGATTCAGTAATTAATTCGGTAAAATTACCTACATCCCGATTGCCAGTTCCTAAATACCGAATCGGTATGATTCAGTATTTAAGAATCGGTAATCTGGGATTACCTACATCAGGCCCCTGGTGTTTTCCCTGCAAACTGTATCAACAAAGGGGTTGTGGGGCTAAAATCACCATCTTCCCAGCTTTCAGGAATAGGTAGACTTTTGTCAGAAAACATTTCTACATAGTGTTGGCATTTTACCGGGCACATTGCCTATTTTCATATTTTTGGTGCTTTCAAACTCCTTCCAGTTAGTGGTAGAAATTAGTGTGAAACCAATAATGGACCTCAAAAAAGTATACATTTCAGAAAATTAGGCAAACTTCTGAATTTAGCAAGGGGTCGCTTGTGTAGATCCTTTAAGCTTTTCCTATAGCAACTAAAAATTGAAATAAACTAAATTTAGAAATTGAGTTGAAATAAAGAACCTCATGAGCCTACGTTTCCACCTATAATTTCTTTTAGTATGGCCGATTTTTTAAAACAATATACTGTTATGTCTGCTGGACCCTTCTGGGTGCGGGAATATAAAGGACTTGTAGGTTCACTAAGACCAAAAGGTACCCAGAGCCCATAGCTGAGCTTCGTCTTGCAATGGTTTTTCATTGGTATACAGCAATTCCTTTGGTAAAATATAAAGAGTAAAAAATAGGTATCAAGGAAACCTAATTAGTCCTGAAATGGTAACTAAATATGTAGTTTAGAAGCAGTGTTTTTTTTTCACATCAGCAAATTTGTTGGTACCTGTTAGACCTGACATCATTGGCATTAGTCTCCCTTCCATTATTGATGGATTGCCTCCTCTGTTTTGATATGTTTTTGCTGGTTTTATGTTTTGGGCACTGTGCTACTGCTAGTCACTGCCACAGTGCAAGTGCTCCCTTGATATACTAATTGGATTCCATGATTGGGTTATTTGATTTATCTGTCAGCCCCTAGTACAGTGCACCATGTGTGCCCATGGGCTTGTAAATCAAATGCTGCTGGTGGGCTTGCAGCACTGGCTGTGCCACCCACAGAAGCAGCTTGTAAAGTGTGTCTCAGGCCTGCCATTGCAAGGCCTATGCACAGTCTAGCACTGCCATGTCGACCTGGCCAAGTGCACCCACTTGCCAGTCCCAAAACCTTCCCTTTGCTTTATATTAGAAACCCCTATGGTAGGCCCAAGGGCAGGGTGCATTGTAAGTATAAGGTAGGACATGCTCTGATGTGTGTAGCATGTTCTAATAGCGAATTACAGCCATTTTCGTTTTTCACTATTGAAGCCTACCTGTTCTCATAGGCCAGAATGGGCAGTTAGAATATTACATTCTTATAATCCTAACTGACTCAGGGAACATGGTAGAAATTCGAATTTAGTATACCTGAACTCAGAATAATAAGGTACATCTTTTAGTAAGGTTTTTTTTTAATATTCTGTGTTTGCAAATACCACTTTTAGAAAGCATTTGCTTGCCTAACCATTTGAACCTGCCTCTTCTGGGTTGTACATTCCTTGTCTGGGTTTGTAAGTGACAGGGCTGGGGAATTCCAGGAGACAGGCTGGGGCAGCCCAGTGGTGAATAGAGAGATCTGCATCTAGATGGGAGGGAGGAGTTGCACCTGGGACCTGAATAGGGCTGGGCCTTCCCTCTACAATGCCGACTCCACCCCCTGTGGCTTGTCTGATGTCTCTGCCCTGCGAAAGGAGAGGAGGAATCATGTCAACAGAGTGCTCCAGAGTTGTATCTTCCCTCCCCTGTGCTGGCTCCACCTCCTGTGGGGCGGCTGATGTCTCTGCCCTGCACAGTGAAAGGAAGAAGAGAGCCATGTAAACAAAGTGCTCAGGAACTGGTTTGGACTAGGCAGCGGCCTCTCTGCCTTCAGAGAACAAAGGATTTGGGGTATAAATATTGGGACCCTGATCCCAAGAAATTAGATCACTTCTGGAACAAGAAACCTTTCTGCCAAGGAGAAGAACCAAAGAAGCTGCAGGAGTTTGGACTGCCCCTCTGCCAGTGTGCTGTTTGCTGGGTTGGCCTGCAGAGGTTGCTTCATTGCCAAGGGAAAGGAGAATGAACTTTGTAAAGACTTTCATCTACAGAATATTCTCCAAGGGCTTGAGCTGTGCTTGCCTCCTTCTGAAGTCTCAGAGACAAAAGACTTCACCTCCAGCTCCCTCCTGAATTTCCTTGCTGGGAATTCTGACTAAAGTCACTTGCGTGCCGCTGTGAGCTGAAGCGCGACGCATCGAGAAGAAGCGTGCCATCGCCGCAGCTGAAATCATCGCAACACCGGAGAAGCGAGCCTTCGTCGCATCTCCCCGTAAGCGTGTGTTCATCGAAGCTGCCTGCTGTCGCATCACCGGAGAAGTGTGACGCCATTGTGAGAGTCGCCATCGCATCACAGGAGAAGCGTGTCGCGGGGCCTCTCGGGGCTCCAAAGTACAGAGTCGTCGCAAGGCTGCCAGGTAAGCATGAGCGGATTTTGCGGATTGGCAATCCGCGAATTTTGCGGATTTGCGGATTCGCAATCCGCAAAATCCGCGAATTCCCGCGAATTTGCAGATTTTTTTTTTTTTGTGTTCGCCCGTGTTTCTGCCAGTTCGCGAGGGTTTTTACAATTTCGCAATTTGCGAACTTACCTGTCGGGTCGCAAGTTTTGCGAACTTGTTGTTTCTACGTGTCCAGCCTGTTTGGGACACTCTTCTTCATCACTGCCACTCTCTGTCACCACTGCCACTCTCTGACTACTCATGCCACCCTCTGGCCCACCCATGCCACCCTCTGTTTCATCACTACACCCTCTGGTTGTCCAGTGTACATTATTTTCGGCAAAGCAAAGCACACCTTCCCTGCCTCAAGTGACCTGAATTAATTTGGGGCTGATTAATGTGTCACAGAATATTTTTTTAGCTGGCACCTGCTTCCTTAGTGCGCCCTGATTAGTGATCTTTTGCACTTGCTAAGTGCTTTCATTGTTGCAAAATTAGTTACAACACCTGCCCTGCCCCAACTGACAATAATGAATTAGGGGCTGATTAATGGATTTTAACTTCCAGCCTGGCTCCTGCTTGTCTCCCTTAGCTGTAATTCAGGACCTTTGTGGCATATGTGTAACTATTCTGAGGTTCAGAGCAGGGTCACATAATAGTTTCAACTGGCAACTGAACTCTGGAGGGGCCCCTCAGGAAGCCCTACAGGAAATGGCTACTAATGATGTGCCTGAACTTTTGAACCTGGTAAGTAGTTACTTTCAGTTTTGCCAAGATCGTATTTCTGCAATTTCGCACTTATTCGCGGGGCGCGAACTCACGCTAACAGTGCGAGCAGTGCGAGCAAAATCCGCTGCTCGCGGATTTGCGGATTTTGCGGGAAATTCGCAAATCTCGCGGATTGCGGATTTCCCGAAAATCCGCAAAATCCGCGAGCGGAACGGATTTTCCGCCCACGCCTACTGCCAGGGCGTCATCACATTGTCATCTCATCGCCGCATCAAGGGCGCCATCTTCTTGCATCGCAAAGGGATCATCGCATCGCATTAAGGCGCCATCTTGCGCACCGCAACAGGCCGCAAGCCGAGAATCTATGCATCACCTCCGCACCGGTAAGGCTCACAACCAGTCCCCTACTCTGCGCAAGCATTGAGGCAGGACGCAACTGTTCCCCCGGGTCACGGAACCGACGCATCTCCCCTTTTGCGAGCCTTTTGTTCACTTTGCGTTACGCATCCAGGTACTTTGTTGAGAACTTTGTTGCATTTACCATCAACTTAAACTAAGAGACTTTAATCATCTTTTAAGCAATCTTAAGTGTAATATTGCTGATTTTTGTCGTTTGTGGTCTTGTGTTTAAGTCTATATAAAGAATACCTATTTTTATAAAACCTGTGCTGTGTCCATCTGTAGTGTTATCACTGTATTACTGTGTATATTCACAAATGCTTAATACACTGCTTCTGAGATAAGCCTGTCTACTCGTTCCAAGCTACCAAGGGGGTGAGCATGGGTTATTAAGGAGTGTAATCCCCTTATCCTGACTTAGAAGTAAGGGTCCCTATTTGGACAAAGGTGAATACCATTGCCAACTAGAGACCCCCAGATCTAATAGTACCCATACTAGCATGTGAATTAGAGGCCATTTTTCAAAATAACTTATTTTCTACACTTTGTCTTATGGTACACATTATGTTATCAGATGCCCCCTACCTGGTAGTAAGGGGAATCCCTGCATGCTTCACCTCCCTGGATGCCGGCGGGTGTCTAGTTTTTAGAAATGTCTGGGTTTGGTAGGTTTCCCTAGATGGCTGCAGAGCCTGGTACTAAAACACAAGAGGCTCTTTTGTTTTGTGATAGATGGGGAAACACCTGGGTTTTTGCTCCTGGGTTTGGTGGCCATCTAGGTAAACCTACCAAACCCAAGCATTTTGATAACTAGACGCGTGTGGTGTCTAGGGGGTGTGGCTTGCGTGGATCCCCAACTTTGTTTTAGCCAGAAGTCCCTGCAAGCCTTAAATTTTGCTAAAAAAAGATGTTTTCCTCACATTTCTGTGTGAGATCAGCGTGCAAGCACAAATTTCCTGCCACCCAGAATTCCCCTCTGTTTCCTGATAAAAATTATACCTCGCTTGTGTGGGTGCCCAAAGCAGAGTCAGCCTAAACATCTATAAAATGAGAAACTGAGGGGGAACCAAAGCGTGTCCATAAGGGCAGTTTTTTAAATACAAATTTAGGATGACTCTATTCAATATGACTCTGCCTTGGGCACTCACACATGTGAGGTATCATTTTTATCGGGAGATCAAGGGGAACGCTGGGTGGTAGGAAATGTGTGGCACTGCGGTGATCCTTCAACTTTCCCACACAGACATATGAGGAAATTTGACTTTTTAGCTAAATTTGAGGTTTGCAGTGGATTCTGGGTAGGAAAACACTTGGGGATTCTACGCAAGCCACACCGTCAGCCAAGTGACAGTCCACCCACACCACCAGCCAAACGCAGGTCCACACACACCGCCAGCCAAGCACCAACCATGTATACTGCCAGCCAAGCACCATCCAACACATACCGCCAGCCAAGTGCCAGTCTACACACACCGCTAGGCAAACGTTAGTCCACACACACTGCCAGCCAAGCGCAAGTCCAAACACACCACCAGCAAAATGGCAGTACACACACAGCCAGCCAAATGGCACTACATGCAGACCGTCAGCTGAGCTCCAGTTCTCACACACACACACACCGAAACATTCCCATGTATCTAGTGGTTTAGAGCCTATCCATATCAGTCATCTGTCCTGGAGGGGGGCAGAAATGGCTTAAATGTGTGCCTAAAAAAAGGGGAGGAGCGACCCTTGACAATGGGGCCTCTCCACGACATGCAGATAAACATATCCTTGGTGCTTAGTGGGCTTTCTGCCCCCACTCAGGGGGCAGGACGGGTGTGATAACCAACATCTATCCCCTGGGGGGGAGAAAGACTTTGCCCAGTTATTTTTTTTTGGGGGCCGGGGGTCATCAGCATGCTCAATCTGGGCAGACCTGCCCCTACACAATGTAAAAATTGTCCCTGGTGTCTAGTGGGCTTTCTGCCACTCCAGGGGGCAGATCAGGCAGGGGGTATTTTCCACATATGCCCACCCAGCGGAGCAGAAAGACTGCCCTTTTGGGGGGGGGTATTGGCATGCCCCTTCAGGGCAGCCCCTACCCCTGCACAAGAAAAAATAGTCCCTCGTGCCAAGTGGGCATTGGAGGGCAGATTGGGGGATATTGTCACAATATGCCCCCGGGAGGAGGTAGAAAGACTGGGCCCATTTTTTATGGAGAGGTGGGGTCATTGGCATGCCCATTCATGGCTGACCTTACCCCTACACTAAGAAAAGAAAATTATTTCCCCATATCCCTCGAATGCGCCAGAAAGACTGGCCATTACTTTTTGATGGGGGGCATTGGCAGCCCCTACCCCTCTTTTATCTAAAAAAAATCAATTCGGTCTAGTGGGTTTTATGCCCCACTGGTAATAACCCCTATCTGCCCCCACAGGAAGGGCAGAATGACAGTTATTATTAGGTTGTGAGGGAATGGGGGAATTTTCATGCCCAATGTAGGCCGTCCCCACTCATCTTTCATTAAAAAAAAAACAATAATCCCTGGTGCCTAGTGGGCTTTCTGACCACCGGGGGGGGCAGATTAGGGGTAATAACCCCCATCTGCCCCCTATGGCAGAAAGACTGTCCTTTTTGTTTAATTGGGTGGTGGGGGCTTTGGCATGCCCAGTTGGCCAGTTGGGCAGTCCCCGCCCCTATGTTTACAAAAAAAGAATCCCTGGGGCCTAGTAGACTTTCTGTACGCATCCTTCCCACGGACTGATCGGACTAAAATATTTAGGGGAACAAGAGACCTTGCACAGAGGGCTGCTCCTGCCTCCCTGGTGTCTAATAGAGAGGATCCCTGCTTGGGGATCGCCCTCCTGTGGCGATTCCTAAGCAGAGATACACTAGAGATTCTCCCCTTTCTAATTGTACCTCACCGGTCTGCCTAGGTGTTCGGGGGCTGAGATAGACCCACTAGCACGTACGCAGTGAAAGTGAAATGAGCCAATCGGCTTATTTCACTTTCAGTGTAATGACGTTAGCGCGCCATGATTATCATTACACTAAAAAACTCTTTCTCTGCTTCCAAAACTAAAAAAAAGAAAAGGAAATCCCTCTGCTGTTTACAGCAAAGAATCCCTGGGGCCTAGTAGACTTTCTGTACCCATCCTTCTGTTTACAGCAGAGGGAATTGGTGGTTGTGTGCAGAGAACGGAATGGTTCCGTCCTCGACGCACGAGCACTGTGGCGCGTGATGGAACCCTTCCGTTGTGCGCACACGGGTTAAGGTCCTAATTTTATTTGAGTTTCTGAACCTACGCCATCCTAAGGTCCTACTTTTATTTGAGTTTCTGAACCTACGCCATCCTTCAAAAAACTATATTTGTCCTCGTTACAATAGCCTCAGTAAAGCACAGGATTTAGAAGCAATTCCATGTCTATAAATCAGGGCACAGAACTAGTATTAGGTTGGAAAATATGTGTTATGGGTGTTTGAATGTCCTCTTTAAAGACTGGATCTACCAGGGACTCTACATAAAATTGACATCGAGTATTAGCCAGCCCTCTGCTGGGGACTGCAATCTGCATATGGACAAAGGTGTCTGAAGCATATAGGCTATGTTAAGGATTCGTAGCAACATCTCTTATGTAAGCATCTAGTAGTCTCCCCACAAGAGTGTACCATGTTGGTAGGAATACAACAAGTACTCCCTTTCAGATCTGTATCTGGGCCTCTACTCGTCTACTAGGTCTGCTGCACCCTTAATGTCCCATACCATCTTATGAGCTCTGAGATTGCTGACGGCTCTATTTTGGGAGCAGTACAGGTCCGGGTTCAACGCTAAATTAAAATCTCCACCCCATATGAGTAGGTCAGTACTGCACGTCGGTTGTGAAGGGAATATCTTCTAAAGGCGCGGTGCCATTTGTGTTGGGTGCATAAATGTTAAGTAGTGTCGCTCTATTCATTTTTTTTTTTTTAGTTCAGTAGTTTTTATTGAAAAAGACATATATACAAGGTACAGAGTAAAACACATGGGGAATGGGAAAATGAGGATAGGAAAATGAAAACGCCCCTGGGGTGGGGGAGGAGGGGACGTCGTGCGAACACTGTCTCAACACTGTCTCTTGTTGGCCTGTGCTTGTAAGTTCATATTCCATGTTCTCACGCTGGCTTCATCCTCTTATCGTTTCCTTTAGACTTCCCCCGCATCCCTTGCGTGCTGTCTGGTTGTCTTTCTACCCCCCTGGTGGCTCGAAGAGAAAGGAGAAAGAGAGGTGTAGAGATATGGAGAGTGTGGAGAGCAATTGTGTCGCTGAGTAGGTGATGCATGTGGATTGTGAGCGTTGCCTAGTCTGGGCGTTTAGGGAGGCTTATAGGAGGTCAGGTAGTTGTCTAGCGTCATCCACATCTCGCTTTTTTTCCCGGAGTTCAGTAGGCTGTTCGTTGTTATGGTGTCGGCTGCCTGTAGGAACGTGACCCAGTTAAACCAGGCTTTGAAAGTTGCCTTTGCTGTGTCTTCCCAATTGGTCAGCACCATCTTGACCGCCGCTGTGAGCAGGAGGTCAATCAGGTCCCTGTCATTCCCAGATGTTATTGATGGGTCTGTGTACCCCAGTACTAGATAGTGAAAGTCCAGTGTTAGTGTGGCGCCTGTTAGGTCGTTAATGAACGTGTTTATTGCGTCCCAGAATTTCCTGGTTTTAGTGCAGTGGAAGAGTAGGTGTGCCAGGTCCCCCTTTTGCATGTTGCAGTTCCAGCAGGAATCGTTTTCTCTGATTCCCATGGCGGCCAGGCGTGCCGGGGTCCAGAAGGCTTTGTGTAACAGCCAGAATTTTGTCTGGTCTAGAGTCGTTGTCACCTTCCTTCTTGATGATGAAGACCAGAGGTCCGCTCTTTCCTCCTCGCTGAGCACTTTCCCTGCCACTGCCTCCCAGTCAGCTATAGCTTTATTATTTAGTTTAGACGCTTTGGGCCTCAGGGCTCTGTATATGTGCGCTACTTGGTGTCCTATGATGTTCAGGCCGGTGGCATATTGTATTATTGATGGGGTGAGATTGTTTAAACCTGCTTTGGCGATTGCCACCCTTATCTTGAGGAAGTTATAGAGCTCTGTGCTATCAAAATTGTATCGTTCTTTGAGTGTGTCAAAGGCTATTTGATTCCCTTTGCTCTGTAGTTGGCTCACCGTTGTTATGCCATGACGGTACCATGTGTGCATGTTCAGTGTGTTGTTCTTGTATTTTAGCCTAGGGTTGTGCCATAGGGACTCTAGGTGAGTTTGTCTGACGCTTGTGTCTAGTATTTTATCTACTTTAAGTAGGTCTATTCTTGTGTTCCTTAGTATTGCGTTTTGTTTGATTGCGGGGTGTTTTGACGCCGTGAGTAGTGCTACTGGTTCCATCCCTCCTAGCAGGTTGTGTTCTAGGGAGAGCCAGGCCGGGGTGTAGTCGCTTTTTGGGCATAGCCAGTACAAGCCCTGTTTTGCCATACAAGCTGTTTGGAAGGTCTTGAAATTTGTTATGTTAAGGCCTCCTAGTTCCTTGGGGAGTCTTAGTTTCTGAAGGCTGATTCTGGGTTTCTTCCCTCCCCATAGAAAGGTGTTTAGTAGTTTGTCTAACTTTTTATAGAAATCGGATGTGTTGGTTAGAGGCAGCATGTTAAGCATGTAGTTGACCATGGGGGTGATCATCATCTTAATGGTCTCTATCCTACCCCACCACGTAGTGAATTTGGGCGACCACCCCTCTAGTTTCTCCTTGATTTTGCCTAGAATTGCTAGTTCGTTCTGGTCTAATGTTGTTCGCAGGTCTCTTTCGAAAAGGAGGCCCAGGTATTTATTGGCTTTCCTCTGCCAGGTCAGACCCGAGGATCCCCCAAAACTGTCTTGTAGGTATGGATGTTCAGTGGTTTGCACTCTGATTTCTCTCTATTAAGTTTGTACCCCGACACCTGGGCATACTGGTCTATAGTGTCCATTAGAGCGTTTATAGATCTTTCTGGGTCTTCTGTTACAATTAGGACATCGTCCGCGTATGCTGCCAGTTTAAAAGACTCTCCCTCTACCGGTATTCCTCTGATGTTGGGGTTTGATCGTATCATGTTGAGTATGGGTTCTATTGCCAGTAGGAAGAGGGCCGGGGATAGCGGACAGCCCTGTCTCGTTCCCCTGTTTAGTTCTAACAGGTCTGACGTACACCCATTTACAACCACACGGGCTTTTGGTTCGTTGTATAGGGCCATCACCATCCTCCTGTAGTTGTGGCCTAGGCCGAATTTCTGCATGCACTGGTCTAGGTATGGCCATGACACCCTATCAAATGCTTTTTCTGCGTCTCGGGCTATCATGACCGCCGCATTGTTGCTTTTGGAAGTGTGATTGATTACGTGGCATAGTAGCCTTGTGTTGTCGTGGGACATTCTGTTCTTCAGATAGCCCACTTGTGCCTGGTGTATGAGGGAGGGTAGGTACGTATTGAGTCTAGTTGCCAGGATCTTGGCATAAATTTTACAGGCGACATTAATTAGTGAGATTGGTCTGTAGTTCTTCGGGTGTTGTGTATCTTTGCCTTCTTTGGGTATCACTATGATGTTGGCTTCTGCCATCGACTGCGTCATGCGTCCATTGTTTACACAGCTTGTGAACACTGACGTCATAGTTGGCAGGAGTGTGGTGATGTAGTGTTTGTAAAACTTGGCTGTGAAGCCATCCGGCCCTGGTGCTTTTTTGTCCTTCAGACTTTTGACCGCCCTTTCTATTTCATCCCTAGTTATTTCTGAGTCTAATCTCTCCCTTTGATCCTCTGTCAGTTCTGGTGTTGTGATGTGTTCCAATAGTTTTTTCCCCGCGTCTGCACCTAGCGTCTCATCTCTTTTGTAGAGTTGCTCATAGAAGTCCCTAAAGGTGTCGAGTATTCCCGTGTTTGTCGTGTGTGATTTGTTTGTACTGTCTCTGATGGCTGCTATGGTGTGTTGTCTCTGTTTACCTTTGAGATACGCTGCAAGTGCTTTCCCTGCCCTGTTCGCCGAGCATAAGTTTATTGCTCTGTATTTATTGATCCATGTCCCCGCCCTCTCGCTGAGGATCTTGTTCAACTCGTACTTTTTCTTTGTCAGGGTCGTGAGAGTGTTCCTGTCCTCTACGTTGGCTATGTGGCCTGATTCTAGTTTTTTTATTTCGCTCTCTAGGTCCTTTATCTTCCTGTTTCTCTCCTTGTTCTGCCTCCCCTTGATACTTATAATTGTTCCCCGTATTGTGGCTTTCAGTGCGTCCCAAAGCGTCTCTTTTCCAATGTCTGGGCTGTCATTGTGTTCGAGGTATTCTTTTATGGCTAGTTCTATTTCATCTCCGCTCTTTGTGTTTTTAAGAAGGTCGTCCTTGAACCTCCATCTGCGCGCCGGGCGTTCATTGTGTTTGCCCGTTAGCGTTAGGCTGATGTGAGAGTGGTCTGAGATAGTCCTTGGGCCAATCTCTGTGTGTTCAATAAGGTGTGTGTGTGTGTCTGATATGAGTATATAGTCGATTCTGCTGTATGAGTTGTGTGGGTTTGAGTAGAAGGTGTAGTCTCTTTCATCTGGCTTCTGTAGTCTCCATGGGTCTGCTAGTCTTATTTTTGCGCACAGGTTCCGTAGTGGGTTGCCTCTCAGTGTGCTCTGACTTTGACCCTGCCTTTGTGGGTGTCTGTCTATGGTTGGATCCAGAACCTGGTTCATGTCTCCAGCAACTATTTGGAGCTCCCCCAGGGGCAGTGCTTCTAGTTCTTTCCCTATCTGTTCCCAGAATGTTTTATCTTCGGTGTTGGGGCCATAGATATTTGCCACATGTATCGGTTCCTCCCCCCTTAACAGGCTTGTTATAAGTAGCCTTCCTTCCGTATCTGTCTTTGTTTTGTCTGGTGTGAGTTTTGACTTCTTGCTTAGTATTGTGATGACTCCGTTCTTTTTGTTCTTTGCTGGTGAACCTAATACGTGACCTATCCAGCTGGCTTTAAGGCGGTCTATGTCTTCCCCCCCCCAAGCCTTGTTTCCTGCAGAACATAGATATCACTCTTCAGCTTTGCCAGGTGCTCTAGGACTTTCCTCCTTTTAACTGGGTGGTTAAGACCTTTCACGTTCATTGACACTACCTTAATGTCAGTCGTGAGAGTGTGGTGCGTGCTGTGTGTCATTCTCTTTTCTTTCTGAGTTGGCTGTCTGTTGGGCTCCCTAGCATGCACCGCTTACTTCTGTGTTTCGGTTCCCTATCAGCTCTCTCTCGTAGTAGAAAAGTGGTGTGAAAAGATAGAAAAAGACAAGAAAGTAGAGTCATTCCATGTGTGTTCCCCCCGCACCCCCTCCCTCTCCCCTGCCCCCTCCCCTCCCTCCCCCCACCCCCCCTTACTTGCATAGTGGGTGTGCGACAACAAAGTTCCTTTGCTCCGCTTCCCCTGAGGTAGGTTTGTTGTTGATTTCTTAAAAGGATTGTCTTTTCGAATTCCTGAGATCCTGTGCGCGCTTTTTGGGCTGGCGCTGCTTCTTGCTTCGTGTTCGCTCTATCAGTTCCCTTGCTTCACGCTTGAGCTTGAGGTAGAAATCGGTCTAGTGTTATTTATGCTTCGTTTCCTGAAAGTCACACAGAGACTTGATTGGGGCAGGTACTTAGTGTTGTCCTTCCGCCGTGTTCCTTCCGCTCTATTTCCCTTTACTTTCGTCGGTTGGTGAGGCACTTCTTTTCGGGGCGCTTTGGCCTTTAGCATCCATTTCCTCTGTCGGTGGGCCTCTCAGGTATCGCCTGAGATCCTCGGGGTCCTCAAAGACCAGTGACCTCCAGTTATCTGTAATCTTAAAGCGGGCAGGACCTGTGAAGGAGTAATTGAGGTTTCTTTTTCGCAGTGTTTCTCTCATGGCTAGAAAGCCTTTTCTGGCCTCAGCTGTGGGTTTCGAATAATGTTGTGTGAGCACGATTTTGCTGCTCGCCCAAGTGAGGTTTTGGTTTTTCCTTGCAAAGGCGAAAATTGCGTTGGTGTGGTCTGCTCTTAGGGGGGTGCAGATTATTGCTCTTGGGGTCTTTCCAGTGGCCGGTTTCTTCGCTGGAACTCTGTATGCTTTATTAACTTCAAACTGCCTATCGAAGACCAGGCCGGTAAGTTTGGGCAGCATGTCCTCCAGCATTGCCGCGCATGATTTCTCCTTTTCCTCCAGGCCCTCCGGGACCCCCAGTATTCTAATGTTGCCCCTTCTTGCTCTGTCGTCCTGCTCCGCCATTTGCTTCTGAATTGTCTTGGCAATCTTTGCGTGTTCCTTTGTGGCAATGATGTACCTGCTTGTTACATCTTCTGCTTCTCTCATCCTTCCTTCCACCGCTTCCATCCTGGTGTTTGTGCTGTGTTGGTCAGCACGGATTGCGGCCAGTTCGAGTTGCATTGTGTCAATTGTCTTTTTGGTCTCCTTTGCGACATCTTTCACCTCGTTTATTCTTTTCAGTACAGTTTCTAGTGTCGCAGTCTCTGCTTTAGGTTTTGCTGGTGACTCCATAATGTCTTTTTTAAGTTTTTTCTGGTCATTTGGGGGTTTCCCTCCTTCAGCCATTTCTTGTAGTTGTGGGTTGCTCGGGCTGCTTGGTCTGATCTGTGAACCGTCGACTGACCTTGTGTCAGCACGCTGTCTAACCTGTGTTTGGTTTGTGGTTCGTATTGCAAAATTGAGGCGGAATCGGCTCGGTGCTTTAATGTGTCGGGTCTTTGTTTTTGACCTTACCTCCTCCAGCGTATGCCTTGTCTCGTTCGCCAGTGTTGACCCGGTCGCTTGGGGCCCCCCCTCTCTGCTTGGGCGCGGTCTCCTAGTTTGTTTCAGCTTCTTTTGCGCTGATGTCCGTTAGGTTGGTCTGATGCCGAGGTGTGGCCTATTCCCCCTTGTTATTGTCCCACAATTTGTGTGGTCGAGATTGTCTGTCTTAACCCCAGACCTCTGTTGCTTGGTCTCTCTCTTAGCTTTAGCACTGACCTCCGCTCTCTTTGGTGCTGCTTAAATCGCGCTGCTTGAATCTTGCGCTCCCTTTTGGTCTTGCGCTTGGTTTTGCCCACTGGGCGCCTGGGCACCTCGTATCTTGGCAGTAGCCTTGTCCAGCTGTTCGACTCCGCTTTGGCCGTTTGTTGACTGGGCACTACTTTGTTTGGGCTTCTGCCTGGACAGATGCGGTTCTTGGGTGCCTCGCTACACTCCGCGGAGGAGCGCTCCGAGCGCTGGAGGGGGGGGGGGAGCGCCTTCTTGTGCCTCTGCTGCTTGCTTGATCGTGGGCACGCTACGGTTGTACAGTGGCAGGCGGGACACCCGCGCTGTCTTGGGTCGCTGCGGCATCTTCCCCTACCTCCCGGTGCATAGGGAACAGTTCCTTTGTTCCTTTGTTCCTTTGTTCTCCGTTCTTGCGCCTCGCCTGGCTCGTAGTCTTTGTAGGAGAGTAGGGTCTGCAATCCTATGATCACCCAGATTTTTTGCTTTTGTTTCACTGGTTTACGACTTTCTCTGGCTGTGGGCCTGCTAATCAGACCCACAGCCTGGCTGTTCTCTTTCTAAATCACGATATGTACCCTAGGTGCATTTGCCAATTGGTACTGGGCCACCTTATCAGACCCCGTACCGCAGGGCATAGGTGTACCCAGGGCCGCCAGGGGCTGCAGCATGTATTATGCCACCCCTGGCTGGCCTCCTAAATTTGACACAACTGGCTGCATGACAGCTGGGGCGAAGTCGTGTAATCACACTTTGCTTTAGATATAGTAGCCCTATATCTAACCATACAATGGACACTCGAGTTCCTATCAGTCACTCCTATGGCAGGCCTTAACAATCCTGAAGGCAGAGTGCGTGGGCTCGTGTGAGCTAGGTTCAGGCCCGAGCCGAGCCCGGTTGCAGCTTGCGGAATCAAGACCCAATGGCTGTTCCATGATAACGCGTACCATATCGGTAACTCCGGTGTCGCGCTATCCAGGCATGTCGAGTAAGGTGTCATACGAATCGGGGTGCTCCCCTCTCACCAATTCTGGCGATGAGGTTAGCGTCCCACCCTTCTAGAGGGACACGACATGTACGTAACTGTGAACCCCGGTTAAAGTTAACTGAAGCCTCAGCTCCACAAAATGGATGCTGCCACCACAGACACGAGTCTGACCTCCTGCTGCTGGGAGTCCTTCCAGCGAGGAGCACTTGGACAAAGGGTTTCCTGTCAAGGGCGGTGTTCGCACCGTCCCAGACAGGGTTTGTGTATTCTGGGTAGGTAGGGCTTTGGCGAGAAGGTGACTGCGGAGTGGCACCCCGGTGCTCACTGCGCATCTGCCGGTTAGAACCAGTTCCAGGGGCGACAGCCCTGGCCTGGGGGAAAGCCCGGCGGGGGAGAGGGGTGTAACTACCCCCCTTCCTGGTCCCACCCTTAGGGCAGGACCTAGTCATGTACCCACCCCTTTCTTTAGAATAAAGACCGGAGCGGGGACCCTTCCAAATGAGATCATCTTTGATTCAAGAACTACTTTCTACGAAAGGACATTCAAGACTCTTCTCAAGATTTCTCCCTTGTGACTAAGGAGTAGTCACCCTGCATCAGCGGGCACCAACTAAGAACTCTGCGGTTTGCTGTAAGTCCTTCCTCAAGGAATCCGACGGCCCAGCTCGACGAGAACCGGCTTCCCTGGCACCTCTGACCTCTACCCACGTCATCAGCTCAGCTGTGATCCGTGGGTGCGACGAGACCTCGAGGGACCGGCCATCATCAGAACCTGCACGCTCTTAAAAACCAGCACGACCATCGAGGTAACTCTCTGGTGAGTGCTCTGGGGTCCGAGAAGCCCCGACCCTGAGCCGCTCCAGCACCGAAGTACAGTCTCCCAGCATCTCCACGATCTGCGTGGGGCCCTTCTGCTCGCTGCTCAGCCTGTTGTCTGGTCACTAGCCGCTGGCTTGTGCCCTTCTGTGACGACATCCGAGAATCATCCTTGCTGGTCTGGTTGCTCCAGACTGGCCCTTGCTTCCATCTTTGCGAGAAGCACCCCGGACCCTCCTGGTCCACTCAAGACGCCATCTTAGGCCCACCACGTGGCCCTGAGATCTGCCAAGGCTTGTTGCCCCATCCTGGGCCCAGCGACGCCGACAGCATCATCCTTCGTGGGACAGCTCGCACCTCCACCGTGGTCGCCGACAACGCCTCCTGGTCCGTGAGACTGCAGAGCCTAGCGTCGCCCACTCACCTGGTCGAGGTGACGGCCAACCGGTGCCTTCCTGGTACCCTCTGACTACTGGCTAGTAGTACGAACTTGGTCCCCTCTGCTTTCAGGTTTCATCAATCTCCGATCCAGGCTTGGATCTCTACGAACTATTCAGCACTGGTCGCCGGCCAGCAACTCCTTTCTTCCGGCTCCTGGCTCGTCAGCGAAGACCCCGACGCCTGTAAGACTTGCGCAGCCGCAGCCCTCGTGGCTAGGTAACTCGGCATTTCGGTGCCTGCATAGCCTCCTTACTCTAGGGTCCCGAGTCCCTCGCTTCCGACTTGCCTTATCGGGTCCGCCCGAGACCTTAACCTTTCCGTGTCCTTGGACACTTGTTTTTATTGTGCACTTGAAGTATTTGCTAACGAGATTTGGTTTGTGCTTAGTACCCTGTCCTCATAAAGAGTACAGGGCTGTTGTGATTCTTAATAAATATCCTGTTTATTTTCATAACACTTGTGTGGTGTCCTTTCACTTGGTGTTCAAGGGGTACATGTGTGGTAAACAGCTGGCTTAACACGCCCTCTCGAGTCTTTAGCCTTAGACTGCTCGTATCCACGCTACTAGGATAGCTGGTCTATAGGTTGACTTACAACCAAACACCATAAGGGACGTTGGAACGATACATAGCGGTCGCTAGAATAGCGAACGTTGCATATCGGGCCAACTTCTCACATTGGTGAGCAGCGGTTGGGATTTGAGCTTGCTGTTGTTTTGCCACACGTATCCTAAGAATATCTTGTTGAAAGATCGCACAAGTACTGTTAGTACATATAACTAAAAGCTTAGAATACTCTGAGTTCTACTGAACCAGCTGTTGTAGCTCCTCAAGGCTTAGCACACCTTGGCTACAACTCTTAGCAAGGGTACAGTAGGTAAACACGTAGTGTAGGTAGGTGCATCACTTACACCACACTAGAAGCAGTATGTCGGACAAAGGAGGAAACTCTGGGTCTCCCCTTGTGTCAGTTGACCCTCCACAGGTCATCCCTTCAGGATATACTGTGCTGAGCTTCAAGGAGTTAAGACGACTGTGTCACTCCAGGAAGATTCAGCAGGGGTCTAACCCCACAACGTCCTTTCTGATTGGTCTCTTGGAGACTTATGATGCCAGAAGAGCTGAGAAACTTCGTAGCTCTTCTAATCCAGAAGGAGACATGCCTCCCCTCGAGGGAACCCGAGACGATCCTGACCTCATCCACCTCGCAACTGAGAACGAAGATGTGGAGGAGGATGAGGATGAGGATCTCTCTGGGGATGAGGCAAATAAGGGACAGGTAGAAGTCGTCAGACTAAGCAGGTCCAACTTAAGCAAACATGATAGCGGTACTGGGGGACCCCTGGGGCCACTATCAGGTCAGCTTAACATTGGGAATGGACGAGCCCGATCTCTGTCAAGAGACTCTGGCAGATCCCTTCAAACCAATGGCTCTCACAACTCTTCTCAAAGAGGGATGACGTCCCCTCAGAGGAGAGTGTACGATGCTAAGGAAAGGGCAGCTAATCTGAGGATCGAAAGGGAAGAACTTGCCCTGGCCAAAGAGAGGCTTGCCTTTGCTAGAGAGCAACAGTTGAGTGGGGCAGTCCCCACTGGTGGCAGCAATGTACCTAGTAATAGGGAAAAGAGTTTCGATACGAAACACCTTGGTAAGATAGTGCCCCCCTTTAAACAAGGGGACGACATCCACAAATGGATTACTGCTTTGGAGAGGGCCTGCACTGTGCAGGGTGTTCCCCAGAGTCAGTGGGCAGCTATCTTGTGGCTCTCCTTTGAAGGTAAAGGAAGAGACAAGCTCCTCACCACAAGGGTGGAGGATGCTAACAATTACCAAATCTTGAAAAATACACTCGTTGAAGGGTTCGGCCTAACCACTGAGCAGTACAGGGTGCTGTTCAGGGATACCCAGAAAACGCAGTCTCAAGATTGGTCTGATTTTGTCGATTGTGCCACTAAGGCTTTTGAGGGCTGGTTGCTGGGCAGTAAGGTTACTGATTATCAAGGATTGTATAATTTGATGATGAGAGAACAAATTTTAAACAATTGTCAGAACCAGTTGTTGCATCAGCATCTTGTCGACTCGGATCTGACCTCTCCCCAAGAATTGGGAAAGAAGGCAGACAGATGGGTTCGTACAAGAGTTAAACAGAACCAGGGCCAGAATCAAGGTGGTCAGAAGAAAGCAGACCAGAAGGGTAAAGATTCTAAAGGGGAACAAAATGACCAGAAGTCTTCGACAGGTCCCCAACAACCCAAAGAGGGTGGGGGTCAGGCTCCCCAAAAGAAGAAAGAAGGCCACTCCAAAAGATGGTGCCAGTACTGTAAAAGTAAATCTCACTGGTTTAGTGAGTGCACCAAGAAAGGAGGAGGGCAGACTCCTGCCGCTGCAGCCCCTAAGGCACCTGTGCCCCCTAGTACAGTCAGCAGTGGTAGTGCGCCTCCCAAGGGTTTAGTAGGGTTAACCCTGGGTTCTGAGGGGCGTGACAACTTAGTTGGCACACTCACTCAGGCTGTCCTTGTCAGTACAGGGGACGCGGACGTATCCCCTGACGTAAGCCCCAATACTTTGGGCAAATACCGACAGACGCCTGTCATAAATGGAAAGATGGCTCAGGCCTATAGGGACACTTGTGCCAGCGTCACCATGGTGACGCCTAACTTTGTGGAGCCTGGACAGATCATGCCAGGTACAGAATTCCTGGTGACCAATGCAAACAATGTCACTACCAATCACAGTATGGCAATTGTAGCTTTCTCCTGGGGAGGGGTAACTGGCCAAAAGAAGGTTGTAGTTAGTCCAGACCTCCCAGTGGATTGTTTGTTGGGCAATGATTTGGAGTCGTCACAATGGTCAGAAGTGGAGCACCGGACTCACATGGAAATGTTAGGTTTGCCAGCACATGTGTTCGCTGTGACTAGGTCACAGGTCAGGAAATGCCCCACTGAACAGGTGCTGGATCCTGGAACAACGGACCAGACACCTCCCAAGAAAAAGAGCAGTAGGGTTAAGGCGGCGCCTTCCCCCTTGCCCCAGGTCGAGGATCAAGTCTCAGAGGAGGCTGACCTACAGGAATTGAGGGAAACTGAGCCTAGGGAATTCGAACTTGATCAAGTTGAATTCTTGGGTTCGGGGGGACCCTCAAGGGAAGATCTGGGGAAGGACCAGTTAGACTGCCCTTCTCTTGAACCCCTCAGACAGCAGGCTGCTGCTGAGGCTGCTGGGAACGCCACAGGTACCCACAAGGTATACTGGGAAGATGGACTCCTGTACACTGAATCAAGAGACCCCAAGCCTGGCATGACCAGGAGGCTGGTCGTACCCTTGTCTCAGCGTGGTTTCCTACTTACCTTGGCCCACGAGATTCCCTTAGCAGGTCACTTAGGCCAGACGAAAACGTGGGACAGGCTTGTCTCACACTTTCACTGGCCTCACATGAACGAAGATACCAAGGAGTTTTGCCGCTCCTGTGTCACTTGCCAAGCCAGTGGTAAGTCAGGTGGCACGACAAAGGCCCCCCTTATACCAATGCCTGTGGTGGGGGTGCCCTTTGAACGGGTGGGGATCGACATCGTCGGTCCCATGGAACCACCTACAGCATCAGGGCACAAGTTTATACTGGTGGTAGTGGATCATGCCACCAGGTATCCTGAAGTTATTCCCCTTAGGACCACTACAGCACCTGTTGTGGCAAGAGCCCTAGTTGGAGTGTTCTCCAGAGTGGGCTTCCCTAAGGAGGTCGTCTCCGACAGAGGTGCAAACTTTATGTCGAGCTACTTAACTGCTATGTGGAAGGAATGTGGTGTTAACTACAAGTTCACTACACCCTATCATCCACAATGCAATGGGCTTGTTGAGAGATTCAACAGGACCCTAAAAGGGATGATTCATGGACTACCGGAAAAGCTTCGGCGTAGATGGGACGTCCTGATCCCCTGCCTCTTGTTCGCCTACAGAGAAGTCCCGCAGAAGGGGGTTGGCTACAGCCCTTTTGAACTTTTGTACGGGCATCCTGTAAGGGGACCCCTGTGTTTGGTGAAGGAAGGATGGGAGAGACCTCTCAAAAAGCCTGCAGCCAACATAGTGGACTATGTGCTCGGCCTCCGCTCGCGGATGGCTGAATACATGGAAAGAGCATCTGAAAACCTTAAGGCCAGCCAAGAACTCCAGAAAGCTTGGCATGACCAAAAGGCTGTCTTGACTGTTTACCAGCCCGGACAGAAGGTGTGGGTGTTGGAGCCAGTGGCCCCAGCAGCACTCAAGGACAAATGGTCCGGGCCCTACACCATCCTGGAGAAAAAGGGAGAGGTCACCTACTTGGTCGACCTGGGAACTCCCCGGAGCCCCCACAGGGTGCTTCATGTTAACAGGCTAAAAGCATATGTCGACAGGAAGGACATGAGTTTGCTCATGGCCCTAGATGAGGGACAGGAAGAGGAGAGTGACCCTCTCCCCGACCTGCTCACTCAGAATCCTGAGGATGGATCGGTAGATGGTGTTGTCTTTTGTGGCAGCCTCTCCGAACATCAACAGAGAGACTGTAAACAGGTTCTTCAGTCTTTCAGACATATGTTTTCTCTAACACCCAGCCAGACCAATTGGTGTACCCATGAGGTTGACACTGGCGACAGCTTGCCCGTTAAGAGTAAAATCTACCGGCAGCCTGATCACGTTAGAGACTGCATCAAGAGTGAAGTGCAGAAAATGTTGGAGCTGGGAGTCATTGAACCCTCGGATAGCCCTTGGGCTAGTCCCGTAGTTCTAGTACCGAAACCTCACACCCAGGGTGGTAAGAGAGAGATGAGGTTTTGCGTAGACTACAGGGGTCTCAATGCAGTCACTAAGACTGACGCCCCCCCAATACCAAGGGCAGACGAGCTTATCGATAGATTGGCTTCGGCCAACTACTTAAGTACGTTTGACCTGACAGCTGGGTATTGGCAAATCAGGTTAGCTGAGGACGCCAAGCCTAAAACCGCGTTTTCAACCCCTGGTGGGCATTATCAGTTCGTGGTGATGCCCTTTGGTCTGAAAAATGCACCTGCCACCTTCCAACGGTTGGTGAATCAAGTCCTTACTGGGCTGGATGACTTCTGTGCGGCGTATCTTGACGATATTGCTGTCTTTAGCTCCACCTGGGAGGATCACCTGGTCCACCTGCGGAAGACGTTAGAGGCACTGCAAGCAGCAGGTCTCACTATCAAGGCCACCAAGTGCCAGATAGGGCAGACACAGGTTGTATACCTGGGCCACCTTGTAGGTGGAGGTCAGGTTCAGCCACTGGAGAGCAAGATACAGTCAATCAGGGACTGGGCTCCTCCAACCACCCAGACTCAGGTTCGAGCTTTCTTGGGCCTGACTGGTTACTATAGGAAGTTTGTCAGGAACTATGGTTCAATTGTGACACCATTAAACGAGCTGACGAGTAAGAAAATGCCAAAAAGTTCAGTGGACAGCGAGCTGTCAAAAAGCATTCGATGACCTAAAGCAGGCCATGTGCACGGCGCCTATCCTCAAGAGTCCGGACTACTCCAAACCATTCATTGTCCAAACAGATGCTTCTGAGTTGGGTGTGGGAGCTGTTCTTTCTCAACTGAATTTTGATGGTCAAGACCAGCCCATTGCTTTTATAAGCAGAAGGCTGACCCCTAGAGAGAAGAATTGGTCAGCTATTGAGAGGGAGGCCTTTGCTGTGGTTTGGGCCCTGAAGAAGCTGAGGCCATACTTGTTTGGCACTCACTTCAAGATTCAGACCGACCATAAGCCCCTCTTGTGGCTAAATCAGATGAAGGGTGAAAACCCCAAACTGCTTAGGTGGTCCATTTCCCTACAGGGGATGGACTTTACAGTGGAGCATAGACCTGGTACTGATCATGGCAATGCCGATGGGCTCTCCAGATATTTCCACTTAGAACAAGAAGACTCACCTGGTCAAGGTTAGCTTATTGTTCCGACGTTTGGGGGGGGGTCATGTAGGAGAGTAGGGTCTGCAATCCTATGATCACCCAGATTTTTTGCTTTTGTTTCACTGGTTTATAACTTTCTCTGGCTGTGGGCCTGCTAATCAGACCCACAGCCTGGCTGTTCTCTTTCTAAATCACGATATGTACCCTAGGTGCATTTGCCAATTGGTACTGGGCCACCTTATCAGACCCCGTAACGCAGGGCATAGGTGTACCCAGGGCCGCCAGGGGCTGCAGCATGTATTATGCCACCCCTGGCTGGCCTCCTAAATTTGACACAACTGGCTGCATGACAGCTGGGGCGAAGTCGTGTAATCACACTTTGCTTTAGATATAGTAGCCCTATATCTAACCATACAATGGACACTCGAGTTCCTATCAGTCACCCCTATGGCAGGCCTTAACAATCCTGAAGGCAGAGTGCGTGGGCTCGTGTGAGCTAGGTTCAGGCCCGAGCCGAGCCCGGTTGCAGCTTGCGGAATCAAGACCCAATGGCTGTTCCATGATAACGCGTACCATATCGGTAACTCCGGTGTCGCGCTATCCAGGCATGTCGAGTAAGGTGTCATACGAATCGGGGTGCTCCCCTCTCACCAATTCTGGCGATGAGGTTAGCGTCCCACCCTTCTAGAGGGACACGACATGTACGGAACTGTGAACCCCGGTTAAAGTTAACTGAAGCCTCAGCTCCACAAAATGGATGCTGCCACCACAGACACGAGTCTGACCTCCTGCTGCTGGGAGTCCTTCCAGCGAGGAGCACTTGGACAAAGGGTTTCCTGTCAAGGGCGGTGTTCGCACCGTCCCAGACAGGGTTTGTGTATTCTGGGTAGGTAGGGCTTTGGCGAGAAGGTGACTGCGGAGTGGCACCCCGGTGCTCACTGCGCATCTGCCGGTTAGAACCAGTTCCAGGGGCGACAGCCCTGGCCTGGGGGAAAGCCCGGCGGGGGAGAGGGGTGTAACTACCCCCCTTCCTGGTCCCACCCTTAGGGCAGGACCTAGTCATGTACCCACCCCTTTCTTTAGAATAAAGACCGGAGCGGGGACCCTTCCAAATGAGATCATCTTTGATTCAAGAACTACTTTCTACGAAAGGACATTCAAGACTCTTCTCAAGATTTCTCCCTTGTGACTAAGGAGTAGTCACCCTGCATCAGCGGGCACCAACTAAGAACTCTGCGGTTTGCTGTAAGTCCTTCCTCAAGGAATCCGACGGCCCAGCTCGACGAGAACCGGCTTCCCTGGCACCTCTGACCTCTACCCACGTCATCAGCTCAGCTGTGATCCGTGGGTGCGACGAGACCTCGAGGGACCGGCCATCATCAGAACCTGCACGCTCTTAAAAACCAGCACGACCATCGAGGTAACTCTCTGGTGAGTGCTCTGGGGTCCGAGAAGCCCCGACCCTGAGCCGCTCCAGCACCGAAGTACAGTCTCCCAGCATCTCCACGATCTGCGTGGGGCCCTTCTGCTCGCTGCTCAGCCTGTTGTCTGGTCACTAGCCGCTGGCTTGTGCCCTTCTGTGACGACATCCGAGAATCATCCTTGCTGGTCTGGTTGCTCCAGACTGGCCCTTGCTTCCATCTTTGCGAGAAGCACCCCGGACCCTCCTGGTCCACTCAAGACGCCATCTTAGGCCCACCACGTGGCCCTGAGATCTGCCAAGGCTTGTTGCCCCATCCTGGGCCCAGCGACGCCGACAGCATCATCCTTCGTGGGACAGCTCGCACCTCCACCGTGGTCGCCGACAACGCCTCCTGGTCCGTGAGACTGCAGAGCCTAGCGTCGCCCACTCACCTGGTCGAGGTGACGGCCAACCGGTGCCTTCCTGGTACCCTCTGACTACTGGCTAGTAGTACGAACTTGGTCCCCTCTGCTTTCAGGTTTCATCAATCTCCGATCCAGGCTTGGATCTCTACGAACTATTCAGCACTGGTCGCCGGCCAGCAACTCCTTTCTTCCGGCTCCTGGCTCGTCAGCGAAGACCCCGACGCCTGTAAGACTTGCGCAGCCGCAGCCCTCGTGGCTAGGTAACTCGGCATTTCGGTGCCTGCATAGCCTCCTTACTCTAGGGTCCCGAGTCCCTCGCTTCCGACTTGCCTTATCGGGTCCGCCCGAGACCTTAACCTTTCCGTGTCCTTGGACACTTGTTTTTATTGTGCACTTGAAGTATTTGCTAACGAGATTTGGTTTGTGCTTAGTACCCTGTCCTCATAAAGAGTACAGGGCTGTTGTGATTCTTAATAAATATCCTGTTTATTTTCATAACACTTGTGTGGTGTCCTTTCACTTGGTGTTCAAGGGGTACATGTGTGGTAAACAGCTGGCTTAACACGCCCTCTCGAGTCTTTAGCCTTAGACTGCTCGTATCCACGCTACTAGGATAGCTGGTCTATAGGTTGACTTACAACCAAACACCATAAGGGACGTTGGAACGATACATAGCGGTCGCTAGAATAGCGAACGTTGCATATCGGGCCAACTTCTCACAGTCTTCTCTTCCTGTTTTGAGGCCGCTCCCTTCCGCTTCCGCCTCTACAGATCCGGCGTCGGTAATGGCTGCCTCCAGTGTTCGCTTCCGGTCCCCCTCCGTCGCGTTTATGATCCCGAGCCTCCTACCTTCCGGAGTTCGGGAGGGCGCGCTCAGTGTCTTTCTTTTCGGGCCAGGCTCCGGTTCTAATCCCCTTTCTTCCGCTGCCTCTGCTTCTTGTTTAGCGACTCGGGGTGACTTCCCTTCTTCTCTCCCTCTTTTTATCCCGTTACTGTGTCTCTCTTGACTTCTCCTCTGCTACTGTGCCCGGCTTATCGGCGCTTGTGGCGTCCTTACTGCTAGCTCCTCAGCATCGCTTGGACTCGTTAGAGTCTTCTCGCTGCTCCTGTAGTCGCCATCTTGCCTATTGTTCGTCCGTCTGCATCGGCTCCTCTGGTCTGTTTTGTCGTAGATCGAGCTTAAGATTCGACCATTAGTATGCCTTAACTTGTGGTCGTAGCCTTCACACGCCGCTAGCTCTCCTTTCCGAGGTGAAAGCCTCGCGTCTGGCTGTTTAAAATCGCTTTTGTATCCTCAGGGTTGCGGAGCCACGGACCTAGACGACCATCTTCTTTGTCGTCCAAGCCACGCCCCCGTGTCGCTCTATTCCTAAATGTCGATCCACCAACAAATAGTATCTCCTGTTTGAATCCTTGATTTTGTTATGATTGGTATCTTTCTTTGCAAAATAGAGACATTAGTCAAGCTGATGTGTTATTGCTCTGGAAGTCTGATATAACACTAAGAGCACCCCCCCACCATGGCTGACTACAGGGGGTCACACTTCCTGAATGACACTGTGAACTGTGATATCGACTTCCAGCTCTCAAAGTAGACCGTGACTGGAAGCCAGTGGTGTTTTGAGCTATGTGTCTGGTATTTTCTCTTCTTAGTTCACATACCCCTCTGTAAGGTTGGTACCAATATTTGATATTAAGAGTGAGCGGCTGTTTTCTCGCCTAGTAGGTGAAAGATTGGATACAACTAATCCATTAAGACCCAGTCAACGGCTTGCTGTCTCCTGCGTTGATGCTCCTGTTTTCACATGGTTTTCTTGTGGGCTTTGGGCTGTATTCATTTTCACTTGCAGAAAGGGGAGTCTGCGAGTGACCGAAGAGTACTGTTTGATTGAAATATCACTACTAATTCTCTGAAGCACGCACATCTGACTCTGCCATTCACACTTGTTATGATCTGACTGGAGAGGGCAGCTGTGCCAGACAATTATGTGAGCATCACTAGAGAGGTGCTTTGGTCCCCCCACACGTTGGGAGCCAGGAGTACATGTTTTGATTGGGCAAACGTTGTGTGATTCCACAAAAGAGTGCTTTCCCTCCATGCAGCAGTGGTAGTTTTTTTTAAAGATCTAGTTGGCTGAGCTTGAATTTTCAGGGGCACACACAACCTTGTAAAGCTATTAAAATGTCTAGGATAACTGGATAATTGACAGTGTTTTTCTCAGGCTGCAGCACAAATGGGAGTAGGACAATCATACACCTCCATGATGTTTATTTCTGGTTTGAAAGAGCCAGTGTCACCTGACCTTTTAACCTTTACCTACAGTATTTTTTACAGTTCTTTTCTAGATATCCATTTCCATGCTTTTGACTTCTACTGATTCACATTACCATGCAATATTCCTTTAAAGCCAGACCTCTTAGCATTGCCAAGGCTTGTCAAGAAAGTATTGAGTACATGATTTTGCATATGCTGTGTGATTACTTGCAAGTATTTGGTGTGCTTCTAATTGAATCCAAACACAACTGACCCGGTTAAACAGAACCGGTATCATGTACTCCTAGGTAGGGCTATTATCTAGGAGTACATAATACTCGTATAATACAAGTTACGAAGAGTTACAGTGTTCTGTTTAACCAGGTCATTTGTGTTTGGATTCTGTGAGTGGAGGGCGACCTCTGGACATTCCCTCTTTTGCACCAGGTTTTTAGTTGTGCTTCTAATTGAGTCTGGAGAACCCGCGGGTATTCTTTTAAACGTATGTATCATGTACTCCTAGGTAGGGCTATTATCTAGGAGTACATAATACCCGTATAATACAAGTTACGAAGAGTTACAGTGTTCTGTTTAACCAGGTCATTTGTGTTTGGATTCTGTGAGTGGAGGGCGACCTCTGGACATTCCCTCTTTTGCACCAGGTTTTTAGTTGTGCTTCTAATTGAGTCTGGAGAACCCGCAGGTATTCTTTTAAACGTATGTATCATGTACTCCTAGGTAGGGCTATTATCTAGGAGTACATAATACCCGTATAATACAAGTTACGAAGAGTTACAGTGTTCTGTTTAACCAGGTCATTTGTGTTTGGATTCTGTGAGTGGAGGGCGACCTCTGGACATTCCCTCTTTTGCACCAGGTTTTTAGTTGTGCTTCTAATTGAGTCTGGAGAACCCGCGGGTATTCTTTTAAACGTATGTGTTTCTGAGCTGCACTTAGTGGGCTCCAAGATAGGTGGCAGCCATTGCAGTCGGTGCATCAAAAAGACAATGGCTGATCAGGTGCTGATATGGGGGACCTTGTTCTTTTTCGCGTGTAAGTTCGGCCACTCCTTCCTTGTGAACCTTACTACGCAGTGCAGCATTATTTTCATAACCTGAGGATGCAGTGAACTGAGAGGACTAGAGTACTGAGAATGCAGTTCAGTGCAGTGTTACCCACCCCTTCAGTTTCAAGCTGTGAACTGCCCATCCTTGTGAATCCTACTACATCAGCGTGGCATGGATTGTTCACAGCCTGGGGATGCAGTGAACTGGGAGTACTATTGCACTGGGAATGCACTGCAGTGTTACCCACCCCTTCAGATACAAGCCGTAAACTGCCCTTCTTTGTGAACACTACTACGCAGTGCAGCATGGATAGTTCACAGCCTGGGTATGCAGTGAATTGGTAGGACTAGTGTACTGAGAATGCACTGCAGTGCACTGTTAGCCCATGCCTTCATTTTCAAGCAGTGAGCCACCCTTTCCTTGGGAACCCTACTACGCAGTGGAGCATGAATGGTTCACAGCCTGGCGATGCAGTGTACAGAGGGGACTAGTGTACTGAGAATGCAGTGCAGTGCTACCCACCCCTTTAATTACAAGCCGTAAACTGCCCATCCTTGTGAACACTACTACCCAGTGCAGCATGGATGTCAAGTAGATTACTTTACAAATTATTTTTCTTACACAGTGCAGTATACCTCGAAATTGCACTGGGACATTTCCTGTAAACAGTTAAGTTAAAGAGTTTTGATTATTTTGGTACAGTTTTAGAGACTTTTATAGATTTTTCAACTCCACACTTAAAAACTTTTCATAGAAAAACAGTCAATGTTATCCTATGGAGGACAGTAGGGTTATTGGTTCAAAGGTACGTATTTGGTTGTGGAAGTTGGTATTCTGGGTTAGACTCAGGGTCCCCCAGGGTCAAGGATGCACTCTTGTTATACACTCAGTGGCACTAGGGCAGCCGGCTGCAGAGTGCTGAGGCCCAATATTATCCAAAGAGGATAGGTGGCCTCCAGTTGGTGGCTGCTTATGAGCGGGCCATAAGGTTGTGGTAGCAAAGCTCCTGAACGTAAGCTCAGGGCAAAAAGGGGGGTTCAAGCCAGCACAAAAGTTGCACCCTTAGCTACACTAGGACGGCTGGGTGCAAAGTGCTGTTTTGGCGTTGGACGCCCTGTAATTTTCAATGGGGAGTCTCCGGTTTATAAACACACTTCAGGCTTGGGGACGAAGGTCTTCTGGGTGTGACCACCACTCAGAGAGGTAAGCTGGGATGAAGGGGGTAGGTTAGGTACTATGGCCGCCTGGTAGGAGCGCCGGTCCGGAGCTCCGGAGCTCCGGAGTGCTTGGGATCCAGTTTGTGGAGTTATCCCTGTTAGCACGCACCACCCTCGGCAAAAAAACCAAGTAACAAAAAGTAACTGGATCGAAGTGTGTAACTGATCGCAAAAGTGATCATATTATCGCGGCAAAATAAGTACTTGCAGTAGGGATAGCTGGAACGCCTGCAGCCTCGACGGAACCCAGGTCGACTGGACTTGAGCTGTGGCGTGTCACCGGAGGGGCCCGACACGCCTGGAGATCGCCGTTGCTTGCATTGAACCTGGCGGATGAATTGGTGACCCCCGCAGCTCGCCGGAGCCCAGGACGGTGGGAGCTGAGCTGTGCCCGATCCGCCTTGGATAGTCGTCGGATCCATCGGGGACGCCTGGGGGGATCCTGTCGGGCAGCTGCACTCCTCTGACTTTTGTACGCGGAGATGCCCTGCCTACGGTCAACGGATCGGTGTAGCGGGGGACGGGTGAACGGGGGCTGGCGCTGGCTGAGACGGCGCGGGTGAACGAGCGCTCTTCCCTCCCCCCCTCTTCAAGGACTCTTCCGGTGCGGTCGGCGTCTGGAGCGGCTCCGGTGTGCCCAACCGAGCGGTGTCGCGAGGGACGGGTGAACGGGGGCTGGCGCTGGCTGAGCCGGCGCGGGTGAACGAGCGCTCCCCCCTCTCAAGGATTCTTTCAGAGGGGAGCGGTCGGCGTCTGGAGCGGCTCCGGTGTGCCCTGTGGTGTGTCTTATGTGGTGCTTCGACGGGAGGCCTCTCCCCCCCCTCCTTCCAGCGGTGCGGTGAGTACGGAACGGGGGGCATCTGGAACGGCTCCGGTGTGTCATTGTCTGGATGTTTGGGACGGCGTTGTGGCGGGAGGCTTCCCCCCACCCCCTCACAGTGCCGGTATACCCTGTTTGCCTGTGTGTTGGGGGTAACCACTGCGCAACTAGGGATAAACCTGATGTGAGCAGCAGCGTCAGTGGTGACTTGTAAGGTAACTGCTCGCAGAGCTATTTACCCTATCACCCATGCAAGTCGTTTCATTCCCTGCCTGGAATACTGCACACAAAACTACTTGAACAGCTTCAGGGGCGACTCGAAGGGCTACTACTCGCAATCCCATCATCTTAAATACTCATGCAGGTTTTTTAACTCTGTTTTTTACGCTTTGACCGGAATTTTAAACTGATATCTTTATGTGACTGGTATTTTTCGCGGGCTTTTCACTCCATTTGCTAATCTGGCTGGGGCCATAAAGCTGGAACAATAAATCGCCCCCCTGCCCACCAGATGACCATGAAGCGACATACCAACGCGGTCAGGGAGCAGCAAAACAGAGATAAGCCATCATCCAGCAGCATAGAAGCTGAACTCTGCTCTCCCCCTCAATCAACATGGAAGATGGACTAACTCGACATTCCCAGAGTAGAAAGGGAAACCAAACTCTGTAATCCCTACAATTTGGCTGCCATCTTAGACTGGTCTCTCTCCTTCTCTTTTTGTCGGCCATCTTGGACTAGTCTCTCTCACTACTTGCACACACCCTAAGAAATGGCCTCTTTAGGCTAGCATTAATTAGCGAATGTCTGCCTTTATTGCAGTATCATACCTCCACTTGCTTTTAATGCACCGATCGTTAGCTCATATAGCACCCTAAGAAATGGCCTTTTTAGACTATTATCAACTAGCGAATGTATGCCTTTTATTGCAGTATTATACTTCTACTTGTTTTTAATGCACCGATCGTTAGCTCATATTCCACCCTATGCATGGTTTACTTGATTGTACACCCTAAGAAATGGCCTCTTTTTAGCTAATTTTACTTAGCGAATGTCTGCCTTTATTGCAGTATCATACTTCCACTTGCTTTCTATGCACCGATCGTTAGCTCATATAGCACGCTAAGAAATGGCCTTGTTAGACTATCATCAATTAACGAGTGTCTGCCTTTTATTGCAGTATCATACTTCTACTTGTTTATAATGCACTGATCGTTAGCTCATATAGCACCCTAAGACATGGCCTCTTTAGACTATTATCAACTAGCGAATGTATGCCTTTTATTGCAGTATTATACTTCTACTTGTTAGCTCATATAGCACCCTAAGAAATGGCCTTTTTAGACTATTATTAATTATCGAGTATCTGCCTTTTATTGCAGTATTATACTTCTACTTGTCTATAATGCACTGATCGTTAGCTCATATAGCACCCTAAGAAATGACCTCTTTAGACTATTATCAACTAGCGAATGTATCCCTTTTATTGCAGTCTTACACCTCTACTTGTTTCTAATGCACCGATCGTTAGCTCATATTGCACCCTATGCATGGGTTACTTGATTGTACTGTTTGCTTCCTCTGATTTACCTGTTTGACTATGTACTGTTTGCTCCTCTGATTTACCTATCTGACTATGCTCCCTCATGTTCCCCTTCTGTGTAATTGCAAAAACAACAAGTGATGGACCGAATGTGGATCAATATCACACATTCCCCCAGTCAAAAGATCTGGGCCTAAATCCATTGTTTTTTTGCACTCCACACCACCCTGGGTTAGACAATGGCGATATGCAAATCAGCTCTGACCCTGTTGCCCCATGGGAACAGTCCAGTCCGAACTACAAAAGCCATGTCCTTCCCAGAACGGAATCAAGCATCCGAGGACCGGACCGGTTTCGAGGTAACACCTCTCATCAGCCCGGCTAGCTTGACTCCAAGTGGTGTGGAGTGCCTGGGACCCACGTCTGGGCATCCCCAGCGCACTTAGGGCGGCAATTGCAAAAACAACAAGTGATGGACCGAATGTGGATCAATGTCACACATTCCCCCAGTCAAAAGATCTGGGCCTAAATCCATCGTTTTTTTGCACTCCACACCACCCTGGGTTAGACAATGGCGATATGCAAATCAGCTCTGACCCTGTTGCCCCATGGGAACAGTCCAGTCCGAACTACAAAAGCCATGTCCTTCCCAGAACGGAATCAAGCATCCGAGGACCGGACCGGTTTCGAGGTAACACCTCTCATCAGCCCGGCTAGCTTGACTCCAAGTGGTGTGGAGTGCCTGGGACCCACGTCTGGGCATCCCAGGCGCACATATGGCGGTATTTGCAAACAAAACAGGTGATGGACCGAATGTGGATCAATGTCACACATTCATCCCAGTCCAAAGATCTGGGCTCAAATCCATCGTTTTTTTGCACTCCACACCACCCTGGGTTAGACAATGGCGATATGCAAATCAGCTCTGACCCTGTTGCCCCATGGGAACAGTCCAGTCCGAACTACAAAAGCCATGTCCTTCCCAGAACGGAATCAAGCATCCGAGGACCGGACCGGTTTCGAGGTAACACCTCTCATCAGCCCGGCTAGCTTGACTCCAAGTGGTGTGGAGTGCCTGGGACCCATGTCTGGGCATCCCCAGCGCACTTAGGGCGGCAATTGCAAAAACAACAAGTGATGGACCGAATGTGGATCAATGTCACACATTCCCCCAGTCAAAAGATCTGGGCCTAAATCCATCGTTTTTTTGCACTCCACACCACCCTGGGTTAGACAATGGCGATATGCAAATCAGCTCTGACCCTGTTGCCCCATGGGAACAGTCCAGTCCGAACTACAAAAGCCATGTCCTTCCCAGAACGGAATCAAGCATCCGAGGACCGGACCGGTTTCGAGGTAACACCTCTCATCAGCCCGGCTAGCTTGACTCCAAGTGGTGTGGAGTGCCTGGGACCCACGTCTGGGCATCCCCAGCGCACTTAGGGCGGCAATTGCAAAAACAACAAGTGATGGACCGAATGTGGATCAATGTCACACATTCCCCCAGTCAAAAGCTCTGGGCCCGAATCCATCGTTTTTTTGCACTCCACACCACCCTGGGTTAGACAATGGCGATATGCAAATCAGCTCTGACCCTGTTGCCCCATAGGAACAGTCCAGTCCGAACTACAAAAGCCATGTCCTTCCCAGAACGGAATCAAGCATCCGAGGACCGGACCGGTTTCGAGGTAACACCTCTCATCAGCCCGGCTAGCTTGACTCCAAGTGGTGTGGAGTGCCTGGGACCCACGTCTGGGCATCCCCAGCGCACTTAGGGCAGCAATTGCAAAAACAACAAGTGATGGACCGAATGTGGATCAATGTCACACATTCCCCCAGTCAAAAGATCTGGGCCTAAATCCATTGTTTTTTTGCACTCCACACCACCCTGGGTTAGACAATGGCGATATGCAAATCAGCTCTGACCCTGTTGCCCCATGGGAACAGTCCAGTCCGAACTACAAAAGCCATGTCCTTCCCAGAACGGAATCAAGCATCCGAGGACCGGACCGGACCGGTTTCGAGGTAACACCTCTCATCAGCCCGGCTAGCTTGACTCCAAGTGATGTGGAGTGCCTGGGACCCACGTCTGGGCATCCCCAGCGCACTTAGGGCGGCAATTGCAAAAACAACAAGTGATGGACCGAATGTGGATCAATGTCACACATTCCCCCAGTCAAAAGATCTGGGCCTAAATCCATCGTTTTTTTGCACTCCACACCACCCTGGGTTAGACAATGGCGATATGCAAATCAGCTCTGACCCTGTTGCCCCATGGGAACAGTCCAGTCCGAACTACAAAAGCCATGTCCTTCCCAGAACGGAATCAAGCATCCGAGGACCGGACCGGTTTCGAGGTAACACCTCTCATCAGCCCGGCTAGCTTGACTCCAAGTGGTGTGGAGTGCCTGGGACCCACGTCTGGGCATCCCCAGCGCACTTAGGGAGGCAATTGCAAAAACAACAAGTGATGGACCGAATGTGGATCAATGTCACACATTCCCCCAGTCAAAAGATCTGGGCCTAAATCCATCGTTTTTTTGCACTCCACACCACCCTGGGTAGGACAATGGCGATATGCAAATCAGCTCTGACCCTGTTGCCCCATGGGAACAGTCCAGTCCGAACTACAAAAGCCATGTCCTTCCCAGAACGGAATCAAGCATCCGAGGACCGGACCGGTTTCGAGGTAACACCTCTCATCAGCCCGGCTACCTTGACTCCAAGTGGTGTGGAGTGCCTGGGACCCACGTCTGGGCATCCCCAGCGCACTTAGGGCGGCAATTGCAAAAACAACAAGATAGGTAAAAGATTGGGACCAATGGATTCCTTCCCTGGGGTGGGTACAACCCCTATTATGCCACCCTCTAGTGGGAGGTGGGCATAATCCTTGCCCTGGCAATCTGGGTCCCCCAATCTGCAGGATGGTAAGGACTGATATTTGTGCTTTACCTCACCTCCCCCACCTGAGGGGTGGGGTTGGCAGAGGTGGGCACACCTCCCTTCCTCACATGGTTTTCCCACCCAAAGTGGGGGTCAGAACCGGTGGTGACCAGTTGCTGGAAGCAACAAAAGGCCTGGGTAAGCTCACAAAGGCGGCAAGCCTTCGCAGTTTCCCCTTCTTTGACCCTGCCCATCCTGGGGGAGGAGGTTTGGCACCTCATCCCAGGATGTGCATTGTTTCAGACCCCTGAGAGCAGCAGACTCTCAACCCAGGGATCCAAAAACATGTCTGCTGGTGGCAGCTGAAAGCATCCACTCAGCCTGGGCATTAGTGGTAGGTCATTTTCAGGGGGCATCCCTAAGATGCCCTCGGTATGCATTTTCATTAAATACCACACTGGCATCAGTGTGAGTTTAATGTGCTGAGACGTTTGATACCAAACTTCTCAGTTTTCAGTGCAGCTATTATGGTACTGTGGAGTTCGTAATGACAAACTCCCAGCACCATATACTCTTAATGGCAGCACTGCACTTACAATGTCTAAGAATTGACTTTGACACTGTAAGGGTACAAGGCTCATTCACCTGTACCCTCACCACTGGAATAGTGCACCCAGCTAGAGGGGTGACTAATCTATGCCAGGGCAGTGGGTGGCAGGCATGACACACAGAGATGTGTGTCATGTCGACTCCTCACTTTGTTCTGCACCAAAACACGCAGCCTGCAAAGGCAGTGTGTGAGTGTAAAGGTACAGGGCCTCTAAGGATGGCACAATACGTGCTGCAGCCCTTAGAGGCCTTCCCTGGTCAAAGTTCCCTGGGTACCAGTGGTACCATTTACCAGGGACTGACCTGTGGCCAGAGAGTGCCAATTGGGTTTGGTCTTCAATGTAGTTTTGGGGAAAGAACATATGACCTGGGTACCTGGTTGGCAGGAGCCGAGGACACACTCAGTCAAAGTACATCAGCAGTTCAGCAAAAAGTGGGGGCAACCATGCAGAAAGAGGGCCCTTTCTCATAGCAGTGTACTGAGAGGTCTAGTGTACTGAGCATGCAGTGCAGTGCACTGTTAGTCCACCCCTTAAGTTTCAAACTGTGAACCACCTTTTCTTGTGAACCCTACTACGCAGTGCAGCATGGATAGTTCATAGCCTAGGGATGCACTGAACTGGAAGGACTAGTCTACTGAGAATGCACTGCAGTGCACGGTTAGCAGACCCCTTCAGTTTCAAGGAGTGAACCGCCCTTCCCTTGTAAACCGTACTACGCAGTGCAGCATGGATGGTTCACAGCCTGGCGATGCAGTGAACTGAGAAGACTAGTGTACTGAGAATGCAGTGCAGTGCTAGCCCACCGCTTCAGTTTTAAGTGGGCTACAACTCTTCTAGGTGAACCCTACTGTGCAGCGTGGTGGGTTCACAGCCTGGGGATGCAGTGAACTGGGAGACCTGTGTACCTAAAATGCAGTGCAGTGTGAGCAGCATGGAGTGCACTGTTGTTCCTTGGTACCTTTAGGACGCACTAGAGTGTGTTAGGCAGTTATCCCTAATGTGCAGTTCAGTGCAGTGTTTACCAGGGGTGTGGTGGGTTATAGAGTCCCATGGTGCAGTGCAGTGATTTAGTGTCAATCTGAAGCATTGTATGGCGGTAGAGCAATGCTCATGTGATACACTGTTGGTTCCATGCCCCTGAGATGCAGTGCAGTGTAGTGTAGTGTCCTGTCCCTAGGAAGCAGTGCAGTCCAGTGTGGTGGGGTAGTTTCCATAGATTTTAGTGTAGTTCCATAGTGGCATCAGCATGCAAAGCAGTGGGTTGTGTAAGTACCCATGTGGTGCAGCATGGCAGGTATTTATTCTGTGGGTGTTGTACAGTGTAGTGTTATCTCCCCACTAAACAGTGCAGTGGGGTGTCGCACTCTCTGTATGATGCAGTGATGTGTGATTTCTCTAGTACACTGCTGTGTGGTGTGATTGTGCTCCTTGAACGCAGTCACCACATTTGTGTGAGTGGGATGCCGCAGAGTGTGATGTTAGCGTGCAGTCGAGCATGGTGGATTATTGTTTGAATGAGTGTTGCACTTGGGGGTGCAGGAACGTTGTTGGTTAGTGTCTCATGGATCCACTGAATGAACACCAATGAGTTGAGCCCACTGTCATCTGTGTGGGTCTGTCATCCTCAGGGAGGGAGCATCTGGGAGCAGTGCACTGTTGCACACAGTAATGTTAAGGAATACCGAGCTGCATTCAACCTATACTTTACTGCATTCAAAAAGGAAGTTTAAAGACTACTAATGAACAAAATAGTCGCCTAAGTTTTAATTATGGGAGGTCAATGAGTCATCTTTAAGATCCTATCACCACTACCTGTCTCAGATGGAGTGGTATGGTCTACTGTATGTAAGACTTATATCACAGCCCTTTCTGCTCTATAATTGTATGTTGTCTAATGCTTAGTTGGCTCTGGGTCCGCCTGGTCATCTATACATTTTATATATCAACTTTGAATCGTTAGAAGTTATAATATGTATGTTTGCTAGCACAATCTCCCAATGTTCATTAACTGTCTGTTGTGCAGCGTCCTGCAGAATCTCGATCCTCCATGTTTGTTTTGTATATATTTTATATTCCTACTGTACAAATTGACGAATTTGAATGTGTGTATATCACCGCAACCATTTATGTTCTTCTATTGTACAGCGCTCTGATACCCCCGTGGGTCACGTTCGCGCTATATAATAAATACTAGCACCGTGTAACATGCAAACACTCCCCATTGCAAATCACTTAATTTTAAAATATCAGTACCCATTAAATATTAGATGGATGTCTAACTTTTTGTTTATTTTATTCTACAGTAACGATAAGTCTTTCTGGAGGAACATTTCAGAAAGGTGCACAGAACAGGAGGGAGTGGCGTGGGTGACATTGCCAACAGCGAGTTAGACTGGCAGGCGCGGGTGCGTGAGGTGTGGAGCGTGCGGCTCCTGTCTGACACTCACGCATCGCACTGTGGACACTCTTGTGGGGATCCAGCCTGGGATCTTCATGGGCCAGGGATGGCATTGTTTCTAAAATGACTTCAAGCAGCGAAGGGCGCATATATGATATAAATAAATAAACAATGTGGGTTCACATGGTCTTGCAAGTTGCAAGGGCAACGCAATACCCATGTTGGAGTTAACAAGCAACGCGCGGCCACCCCGCGTTGCCCTGTGTTGCTTGGTGAATGTGGAGCAATGCTGGGCAGCGTAACTCGCTGCCTAGCGTTCCTCTACGCCGGGACGGCGTTCCATGGGTGGAGCGTGGATTTTCCCGCGCATCCACCCATGGATTTTGGTGCTTCCCAGATTTACGATTACTGGTAGACCTGGGAATGCGTCAAAATGCACGCCGTTCCGATAGAGGCGCAACGAGGAGAAGTATGCTTATTTCTCCTCGTTTTGCGTGTACTGCATTGTGCAGCACACTAAGAAAGAGACAAAGCCCCAGAAGGTTGTTTTTGTGCAGGACGGTGTTCCTTCCTGCACACAAACAACCTTGGGGCTTATTCACAAGCCTCTAGCGCCACTTTTGCGTCATTTTTAGCATGGGAAAAGTGACGTACGGGTGGCGCAAGGGGCTTGTAAATAGGCCCCCTTGTTTGCAGCGTAGGCGCCCATGCACCGTAGCGAGCGCGCCAGCAGGAAGGTGCAATATATTGGTAAATATGATGCATTCCTGCCCTCTGCACTTCACCCACGGCAGCACAGGAAGTTGTCTTGTTGCGTAGGGGGAAAGAATGATACATCTGGCCCTCTATATCTAATAAGTGGATAAGAGTGCCATCTGGTGGAGAGATACATATTGCAGAGGAAGAAGCGATAAATAAATGCTCCATTCACAAGAAGAGCTTGAAAGGGCTTAATTGACACAAAAACAGGGGTACAAATAGAGAGCACCCCCCCTCCCCAAGGGAGGACGCCCCCGCGCCAAAAAGTGTGAATGTGTAAGGGGGTATGAAGGACCCGGGGGACTCTTGTGGGTGTTTTAGAGTTTGTTTAATGCCTTTGTCAACTTCTAGTAACAAGAGCTGAATTAAAACTGTACTCGTAATATAGTTTCTTTGTGTTAATGGGCATTCAGCGAGATTTGCATATTTTTAATAATGCTCATGACATGTAATCTTACGATATTAAATACGCTTTACATGCCAGTCCAAGATTGCATGATGACGTTCCACATGTGTGCACTTCAAACGTCTTGTTCGACCCATGTGTAATAACCACGGATGTAATTGCTGAATGGACAGATTGTGTAATGCGGTCTTGAATGTGAGAAATAATACCTCAGACTCCACAGAAGAGCTGGAGCATGCGGAAGTTAAAGTTCGGGTAGTTGCTCTGAATTTGGCGTCCTTTGAGGCTGTGTATGGCATGCAGTACTACCCCGAACCTGCCATTCATTTTAGTTTTTAAAGTGAAACTCCTTGGTTTTGGCCTGCCTGAAAATTCAATCTGGAAGGGGGGATCCTCCTAGGCAGGCACAGGGGTCCGCCTCCTGCCGTTCCCAAGATCTGGAAACTCTTTCAAGCCACTTGTATCTTTGTCAACGGTCTGAGGCCCTCCAACACTTCCATCTATGTCAAACGCCCAAGGCACCCCAGGAAGAGGTGTGGCGCAGCGGCCAGGGTGCCTGACTCCAGACCACAGGGTTCATGGTTCGAGCGCCGGCGGCAGGTCAGCCCAGCACCATGTGAGTCTGGCCAATAGCTCGCTTAATCTTCCCGACGGCCCCCAGCGCCGGGACACCTCTCCATTTGTAAAGCTGTGCGCTTTACAAATGCTGGCATTTACCTGCATTAACAACACTTCTATCTTTGTCAAAGGCCTAAGGCACCCCATATGCACACATCTGAAGCCCTCCACACTCACTTTACCAACATTTCCATCTAGGTCAAACACCTAGGGCACCCCATACACGCTTTAACAAAACTTCTATCTTCATCGACGGCCTGAGGTCCTCCACATGGACTTTACCAACACTTCTTACTATGTCAAATGCCTAAGGCACCGCATACACTCTTTCAGTCAATCAGTCAATAACACTTTATTTCGACAGGTTACAGCCATAAAAGTACAGAATCTATACTACTATTATAAAGAGAGAACTGTGTCCTTTGAGCCAGGTAAACTCGAAAAGTACACCACCAATCGCAACACCCAATACAGCGTTGGTAAGGGGGGGGGGGTCTTGTAGATGGACATAGGCTATAAAAAATAAAAAATAAACGTTATTTAAAAAATAAACAATAAAAAAAAGTAGTCCCTAAGAAGTAGCGCCGGCCGTGTGCGCTAACAATGTTGAACGTGCTTGCTGACATCATCTAGCACGGGGAGGAGCGTCGGACAGCAGCGGTAAAGTCGGGCTGAGATACATGAAGCGGGGGGAGGAGCGGAACGTGTGCGGCTCAGAGAAGCGATGGGAGGAGGCGAAACGAGGAGCGGTGAAGTCGGGCTGATGGGAGGAGGCGGAACGAGGAGCGGTGAAGTCGGGCTGATGGGAGGAGGCGGAACGAGGAGCGGTGAAGTCGGGCTGATGGGAGGAGGCGGAACAAGGAGCGGAGAAGTCGGGCTGATGTGAGGAGGCGGAACGAGGAGCGGTGAAGTCGGGCTGAGGTAGGTGAAGCGCGGGAGCGCTGGGAGGAGGCGTAACGTGTGCGGCTCAGTGAAGTGCTGGGAGGAGGCGGAACTTGTGCGGCTGAGTGAAGCGCGGGGAGGAGTGGAAATGTCGTGGCGGGCGGGGTCCGGGGAGGGAGTGCACGCAAGCCTGAAATGCTGGCCCCAGCCCCCTTCTTCCCCGGGCAACACTGGGGCGGGCTGCTAGTACAATATAAAATGAACATTTCAACTTCATCTTAAAAATATGTATTGAGAAATTGCTAAATTAATAAAGATTAAGCAAACATAGATAAATACTGGAGAGTTATGAAATGTCATTTATGAAGTGCTTTCCCCACTCTATAGAATAGAATAGGGGCAAACACCCAAGCGGAGATGGTGGATAGAGACATACATTGACATTAAACTTTCGGGCATCATTATCTACATTTTATCAAGAGTTTCTTTTAAAATAACCTATGTTAAAAAATATATATATAAATTACACTAAGAACCCTAAGAAGAATCGAAAGGTACGGAGAAGCTTATAGGTCTGAGTGAATGAACTTGTCGAAATTAAAGTGCATCAAGGTTCTCCACTCGGCCTAACACTCACTGCCTACGTTTACACCACATTGCGAATAGAAACTTGGCAACTATGACAACAAAGACTGGGCAGGTATCATATTTAAATATCCGATAGGGCAAAGTATGGCATCTTATGCCCAGATTTCTACAAAGTTGAAGGATCCATTTGGCCCTGGCCATCCTATACGCAGGACAGAAAAAGATCACGTGGATCTCAGTTTCTTCAATAGTTTTGCAACCGGGACATAACTTTTTTTCCTCCGCCCACCTATTCGTAAACCCATGGAGCGGGAGCGTCCCGTGCCTAAATTGAAGAAACAATTTCTTGGCTGCTAGCGGCTGGATGAAGTCAAGACCAGGTTCCAAGCTATAGCACTGTTTAGCATCCAGGAACCTAGAGGTTAGACAGGAGGAATCTATAGACTGGATTAGACGCTCTATTCTGTGTCCAGTCCAGGCCAGAGCTAGGGATTGTTTAGAAGTTGCTAGGCAAGCCTGCTCGAGTTCCAACCATAGGTCATTTCTCCCAATATTGCGAAGTGAGTCCCGGAAAAAAATCAGCCAGGGCATCTTCCCCGCCCCCATGATTGAAATAACCGATTAAGCTCTTCTTTGAAATTTTCCAGCTCTGGAGTACTCCAGAGCCGTCGCCAGTACTGGAGTGGGCGAAGAGTAATCAAGTCAGCTATCAGGACTACTCCCAGGTCGAGCCTTAATGGGGTTAATGGGGTGCTTTGGGGTAGACCCAAAAGTTGCCTTAGGAAGTTGTTTTCCGTCACTGTCAAGATCTACTAGAGCAGTGACCCCAGAGTTCCGCCCCATACACTGTGGCCCCCCTTGCTTGGACCTTGTAAATTTCTACCGGAGGGACAATAACTTTTACTGCGCAACTTCTATGGACTTTTAGTATGCCCCCACTAGCTTTGATTCGTTTTAGGTTTACCTTAAGGGTCTGCGGCCCCCATTCCATTTTGTCATTTAAAGTGAGCCCCAGGTAATCAAATACTGGGACCCTCTCTAGGGGCTTGGAATCCAAATTAGGGTGGGGGCAATTTGTGGAGTCAGCATGGAAGACCATGTATTTTGTTTTGTTTATATTAACCTCCAGATTTCTATCTTGTAAAACTCGCTAAATGTTGTTAGGACACGCTGCATCCCCATGGGTGTTTTTAGAGAGGAGCAGCGTGTCGTCCGCAAACATCAGTGCGGGGATTTTGCAGTTGGCAAGTTTTGGGGACTCTATGTCCCTTACAGCTAACAAATCCTCGATTAAACCCTTGAAAAAGAGGGAGAAAAATGTAGGTGCGAGTACGCAGCCTTGTCTCACCCCCTTCTCAACCGGAAAGGGTGCTGTGAGTTTACCGCCCTTTCCATATCTTATCCTGGCAAAGGTGCCATCGTGGAGTCATTTAAGCTGATGACAGAGATACATTTGTACTCCCATCTCAAGCAGTATAGTCCATAGCTGAGCACGATCTGCCATATTGAACACGGATTTGAGGTCCACGAACGTAAGCTAGAGGGAACCGCCTTCCAATATTATAGTTTTCCAGTAGATCAGCTGAAGTCTAAATAGCTGATCAATTTTTGAGATTTGTGACCTAAAACCTGCCTGTAACAAAGTTAAAATATTGTGGACATCCATCCAAGTCTGCAGTCTTCCCAGTGGAACACGGGCAAAGATCTTTTGGGTTACATCTATTAAGCTAATAGGCCTATAATTACCCGGTTCCAGTGGGGATCCCTTTTTGAAAATGGGGATGATCTCCGCCCCGCCCATGTTGGTGGATGATTCATGCCACGCAAGACAGCATCAAAAAGGGACTGCAGATACGGGGTCCAAATAGTCGGTTTGGATCTAAACAGATCTCCTGGGACCCGGTCCAGACCTGGAGCCTTGTTCTGCAGAACTTTGGCCAGAGCTGTAGATACCTCCACCAACGTACAAAGTGGTGTATTGTCAGGCAGAAGCTCTGTTGTGTCTATAATTGGTGAGCCTGTCACTGAATTTCCCGATCGATTCTTTGAGTATAAAAGTTTAAAATGGGAACGCCAGACCTCTTCCCCGAGGTTTGGTTCGATGACAGACCTACACTCATATTTACCTGTTTTCACCAGGTTCCAAAACCCTCTTGGATATTTATCTATTGGGGCTTTCTTTATTGGCTGCCATCTCTCAATTTCCCACTCACGCTTTGCAGCTAAAATAGTATTTTTAAAATGTGCCCTTGTTGCCTTGATGCTCTTATTACACCCCCTGCGAAGGTTTGCCAATAGGGAGCTTGTCGCCTCTTTACAAGCCCTATTATACCAGGGGTTGTTTGATCTAGCCATTTTCCTTTTAGGGGTTGACTCATTAAAAAGAAACCCTCCCAAGTTGCTCATCAGATCCAAATGATTATTCAGATCACAAAAGGTACAAAGTTCCCCAGAGGAGCGATAAAAAGTATGTGTGTGCTAGGGAGGAGAACCAAGGCAGGGGACAAGATGTTCCCTTATTGGAACTAGAAGACCTCACACACCCAGACAGCTAGGTGTCATGCTTCATCATTGGTCTCCTGCTCCTCGTCAGACTGGCTCTGCAATGTCCGACGGGCGCCAAAGGCGCTCTTTGTTGGAGTTCTTTTGTTCCAGCCAACGGTTGAGTGCGTGTGAGGGGTCTGGGTCAAGGTGTAGTCGTGAAAAGGGTGGTGATATTCAAAGAAGGTGGGTCAGTCCACAAGGGTCTTTATTCGCGTGGCTGACTCACTTGGTTAAAAGGGTGGGAGGGGAGGTAGGGACTGTAAGGGGTACAGCTGACTAACTCAACCCTCTAAATAGGTCGACATGTTTCTTGCCTAACTGGCAATTCTTCAGGACCTCGAGTGCTCAGTACTACACAGTGAAAGACAACAAAAAGGTGAAACATACAACCTCACTGGGTCATTAAGAAGGCAGGCCTAGTGATCCTGCTCTAATGGGGAGACCTAAAAAAAATGTGTAGAAATAAGCCAGGCAGGTTACAAAGTGGCGATATCTCATCAACAATAGATCTCCACAGTTCTCCGTGGTACACACATACAGACATAAATTAAAAACTAGGAAATAATTAGGAAATTCATTGGATTGGCATCTCGAAGTTAGATATCCATGGCCATATCTAAGTAGTATGGCAATGCAAAAACACTTAAAATTGGAGAGAAACGATGTCAAAAGGTAGAGATTGCAGGGGCTAGTCCTTACCCTAGGAGTGTCCCTAATGGGCCCCGCAGTCTGTTCTCCTGGGGCTGCTCAATAAGGTAAGGTACCTGTAACAGAAAGAGACACACGTATACATCATGCACAGAGTGTCAGTTTCAACTTCAGAGGGAGAGGGGTGTGAAATGCACACTGTTTAGAAGGCTAATCATCAGGTGGTGGGTACAGAATACCTCGAAAGAGAGATATGGAATAGCTCGTTGTTGTGTCGGCCACCGCTTCCGAGATCATAACGAGTAAAACCAGACACCTCCAGGACATTCCAAGAGGTTGGCATGCATAGCAAACCCTGTCAAGTCGACGGGCTGACCCCCGGGGCGATGTGAGATGAGGCCTGCCTTGCGTAAGACAGAAGGTGCCGTCAACACCCTGGTCCGGGTGGCTAAAGCAGCCGTGATATGATACCTTAATCACCAAACCAGGCCCCCCGTGTGGCCCGTCCCCCGACCAACACGGCGAGCCTTAACCACAAACCGTCACACTGGGAACCGGTGTCCACGAGGGTATGTGGATCACTCGAGAAGACCCTCGAGGTTAGTGGCAGAAAATCAACATCAAGATGTGGAGGACACCTACAACCCAACAGGAATCTTTACGTTCACAGACGTACACACCTCTTACCTGTAGTATGAGCAGCCGAGGTCCGAAACCTACTCACACGAAGAGCGCTCCAATGGTAGCGCGGAACAGCTGGTGCCGGAGTACCAAGACAGCTGGGACTAAATAGTGTCCCGTACTTCCACAAAAACGACTCTGCCGGTGGGCGTGGTCCCCGGTGTCCCCGTCTGCGCACGCGTGGGCTCGGTGTTTGCGCGTCGTGACTGATTGTTGATGCCCGATGTTGAGAACGCGGCGGCCATATTTAAGTGGGGTAGTAGAGAAGGAAACCCAAGTGCCCACAAGATAGTGCATCACGAAATTACACCTAAACCTGCTAGTTATAACGTGGTTTAGATTCAGTGTCCAAGTGAGACAATTGAATGTGTACTGGGAGATGGTGATATCACAAACGTACAACGGTTGTGATCAAAGTTGAATGGGACCCCCCATGGCAAGGTGCTATTCATGTATGGTAAGGGTGAGTGGAACTTGGTCAGGTAGGGGAAAAGAAGGGCAGGATTGTTACGCTGCTTAATGTATAACGACAGGTGGTGATTCTCTCAAACACATAGGGATCATCTTGATAGCGCTGCCCAAGGGACGGAGTCATTCAAGCCCAGTATGTCTAATTGAAGACGATGTATCCATCGCTGTTCGATCCTGAACAGGGCTTGTTGTGTGATGGATGAATGAGACTCCAGTACTAACCACTTGATGCTATCTGCCTGGTGGCCATGTTGGACATAGTGTTCATATAGTCTTGTATGGGTTTTAGAGCACTGGATATTGCTCTTATGCTCCATGATTCTCAGCTTAACCTGCCTCATTGTCATGCCAATGTAGTTTTTACCGCAGGGGCAGATCAGTAAGTGTTGGACTTGGCCCTTCCTGCTGGGTCATCCCTAAACTTTTTGCCTTTTTCCTCCTATATTTCCTCTGACCTGTTTTTGTTGGTTTAGGACTCTGGGCACTTTACCACTGCTGATCCGTGCCAAAGTGCATATGCTCTCCCTGTTGTAAATTGTTACGTTGATTGGTGTCCATGTTTGGCTTATTTGGTTTACTGTCAGTCCCTAGTCGAGTGCACTAGGGGTGCCAGGGCTTGTAAATACAAATGCCGCTAGTGGGCTTGCAGCACTGGTTGTGCCACCCACAGAAGCGGCCTAGCAAAATGTGTCTGGGGTCTGCCACTGCAGAACCTGCGTGCAGTCTGGTACTGTCATGCTGGCTGGGCAAGTGCACACACTTGCCAGCCCCTAAACCTTCCCTTAACTTCATATTAGTCACCCCTATGGTAGGCCCAAGGGCAGGGTGCATTGTAAGTGTAAGGTAGGACAAGCCCTGAAGAGTGTGCCATGTCCTAATAGTGAATTACAGCCACATTCGTTTTTCACTATTGTAAGGCTACCTGTTCTCTTTAGGCCAGATGGGCTGCTGGAATTATTACACCCTATAATCCCAAAAGGCTCAGGGAACATGGTAGAAGACAATGTTTAGTATGCCTGAACTCAGAATAATAAAATACTTATTTTAGTAAAGTTTATTTTAATATCCTGTGTTTGCAAATGCTACTTTTAGAAAGTTAGCATTTCCTTGCCTAACCATTTCAGCCCGCCTCTGCTTGGATGTGTATCTGACTGTCTGGGATGTGTGAGTGACAGGGCTGGGGGATGACAGGTGGTGAATGCAAGGATTACACCTTAGTGGGAGGTAGGAGTGCCCCTGGACTCTTAATAGGGCAGTGCTCTGCCACCACAATGCTTGCTCCGCCCCCTGCGGAGCGACTGATGACTCAGCCGGCACCTAGCCCAGGAAGGGCAAAGCACTGTCATCAAGGTACTCCTGGCTGCCCCTGTCCACACAATGCTGGCTCCACCTCCTGTGGAGCGTCTGATATGCCTGCCCCTCACACTGAAAGAAGACACCAGAGTACACCCAGCAAGTGCTCAGGGACTGAAAGAAGTTATGCAAAGGCCCCCCTGGCCTGGGAGAACAAAGAAAACTCTGTATAAAAGTAGGAGCCCTGCTCCTTGTAAATTAGATCCTGTTGACGCCAAGAAGAAACTCTGCCCGAAGAGAAGGACCTAAGAAAGCTGCATGGAGGAGACTGGCCTGTGGTGGGTGCCTTACTGCTGAAGGAGAGGAAAAGAAAGACTAGAAGAAACTTTGCTTTATTTCCAACTTGTGCATTTGACAATCTCCAAGGGCTTGCTGTGGAACTTGTCCCCTGAACAGCGCCCCAGGGACATTGGGCGCTACCCCCCTGAAAGAGGAACTGCTGTGAGTGCTACCTTCCCCTGTAATTCTACTTGGGAAAAGCGGAGCGCGTTGTGATCATCCGCCATGCACTCTGAGAGGCCCGGGGCACTACCGTCCCTCCAAGCACCGTGACTGCCGCCTGCCAAGGCCCCAGAAGCACCGCAAAGACCAGCCTCGCTGGCCCAAGCACCGTGACTGTCGCCCAAACGAGCGGTAGCTTGCGCCGTGAGGAGAGACTTCGCCCTGTGCCTGCTTGCCCCTTCGTGAACTTTGCCCGTGAAAGCGCCTGCCGCTGTCTGAGCAGCTGCGGCCCGTCGTGCAGTGAAGCCCGTCTCGACCCCCTTGATGTGCCCTGCAGCTTTGCCCGCACCCAGCGTGTGCCCCCTCTTGCAGGACCCCGAGGTGCTTTATCCCACTGGCCCGGCCCGCGCCGCAACGCCAACCTTCGAGCCGAGCCGAGCCGTCGCTCTGATCAGCCCAGGAAGGAAGACACTGCGACGCGGGACGCTGAGCCGACCCCCGGCATTGCCTCCTCGACCCTCTCCAAGTCTTGGAAGGTACTGTGTTGCCCCTGCGGTGCGACCATCCTGCCTTGTTCGGCTCGCACCGCCCTCTGACCTTTTCAGCCCCCAGGAGCCCCGCAGAGTGAGAGGCGAGTCACGGTACGAGCCGCATCCTTAGAGAGGCTCGCACCGCTCTGAGTCCCCTGGGCGCCTGATACGCTCGTGAAGCTTCTGCACCTCTGGTACGAGTCGCACACTGCGGTATGACTCGTATGCCCTGTCAGACCCAGCCGTGCCCTACGCGTCTCACGCGAGAAGCGTGAGCTTTGGCAGGCCGGGCCCGTAGTACGAGCAGGAAGCGCACAGGAGCCAATGAACCGTGCCCCCACGCCTGGGGCCCCATCCACGACACAGAGGAGCCTGGTGAGGACCGGGCTACCTCCCTTTTAACTGTTATTGCCTGCATTACCTCGAAAGGACTGGGAGAGGTTAACCCCTTGTGGAAGTTTTAAAGACTATTTTGAAAAGCTGAACAAAGAACTGTGGCAACCTGATAGAGAGTAACTGGAACCATTTTATATTCTGCACAAAGACTGTATTTACAAGCCTGTGTTAAATATATATATAAAGAAGATATGTTTACAGAAATACAGTTTTGTGTCATTTTGTGGTGGGTTGATGGTTATTGTGTGTGATACTGCAAATGTTTAACCCTATGTACTCCAGAGTTTAGCCTAGACTGCTTGCGCCACACTACCTAGAGGTTGAGCAGGGGTTATTTCTGGGAGTAATCCTTTGTCCTGACTTAGAGGAGAGGGTCCCTGCTTGTCGCCAGTGCTGCACTGCGCCAACCAGAGACCCCCAATTCTAACAGCAAGTAGATACATCGGGGGCTGTTACAATTTGTGTGTTTATTCATGTGGCAGGTAAAGGTATCCGATAGTTTAATATCTTTACACTGTATTGTCTGTGGACAAACAACACAGCCCCCACACTGATAGTGACCAACTACTGGTGGAAGCCTCCACAAGGTACTTTGGCCAGTGGTTGTTGGTTTTTTGGGGCGTGTGTGAATCAGGGCATCTTTAAGATTGGACGTGCGTTTAAAGGCAAAGCGGGGACGTGGGATGTCAAGGCCCCCAGTGTTAAGTAAACCCCAGTGTTTGTTCACAGTTTTTTTCAGAAACGCTGAGTTCCTTGTGAAGCAAGTTACACAAGTAATCAGGTTGTCAGGTTCTTTATGACGTGTCTCCAAAAGGGCCTCTCTACGGTTATTGAGGGCTCTTTTGCGTGAATTGTGAATCAATCTAGTGTGATACCCTCTATCTTGTAATTTGTGTTGGAGCAGAGCAGACTCTTTTTTATAATCGGAGTTGGCAGTGCAGTTTCTGCGAATCCTAAGGAACTGACCAAAGGGCAGGTTTTCCCGTAAGGCTCTAGGATGATGACTGTTAAAAAGGAGCAGACTATTCCTGTCTGTCTCCTTGCGATAAAGTGAGGTGCTCAAGCCTTCGTTGTCCAGGCAGATGGTTAAATCCAAGAATGGTATCATGGTATCAGAAACTGTGCCTGGAAACCGGAGGAAAGGGTTCTGATGGTTGATCCAAGCGCAGAAAGCGTCGCAGCTCTCCCGGTCCCCTCGCCAGAGGACCAGTATATCATCAACATACCTGCGCCAGAGTGTGATGTTCTGGAGAAAGGGATTATGCGCTGAGTGGATACATTGGTCTTCAAAGTTGGCCATATAGATGCAGGCTAGGCTAGGGGCAAATGTAGAACCCATCGAGGTCCCCTGTATCTGGTGGAACAATTGGGACCCATACTGGAAAAAGTTCTCAGTTAATGCTATACTAGCACATGCCATAATGAAGGAAACAGGCGTGGGTGAGGTCCAATCTTCCAACCGGAGAGTGGTCTCAACCGCTTCCAGGGTGGCCTGCTGGGGAATGTTGGTATAAAGCGCCTCCACATCCAAAGTGAGGAGGAGGTCGACGCTCTCTCTACCCTCAATGGAATCGATGAGGCGGAGCACAACCCTGGTGTCTTGGAGAAAAGAAGGAATCTTTTTCACTATAGGTTGGAGGAACACATCGCAAAATTTGGACAAGGGCTCCAACAGTGAGCCGATGCCGGATACAATTGGCCTACCTGGTACAGGAGTGGTACCCTTGTGAATTTTGGGTAGGGTATAGAAATAAGGGATAACGGGATCCTTACTGAGTAGAAAGTCAGCCTCATTTTTGGATATCCACTCGTTGGTTTCTCCTTCCATTCCCCAACTCCTCAAGATAATCACTAACGTCAGCACTTTCAATAACAGAGCATGCCCTTTCAAGGAAGGGGATAATAGATTCATACAATGAAGCCATGTCCTCCGGGGTTTATGTGAAGGATGCCCAATGTATCCTTCTACCCCGTCTGTTAACGTCATGTCTGTGGGAGGTAGGCCATTGTCGGCATGAACTCGTTCCTGTTTAGGCCAGTCCAGGGGTATGACCAAAGAGTTATGGTCGCTTTCTATACGAGGGTGGACCTGAAAATCTAAGACCCTATGCCAAAAATCCACATTTACCAGGGCATGATCTATAGTTGATTTCTGGCCCATCCTCTCAAATGTGAACTTGCCAGGATGTCGCCAGATAGGCGGCCATTGCAAGCCCTTAATGAATGATTAAGAGTGAGAGTAGTCATCTGCAAGACTAGGGGAGTCCAAACCTTAATTGGGTAATGATTGCAAATTGGGATTCCCCAGGATGTGTCCTCATCACTCGTAATGGGGTCGGGTAAGCCAATGAGGGGTTCGAAATGGCCATTAAAATCCCCCCCCCAATGATAAGGAAAGCTTGCTCAGGTAGCATTGTGAGGAAGGCCGCCAAACAATCTAGCGTCTGTGAAGTCTGTCCATGCCTAACTGGACGGGAATACACATTAGTGATAATAATCTTTGGAAGATTAATAGAGGAGACCATAATACATAGAATATCCAGAGAGTGAGGTTCTATCAATTTTACTTCACATTCAAGATGTGAAGCAACCCATATACACAAACCTCCTGAGGGTCTTCCCCTGGGCCCCTGTGTGGCTGGTTTACAAAACTTTGCAAACCCTTCTCTATGTGTAGGGTTCAGGGACCACGTCTCAAGGAATAGGCAGATCTCCTGGGTCTCAATAAATTCACCCCAATCCGGTTGGTCCATTTTAGCAATTAAACCAGCTACATTCCAGGACAAGATTTTTAGGCCCTGGTGCACTGCTAGCTTATGACTCTGGATAGCTATACTAGGGGGCCCTAGATGGGTGCCCTCAGATGGGTTCGCTGCCTCACCCATACCAAAAGGTTCTTCAATATCAATGAGATTGCAAGCTGCATACCCTACGGCCGTTACTGTATCTTGGGGGGCAACACACATCATTGATTGCTGATCACAAACTTCACCGCCCTGTGGGCCTTTGCAGCCCGTTAACATGTCGAGGACTAGCAATAGATCCCTGTGTGGGAATGAAGGTTCTAGCCCCCTCCCAACCAAACGTGAAAGAGCTAGCATCCTGAACATCCCCGACAGTCACCCTGGGGGGGGGTCCCCACGCCCCTCCTCTTTATGGAGATCCACTATACCACCACGAAGGTGGAAAACCTTATGGCCGAGGTTATGCCCGTGGCTAAGTCAATCCAACTGGTCTAAAACACTAAACCTGTTACTAACGGGTAGAGGGACTAGTATTAAGCTGTTAACCCCTTCCACACTCATGACGAGCTGGGCTCGTCATGGTGTAGCCTCCTCGTACACTGATGACGAGCCCAGCTCGTCATAAAACAATGAAAAATAGCAATTCCCAGCACAGGAGGGGAATTGCCTTAGCAGCCATGGGGTTAAAGGTGTGGAACCCAAAATTTAAACTAGCCTTCTGGGCTGGGGTGGACCATCTTTCCCATGATCTAGCTCTTCTCTCTGGTTGAGGTTGGGTTAATTGGTGGGGATAGAAGAAGGTTAGTGGTAATGACTGAATACCAGTAGTCCCCCTCCCCATGTGCCAGTTACATATATGATCAACGACCCTCCTGTCCCTGAAATTGATCACAATACAATCTCCCTCAAAACATTTCCTGCCTTGTCCCACCCTACTAACTCTTCGAGCAAATAGTATTTCACTGTACACCTGAGGTGGTAATGGCTTATTCGTGTTTAACCAGTGAGTACTTTTATTTTTTAGCTCAGAATATGTCTCCAAAACCCACTGTTCCAGCACCGGTACTTTAGCCAGGACAACCACAAATGGGGTCGAGGCGGGGGGTAAATCGATACATGGTAGAGACGGGGTCGCTGGACAGGAGGTAGGGTGGGGCGAACGGTCATCAAGTCCTTTGGCATTGTGCGATGGATTAAGTGCACCTTCCCCCCCTAGAGGGCGAAGCTCTGGACACAAAGGCATATTCAGTAAAGCACGCCCATTTTGTGTATTGTCAGTATTCGCAGTAGTACCACCCACAGAAGGCCCGATGACAGAGATAGAGGGCAAACTCGGACACACACTTGGCTGCTGAGTGATGATCCGGGGGTTACAAGGGGCAGACTCAGTAGAATTTGGGGGCCCCTGTTGGAGCCCCAGAGGTTTGTCCCTATTTCAATGGTTTGATAAAAAAAGTGAGCCAAGGTGCGACAATTTGTCTTCAATAAGCCGTAGTCTCTCGATAATAGGAGTCAATGAGGAAGTAAGTAGCACGCCCAATTTATTCCAAAAGTCCTCATCGCTTTGGGGTGATAGGGCCCCATCTAGGTCTATCGGTGGTAAGCCTGAGGATGTGTGAAAAGACCTTCTCTCGGGGTAAGGTGGCAAAGTGGGAGTCTGAGAAGCACCAGTATGATTGGGTTTATGAGTTTTCGCATTTTTCTTTCTCTGTGTACCCCCTCCCCATTTTCTTTTTGCTGCGAGTTCAGACACACAGGCTGCTGATTAGGATTTGGCACTGCATAGCGACCTTGTCGATACTCGTGGAAGTGTGGAGGAGTCAGAGACTGTTTGTCCTGGGGCCACAGGTTTAGAGTTGGCTGGGGGTTCCTGAGTGTGTGTAATCCCGATTGTGATTATTGTAATGTGCGGGGACTTGTCGGTGACTCTCCCCCGTGCCGGAATTTCAGTAGACCCATCCACGAGTCTCTCCGGGGACCGTAGATACATCAACCCTCCCAAGGACGAACGTTTGGATTGTGCTGTCTCCAAAGAGAGCCTCTGCTCAGTCATTGCAATTTCATGGGCATACCCTTCCCACATAGGGTGAATAGCAAAACAAACAAGATGATGGACTGAATGTTGCACAATGGCAAAACATTCACCCCCAGTTACAGATCTGCGTTTAATCCATTGTTATTTTGCTCACCAAGCCGCCCCAGTTCAGACCTGGCCATATGCAAATCATTCTTTGCCCTTGTGGCTCATGGGAACAGTCCAGCCCGAACTGCCAAGTCATGACTTTCCTGGACCGGAATCAAGCATCCTAAGACCGGTTTCTGGCTATCAGTCGTCTTCAGCCAGGATAGCTTGACTCCAGTGGCGTAGTGAGCAAGAGTCCCACGTCTGAGCATACCCTTCCCAAATAGGGTGAATAGCAAAACAAACAAGATGATGGACGGAATGTTGCACAGTGGCAAAATATTCACCCGCAGTCACAGATCTGGGTTTAATCCATCGTTATTTTGCTCACCAAGCCACCCCAGTTCAGAAATGGCCATATGCAAATCAGTCCTTGCTCTGTGCCTCATGGGAACAGTCCAGCCCGAACAGCCAAGTCATGTCTTTCCTGGACCGGAATCAAGCATCCTAGGACGGGTTTCTGGCTATCAGCCGTCTTCAGCCAGGATAACTTGATTCCAGTGGCTTAGTGAGCAAGGGACCCACGTCTGGGCATACCCTTGTCACATAGGGTGAATAGAAAAACAAACAAGATATGGACAGAATGTTGCACAATGGCAAAACATTCACCCCCAGTCACAGATCTGGGATTAATCCATCGTTATTTTGCTCACCAAGCCACCCCAGTTCAGACATGGCCATATGCGAATCAGTCTTGGCCCTGTTCCTCATGGGAACAGTCCAGCCCGAACTGCCAAGTCATGTCTTTCCTGGACCGGAATCACGCATCCTAGGACCGGTTTCTGGCTATCAGCCGTCTTCAACCAGGATAGCTTGACTCCTGTGGCGTAGTGAGCAAGGGTCCTACGTCTGGGCATACCCTTGCCACATAGGGTGAATAGCAAAACAAACAAGATGATGGACGGAATGTTGCACAATGGCAAAGCATTCACCCCCAGTCACAGATTTGGGTTTAGGCCATGGTTATTTTGCTCACCAATCCACCCCAGTTCAGACATGGCCATATGCAAATCAGTCTTGGCCCTGTGCCTCATGGGAACAGTCCAGCCCGAACTGCCAAGTCATGTCTTTCCTGGACCGGAATCAAGCATCCTATGACCGCTTTCTGGCTATCAGCCGTCTTCAGCCGGGATAGCATGACTCCAGTGGCGTAGTGAGCAAAGGACCTACGTCTGGGCATACCCTTCCCACATAGGGTGAATAGCAAAACAAACAAGATGATGGACGGAATGGTGCACAGTGGCAAACCATTCACCCCAGTAACAGATCGGGGTTTAATCCATTGTTATTTTGCTCACCAAGCCACCCCAGTTTAGACATGGCCATATACAAATCAGTCTTGGCTCTGTGCCTCATGGGAACAGTCCAGCCCGAACAGCCAAGTCATGTCGTTCCTGGACCGGAATCAAGCATCCTAGGGCCGGTTTCTGGCTATCAGCCGTCTTCAGCCAGGATAGCTTGACTCCAATGGCGTGGTGAGCAAGGGATCCACGTCCAGGCATACCCTTCCCACTTAGGGTGAATAGCAAAACAAAGAAGATAATGGACGGAATGTTGCACAATGGCAAAACATTCACCCCCAGTCACAGATTTGGGTTTATTCCATCGTTATTTTGCTCACCAAGCCACCCCAGTTCAGACATGGCCATTTGAAAATCAGTCTTTGCTCTGTGCCTCATGGGAACAGTCCAGCCCGAACAGCCAAGTCATGTCTTTCCTGGACCGGAATCAAGCATCCTAGGACGGGTTTCTGGCTATCAGCCGTCTTCAGCCAGGATAACTTGATTCCAGGGGCTTAGTGAGCAAGGGACCCACGTCTGGGCATACCCTTCGCACATAGGGTGAATAGCAAAACAAACAAGATGATGGACGGAATGTTGCACAATGGCAAAACATTCACCCCCAGTCACAGATCTGGGTTTAATCCATCGTTATTTTGCTGACCAAGCCACCCCAGTTCAGACATGGCCATATGCAAATCAGTCTTGTCCCTGTGGCTCATGGGAACAGTCCAGCCCGAACTGCCAAGTATTGACTTTCCTGGACCAGAATCCAGCATCCTAAGACCGGTTTCTGGCTATCGGCCGTCTTCAACCAGGATAGCTTGACTCCTGTGGCGTAGTGAGCAAGGGTCCTACGTCTGGGCATACCCTTGCCACATAAGGTGAATAGCAAAACAAACAAGATGATGGCCGGAATGTTGCACATTGGCAAAACATTCACCCCCAGTCACAGATCTGGGTTTATTCCATCGTTATTTTGCTCACCAAGCCCCCCCAGTTCAGACATGGCTATATGCAAATCAGTCTTGGCCCTGTGCCTCATAGGAACAGTCCAGCCGAAACTGCCAAATCATGTCTTTCCTGGACCGAAATCAAGCATCCTAGGACCTGTTTCTGGCTATCAGCCGTCTTCAGCCAGGATAGCTTGACTCCAGTGGCGTAGTGAGCAAGGGACCCACGTCTGGGCATACCGTTCCCACATAGGGTGAATAGCAAAACAAAAAAGATGATGGACGGAATGTTGCACAATGGCAAAACATTCACCCCCAGTCACAGATCTGGGTTTAATCCATCGTTATTTTGCTCACCAAGCCACCCCAGTCCAGACATGGCCATATGCGAATCAGTCTTGGCCCTGTTCCTCATGGGAACAGTCCAGCCCGAACTGCCAAGTCATGTCTTTCCTGGACCGGAATCAGGCATCCTAGGACCGGTTTCTGGATATCAGCCGCATTCAGCCAGGATAGCTTGACTCCAGTGGTGTAGTGAGCAAGGGACCCACGTCTGGGCATACCCTTCCCACATAGGGTGAATAGCAAAACAAAAAAGATGATGGACGGAATGTTGCACAATGGCAAAACATTCACCCCCAGTCACAGATCTGGGTTTAGTCCATCGTAATTTTGCTCACCAAGCCACCCCAGTTCAGACATGGCCATGTGCTAATCAGTCTTGGCCCTGTGCCTCATGGGAACAGTCCAGCCCGAACTGCCAAGTTGTGTCTTTCCTGGACCGGAATAAAGCATCCTAGGACCAGTTTCTGACTATCAGCCATCTTCAGCCCGGATAGCTTGACTCCAGTGGCGTAGTGAGCAAGGGACCCACGTCTGGGCATACCCTTCCCACATAGGGTGAATAGCAAAACAAAAAAGATGATGGACGGAATGTTGCACAATGGCAAAACATTCACCCCCCCAGTCACAGATCTGGGTTTAGGCCATGGTTATTTTGCTCACCAATCCACCCCAGTTCAGACATGGCCACATGCAAATCAGTCTTGGCCCTGTGCCTCATGGGAACAGTCCAGCCCGAACTGCCAAGTCATGTCTTTCCTGGACCGGAATCAAGCATCCTATGACCGCTTTCTGGCTATCAGCCGTCTTCAGCCGGGATAGCTTGACTCCAGTGGCAGAGTGAGCAAAGGACCTACGTCTGGGCATACCCTTCCCACATAGGGTGAATAGCAAAACAAACAAGATGATGGACTTAATGGTGCACAATGGCAAACCATTCACCCCAGCAACAGATCGGGGTTTAATCCATTGTTATTTTGCTCACCAAGCCACCCCAGTTTAGACATGGCCATATACAAATCAGTCTTGGCTCTGTGCCTCATGGGAACAGTCCAGCCCGAACAGCCAAGTCATGTCTTTCCTGGACCGGAATCAAGCATCCTAGGGCCGGTTTCTGGCTATCAGCCGTCTTCAGTCAGGATAGCTTGACTCCAATGGCGTGGTGAGCAAGGGATCCATGTCTAGGCATACCCTTTCCACTTAGGGTGAATAGCAAAACAAACAAGATGATGGCCGGAATGTTGCACAGTGGCAAAACATTCACCCCCAGTCACAGATTTGGGTTTATTCCATCGTTATTTTGCTCACCAAGCCACCCCAGTTCAGATATGGCCATATGCAAATCAGTCTTGGCCCTGTGCCTCATGGGAACAATCCAGCCCAAACTGCCAAGTTATGTCTTTCCTGGACTGGAATCAAGCATCCTAGGACGGGTTTCTGGCTATCAGCCGTCTTCATCCAGGATAGCTTGACTCCAGTGGTGTAGTGAGCAAGGGTCCCACGTCTCGGCATACCCTTCCCACATAGGGTGAATAGCAAAACAAACAAGATGATGGCCGGAATGTTGCACAGTGGCAAAACATTCACCCCCAGTCACAGATCTGGGTTTATTCCATCGGTATTTTGCTCACCAAGCCACCCCAGTTCAGAAATGGCCATATGCAAATCAGTCTTTGCTCTGTGCCTCATGGGAACAGTCCAGCCTGAACAGCCAAGTCATGTCTTTCCTGGACCGGAATCAAGCATCCTAGGACGAGTTTCTGGCTATCAGCCATCTTCAGCCAGGATAACTTGATTCCAGTGGCTTAGTAAGCAAGCGACCCACGTCTGGGCATACCCTTCTCACATAGGATGAATAGCAAAACAAACAAGATGATGGAAGGAATGTTGCACAATGGCAAAACATTCACCCCCAGTCACAGATCTGGGTTTAATCCATCGTTATTTTGCTCACCAAGCCACCCCAGTTCAGACATGGCCATATTCAAATCAGTCTTGGCCCTGTGGCTCATGGGAACAGTCCAGCCCGAACTGCCAAGTCATGACTTTCCTGGAAAAGAATCAAGCATCCTAAGACCGGTTTCTGGCTATCAGCCACATTCAGCCAGGATAGCTTGACTCCTGTGGTGTAGTGAGCAAGGGACCCACGTCTGGGCATACCCTTCCCACATAGGGTGAATAGCAAAACAAACAAGATGATGGACGGAATGTTGCACAATGGCAAAACATTCACCCCCAGTCACAGATCTGGGTTTAATCCATCGTTATTTTGCTCACCAAGCCACCCCAGTTCAGACATGGCCATGTGCTAATCAGTCTTGGCCCTGTGCCTCATGGGAACAGTCCAGCCCGAACTGCCAAGTTGTGTCTTTCCTGGACCGGAATCAAGCATCCTAGGACCAGTTTCTGGCTATCAGCCATCTTCAGCCAGGATAGCTTGACTCCAGTGGCGTAGTGAGCAAGGGACCCATGTCTGGGCATACCCTTCCCACATAGGGTGATTAGCCAAACAAACAAGATGATGGACGGAATGTTGCACAATGGCAAAACATTCACCCCCAGTCACAGATCTGGGTTTAGGCCATGGTTATTTTGCTCACCAATCCACCCCAGTTCAGACATGGCCATATGCAAATCAGTCTTGGCCCTGTGCCTCATGGGAACAGTCCAGCCCGAACTGCCAAGTCATGTCTTTCCTGGACCAGAATCAATCATCCTATGACCGCTTTCTGGCTATCAGCCGTCTTCAGCCGGGATAGCTTGACTCCAGTGGCGTAGTGAACAAAGGACCTACGTCTGGGCATACCCTTCCCACATAGGGTGAATAGCAAACCAAACAAGATGATGGACGGAATGGTGCACAATGGCAAACCATTCACCCCAGTAACAGATCGGGGTTTAATCCATTGTTATTTTGCTCACCAAGCCACCCCAGTTTAGACATGGCCATATACAAATCAGTCTTGGCTCTGTGCCTCATGGGAACAGTCCAGCCCGAACTGCTAAGTCATGTCTTTCCTGGACCGGAATCAGGCATCCTAGGACCGGTTTCTGGATATCAGCCGCATTCAGCCAGTATAGCTTGACTCCAGTGGTGTAGTGAGCAAGGGACCCACGTCTGGGCATACCCTTCCCACATAGGGTGAATAGCAAAACAAAAAAGATGATGGACGGAATGTTGCACAATGGCAAAACATTCACCCCCAGTCACATATTTGGGTTTATTCCATCGTTATTTTGCTCACCAAGCCACCCCAGTTCAGACATGGCCATATGCAATTCAGTCTTGGCCCTGTGCCTCATGGGAACAATCCAGCCCGAACTGCCAAGTTTGTCTTTCCTGGAGCGGAATCAAGCATCCTAGGACGGGTTTCTGGCTATCAGCCGTCTTCAGCCAGGATAACTTGATTCCAGTGGCGTAGTGAGCAAGGGACCCATGTCTGGGCATACCCTTCCCACATAGGGTGAATAGCAAAACAAACAAGATGATGGACGGAATGTTGCACAATGGCAAAACATTCACCCCCAGTCACAGATCTGGGTTTAATCCATCTGTATGTTGCTCACCGAGCCGCCCCAGTTCAGACATGGCCATATGCAAATCAGTCTTGGCCCTGTGGCTCATGGGAACAGTCCAGCCCGAACTGCCAAGTCATGACTTTCCTGGACCGGAATCAAGCATCCTAAGACCGGTTTCTGGCTATCAGCCGTCTTCAGCCAGGATAGCTTGACTCCTGTGGAGTAGTGAGCAAGGGTCTTACGTCTGGGCATACCCTTCCCACATAAGGTGATTAGCAAAACAAACAAGATGATGGCCGGAATGTTGCACAATGGCAAAACATTCACCCCCAGTCACAGATCTGGGTTTAGGCCATGGTGAAGTAGCGTGGCTCACTGGTTAGAGGCGGCAGACCCGAGAGCAAAGGACGGCCCGGGACCAGGGTTCGATTCCCGGCGCGGCAGGTTTCTGGACCAGGGTCAGCGGACTCGATAATTCTCTCGCCTCGGTGCCCACTCTGATCAGCGATCACACTCGGCAACTCTGGGCATTAGCTTGCCTCATCTTCACTAACGGCCCCACCAGACCGCCGGGGATGCCTGGTCTCACCCTGGAGATACCCATTAAGGGACCATCTCTCAGGGAAGCCAGGAAGGGTTTCGCAGCGGTCGAAGCGCCTTGGGACCCTCCGGGTAAGTAGTGCGCTATATAAATGCCTATACACACAGATCTGGGTTTATTCCATTGTTATTTTGCTCACCAAGCCACCTCAGTTCAGACATGGTAATATGCAAATCAGTCTTGGCCCTGTGCCTCATGGGAACAGTCCAGCCCGAACTGCCAAGTCATGTCTTTCCTGGACCGGAATCAAGCATCCTAGGACCGGTTTCTGGCTATCAGCCGTCTTCAGCCAGGATAGCTTGACTCCAGTGGCGTAGTGAGCAAGGGACCCACGTCTGGGCATACACTTCCCACTTAGGGTGAATAGCAAAACAAACAAATTGATGGACGGAATGTTGCACAGTGGCAAAACATTCACCCCCAGTCACAGATCTGGGTTTAATCCATCGTTATTTTGCCCACCAAGCCACCCCAGTTCAGACATGGCCATATGCAAATCAGTCTTGGCCCTGATCCTCATGGGAAAAGGCCAGCCCGAACTGCCAAGTCATGTCCTTCCTGGACCGGAATCACGCATCATAGGACCGGTTTCTGGCTATCAGCTGCCTTCAGCCAGGATAGCTTGACTCCAGTGGCGTAGTGAGCAAGGGTACCCACGTCTGGGCATACCCTTCTCACATAGGGTGAATAGCAAAACAAACAAGATGATGGACAGAATGTTGCACAATGGCAAAACATTCACCCCCAGTCACACTCACAGATCTGGGTTTATTCCATCATCATTTTGCTCACCAAGCCACCCCAGTTCAGACATGGCCATATGCAAATCAGTCTTGGCCCTGTGCCTCATGGGAACAGTCTAGCCCGAACTGCCAAGTCATGTCTTTCCTGGACCAGAATCAAGCATCCTAGGACCGGTTTCTGGTTATCAGCCATCTTCAGCCAGGATAGCTTGACTCCAGTGGCGTATTGAGCAAGGGACCCACGTCTGGGCATACCCTTCCCACATAGGGTGATTAGCCAAACAAACAAGATGATGGACGGAATGTTGCACAATTGCAAAACATTCACCCCAGTCACAGATCTGGGTTTAAGCCATGGTTATTTTGCTCACCAATCCACCCCAGTTCAGACATGGCCATATGCAAATCAGTCTTGGCCCTGTGCCTCATGGGAACAGTCCAGCCCTAACTGCCAGTGAGGTAGTTTGGCTCACTGGTTAGAGGCGGCAGACCCGAGAGCAGAGGACGGCCCGGGACCAGGGTTCGATTCCCGGCGCGGCAGGTTTCTGGACCAGGGTCAGCGGACTCGATAATTCTCTCGCCTCGGTGCCCACTCTGATCAGCGATCACACTCGGCAACTCTGGGCATTAGCTTGCCTCATCTTCACTAACGGCCCCAGCAGACCGCCGGGGATGCCTGGTCTCACCCTGGAGATACCCATTAAGGGACCATCTCTCAGGGAAGCCAGGAAGGGTTTCGCAGAGGTCGAAGCGCCTTGGGACCCTCCGGGTAAGTAGTGCGCTATATGAATGCCTATACATTTACATTTACATGTCTTTCCTGGACTGGAATCAAGCATCCTATGACCGGTTTCTGGCTATCAACCATCTTCAGCCAGGATAGCTTGACTCCAGCGGCGTATTGAGCAAGGGACCCACGTCTGGGCATACCCTTCCCACATAGGGTGAATAGCAAAACAAACAAGATGATGGACGGAATGGTTCACAATGGCAAAACATTCACCCCCAGTTACAGATCTGGGTTTTATCCATTGTTATTTTGCTCACCAAGCCACCCCAGTTTAGACATGGCCATATACAAATCAGTCTTGGCTCCGTGCCTCATGGGAACAGTCCAGCCGAACAGCCAAGTCATGTCTTTCCTGGACCGGAATCAAGCATCCTAGGACCGGTTTCTGGCTATCAGCTGTCTTCAGCCAGGATAGCTTGACTCCAGTGGCGTAGTGAGCAAGGGACCCACGTCTGGGCATACACTTCCCACATAGGGTGTGTAGGAGAGTAGGGCCTGCAATCCTATGATCACCCAGATTTTTTGCTTTCGTTTCACTGGTTTACGACTTTCTCGGGCTGTGGGCCTGCCAATCAGACCCACAGCCTAGCTGTTCTCTCGCTAAATTGATGTGTACCCTAGGTGCATTACCAAATTGGAACTGGGCCACCTTGTCAGACCCTGTAACTCAGGGCATCGGTGTACCCAGGGCCTACCAGGGGCTGAAGCATGTATTATGCCACCCCTGGATGGCCATCTAAATCTGACACAACTGGCTGCGCGACAGCTGGGGCAACGTGGCGTACTCGCCCGTTGCTATAGGTATAGTATTCCTATATCTAACCCTAAAATGGACACCCGAGTTCCTATCAGTCACTCCTATGGCAGGCCTTGACAATCCTGAAGGCAGAGTGCGTGGAATCGTGTGAATTGGGCTCTGGCACGAGCCGAGCCCGGTTGCAGCTTGCGGAACCAAGACCCAATGGCTGTTCCATGATAACGCGTACCATATTGGTAACTTCGGTATCGCGTTATCAAGACATGTCGAGTAAGGTGTCATACGAATCGGGATGCGGCCCCCTCACCAATGCTGGCGACGAGGTTAGCATTCCACCCTTCTAGAGGGACACGACATGTACGTAACTGTGAACCCCGGTTAAAGTTAACTGAAGCCTCAGCTCCACAAAATGGATGCTGCCACCACAGACACGAGTCTGACCTCCTGCTGCTGGGAGTCCTTCCAGCAAGGAGAGCTTGGACAAAGGGTTTCCTGTCCGGGGCGGTGTTCGCACCATCCCAGACAGGGTTTTGTGTATCCTGGGTAGGCAGGGCTTTACAAGAAGGTGACTGCGGAGTGGCACCCCGGTGCTCACTACGCATCTGCCGGTTAGAACCAGTTCCAGGGGCGTGCAGCCCCTGACCTGGGGAAAGTCAGGCAGGGGAGAGGGGTGTAACTACCCCCCTTCCTGGTCCCACCTTTAGGGCAGGACCTAGTCATGTACCCACCCCTTTCTTTAGGATAAAGGCAGGAGCGGGGACCCTTCCAAATTAGATCAACTTTGAATCAAGAATACTTTCCATGAAAGGACTTCGAGACTCTTCTTAAGATTTCTCCCTTGTGGCTAAGGAGTAGTCACCCTGCGTCCGCAGGCACCATCTAAGAACTCTGCGGTTTGCTGCAAGTCCTTCCTCAGGAATCCGACTGCCCAGCTCGATGAGAACCGGCTTCCCTGGCACCTCTGACCTCTACCCACGTCGTCAGCTCAGCTGAGATCTGTGGGTGCGACGAGACCTCGAGGGACCGGCCATCATCAAAACCTGCACGCTTTCTTACAACAGCATCACCGCCGAGGGATCCTCTGGTGAGTGCTCTGGGGTCCGAGAAGCCCCGACCCTGAGCAGCTCCAGCACCAAAGCTCAGCCTCCCTGCATCTCACGATCTGCGTGGGGCCCTTCTGCTTTCCGCTGCTCAGCACGTTGTCTGGTTACTAGCCGCAGGCTTGTGGCCTTCTTGACGACACTCGACAACCAACGCTGCTGGTCTGGTTGCTCCAGACTGGCCTTTGCTCCCTTCTGCGAGAGGAGCACCCCGGACCCTCCTGGTCCACTCAAGACGCCATTTTAGGCCCACCACGTGGCCCTGAAATTTGCCAAGGGTTGTTGCCCCAATCCTGGGCCCAGCGACGCCGACAGCATCAACCTTCGTGGGACAGCTCGCACCTCCATCCTGGTCGCCGACGACGCCTCCTGGTCCGTGAGACTGCAGAGCCTAGCGTCCCCCACTCACCTAGTCGAGGTGACGATCATCCGGTGCCCTCCTGGTGCCCTCTGACTACTGGCTAGTAGTACGAACTTGGTCCCCTCTGCTTTCAGGTGTCATCCATCTCTGATCCAGGCTTGGATCTCTACGAACTATCTCCACTGGTCGCCGGCCAGCAACTCCTTCCTTCCGGCTCCTGGCTCGTCAGCGAAGACCCCGACGCCTGTAGGACTTGTGCAGCCGCAGCCCTTGTGGCTAGGTAACTCCGGCATTTCGGTGCCCGCATAGCCTCCTTACTTAAGGGTCCCGAGTCCCTCGCTTCCGACTTGCCTTACCGGGTTCGCCCGAGACCACTAAACTTTCCGTGCCCTCGGGCACTTGTATTGATTGTGCACTTAAAGTATTTTCCTAAGAGTTTTGTTCTGTGCTTAGTACCCTGTCCTCATAAAGAGTCCAGGGCTGTTGTGATTCTAATAAATATACTGTTTATTTTCATAACACTTGTGTGGTGTCCTTTCACTTGGTGTTCAAGGGGTATGTGATGGTATAACAGCTGGCTTAACACGCCCTCTAGAGTTTAGCCCGAAGACTGCTCGTATCCACGCTACTAGGATAGCTGGTCTAAGGTTGACTTACAACCAATCACCATAAGGGTCGTTTGGACCGATGCATAGTGGTCGCTAGAATAGTGAACACTGCATATCGGGCCAACTTCTCACATTGGTGAGCAGCGGTTGGGATTTGAGCTTGCTGTTGTTTTACCACGCGTATCCTAAGAATATCTTGTGAAAGATCGCATAAGTACTTCAGGTACATATAACTTAGCTTAGAATACTCTGAATTCTACTGAACCAGCTGTTGTAGCTCCTCAAGGCTTAGCACACCTTGGCTACAACTCTTAGCAAGGGATCAGTAGGTAAACATATAGTGTAGGTAGGTGCATCACTTACACCACACTAGAAGCAGCATGTCCGACAAAGGAGGAAACTCTGAGTCTCCCCTTGTGTCAGTCGACCCTCCACAGGTCACGTCCAGATATGCTGCACTTAGATTTCAAGAGATGCGACAGCTCTGTACATCTCGGAAGTTAAAACAGGGTTCAAACCCTACAACTCCGTTTCTGATTGGTCTCTTGGAGACTTATGATGCTAGGAGGGCGGGTAACACCGACCCTTCTCATCCAGAGGAGAGTATGCCCCACCTCGAGGGAACCGCAGGTGACCCTGACCTTATCCATCTCTCCGCAGAAGGTGAAGAGGAGGATGAGGATCTAGGGACATCTGGGAACGAGGCAGACAAAGGTCCAGTAGTGGTTAGCCAGCTAACTAGGGACAACTTAAGCCGGCACGAGAATGGTACTAGGAGACCCCTGGGGCCCCTCTCAGGCCAGCTTAACATTGGGAGTGGACGAGTTAGGTCTCTGTCGAGAGGCTCTAACAGATCCGCTCGAACCAATGGCTCTCGAGGCTCTGCTCGAAGAGGGATGACATCCCCTCAGAGGAGAGTGTACGAAGCGAAGGAGCGGGAAGTCAATCTGCGGATCGAAAGGGAAGAACTTGCCCTAGCCAAAGAAAGACTCGCCTTCGCTAGAGAGCAAGAATTGAGTGGGACAATTCCCACTGGTGGCAGCATCCCCCCACGGGAAAACAGGAGTTTAGACACTAGGCACCTGAGTAAGATAGTGCCCCCCTTTAAGCAAGGGGACGACATCCACAAATGGATTACTGCTTTGGAGCGGGCCTGCACTGTACAGTGCGTCCCCCAGAGTCAGTGGGCAGCTATCTTGTGGCTCTCCTTTGAAGGTAAAGGTAGAGATAAGCTCCTCACTACTAGAGTCGAGGATGCTAACAATTACCAGGTCCTGAAGAACACACTGATTGATGGGCTCGGCCTAACCACTGAGCAGTACAGGTTGCTGTTCAGGGATACCCAGAAAACTCAGTCTCAGGACTGGTCTGATTTCGTTGATTGTGCCACTAAGGCTTTGGAGGGCTGGTTGCTGGGCAGTAAGGTTACTGATTACACAGGATTGTATAATTTGATCATACGAGAACAGATTTTAAACAATTGTCTGAACCAGTTGTTGCATCAGCACCTTGTCGACTCGGATCTGACCTCTCCCCAAGAATTGGGAAAGAAGGCAGACAGATGGGTCAGAACAAGGGTTAAGCAAAACCAGGGCCAGAACCAGGGTGGTCAGAAGAAAGCAGACCAGAAGGGTAAAGATTCGAAAGGGGAACAAACTGACCAAAAGTCTTCGACAGGTCCCCAACAACCCAAAGAGGCGGGGGGTCAGGCTTCCCAGAAAAAGAAGAATCAAGAAGGCCAATCGAAAAGGTGGTGCCAATACTGTAAAAGTAAAACTCACTGGTTTAGTGAGTGCACCAAGAACGGAGGGCAGACTCCTGCTACTGCAGCCCCTAAGGCACCTGTGCCCCCTAGTACAGCCAGCAGTAGTAGTGCGCCTCCCAAGGGACTAGTGGGGTTAACCTTGGGTTCTGAGGGGTGTGACAACCTAGTTAGTACACTCACTCAGGCTGTCCTTGTCTGTACGGGGGATGTGGATATATCCCCTGATGTCAGTCCCAATACTTTGGGCAAATACCGACAGACGCCTTTGATCAATGGAAGAATGGCTCAGGCCTATAGGGACACGTGTGCCAGTGTCACCATGGTGACGCCTAACTTTGTGGACCCTGGACAGATCATGCCACGTACAGATTTCCTGGTGACCAATGCCAGCAACGTCACTACCAGTCATAGTATGGCGATTGTTGCTTTCTCCTGGGGAGGGGTAATTGGCCAGAAAAAGGTTGTTGTTAGTTCAGACCTCCCAGTGGATTGTTTGTTGGGCAATGATTTGGAGTCATCACAATGGTCAGAAGTGGAGCACCGGACTCACATGGAGATGTTAGGCTTGCCAGCGCATGTGCTTGCTGTGACTAGGTCACAGGTCAGACGATGCCCCACTGAACAGGTGCTGGATCCTGGAACAACGGACCAGACACCTCCCAAGAAGAAGAGCAGTCGGGTTAAGGCAGCGCCTTCCCCCTTGCCCCAGGTCGAGGATCAAGTCTCAGAGGAGGCTGACCTCCAGGAATTGCGGGAAACTGAACCTAAAGAACTCGAACTTGATCAAGTTGAGTTTCTGGGCTCAGGGGGACCCACACGAGAAGACCTGGGGAAGGACCAGTTAGACTGCCCTTCTCTTGAACCCCTCAGACAGCAGGCTGCTGCTGAGGCTGCTGGGAACGCCACAGGTACCCACAAGGTATACTGGGAGGATGGACTCCTGTACACTGAGGCAAGAGACCCCAAGCCTGGCATGACCAGGAGGCTGGTTATCCCCCTGTCTCAGCGTGGTTTCCTTCTTACCTTGGCCCACGAGATTCCCTTAGCAGGACACTTAGGCCAGACGAAGACGTGGGACAGGCTTGTCTCACACTTTCACTGGCCTCACATGAACGAAGATACCAAGAAGTTTTGTCGCTCCTGTGTCACTTGCCAAGCCAGTGGTAAGTCAGGTGGCACGACAAAGGCCCCCCTTATACCAATGCCTGTGGTGGGGGTACCCTTTGAACGTGTGGGGATTGACATTGTCGGTCCAATGGAACCCCCAATAGCATCGGGGCACAAGTTTATACTGGTGGTAGTGGATCATGCCACCAGGTATCCTGAAGCTATTCCCCTTAGGACCACTACAGCACCTGTTGTGGCAAGAGCCCTAGTTGGAGTATTCTCCAGAGTGGGCTTCCCTAAGGAGGTTGTCTCTGACAGAGGTGCAAACTTCATGTCGAGCTACTTGACTGCTATGTGGAAGGAATGTGGTGTCAACTACAAGTTCACTACACCCTATCATCCACAATGCAATGGGCTTGTTGAGCGGTTCAACAGGACCCTAAAAGGGATGATTCATGGACTACCTGAAAAGCTCCGGCGTAGATGGGACGTCCTGATTTCCTGCCTTTTGTTCGCTTATAGAGAAGTCCCACAGAAGGGGGTTGGCTACAGCCCTTTTGAAATTTTGTACGGGCCTCCTGTAAGAGGACCCCTGTGTTTGGTGAAGGAAGGATGGGAGAGACCTCTCAAAAAGCCTGCAACCAGCATAGTGGACTATGTTCTTGGCCTCCGCTCCCGGATGGGAGTACATGGAGAAGGAATCCGAAAACCTTAAGGCCAGCCAGGAACTCCAAAAAGCTTGGCATGACCAAAAGGCTGTCTTGACTGTTTATCAGCCCGGACAGAAGGTGTGGGTGTTGGAGCCAGTGGCCCCAGCAGCACTCAAGGACAAATGGTCCGGGCCCTACACCATCCTGGAGAAAAAGGGAGAGGTCACCTACCTGGTGGACCTGGGAACTCCCCGGAGCCCCCACAGGGTGCTCCATGTCAACAGGCTCAAGGCATATGTCGACAGGAAGGACATGAGCTTGCTCATGGCCATAGATGAGGGACAGGAGGAAGAGAGTGACCCTCTCCCAGACCTGCTCACTCAGAATCCTGACGATGGATCGGTAGACGGTGTTGTCTTTTGGGGCAGCCTCTCCGAACATCAACAGGAGGATTGTAAACAGGTTCTTCAATCCTTCCGGCATATGTTCTCTCTAACACCCAGTCAGACCAATTGGTGTACCCATGAGGTTGACACTGGTGACAGCTTGCCCGTCAAGAGTAAAATCTACAGGCAGCCCGATCACGTTAGAGACTGCATCAAGACTGAAGTGCAGAAAATGTTGGAGTTGGGAGTCATTGAACCCTCGGATAGCCCTTGGGCTAGTCCCGTAGTTCTAGTGCCGAAACCTCACACCCCGGGTGGTAAGAAAGAGATGAGGTTCTGCGTAGATACAGGGGTCTCAATGCAGTCACTAAGACTGATGCCCACCCAATACCAAGGGCAGATGAGCTTACAGATAGATTGGCTTCTGCCAACTACTTAAGTACATTTGACCTGACAGCTGGGTGTTGGCAAATCAGGTTAGCTGAGGACGCCAAGCCCAAGACCGCATTTTCGACCCCTGGTGGACATTACCAGTTCGTGGTGATGCCCTTTTGGTTTGAAAAATGCACCTGCCACCTTCCAACGGTTGGTGAATCACGTTCTCACTGGGCTGGATGACTTCTGTGCGGCGTATCTTGACGATATTGCTGTCTTTAGCTCCACCTGGGAGGATCACCTGGTCCACCTGCGGAAAGTGTTAGAGGCTCTGCAAGCAGCAGGTCTCACTATCAAGGCTACCAAGTGCCAGATAGGGCAAACACAGGTTGTATACTTGGGCCACCTTGTCGGTGGAGGCCAAGTTCAACCACTGGAGAGCAAGATACAGTCAATCAGGGACTGGGCTCCTCCAACCACCCAGACTCAGGTTCGAGCTTTCTTGGGCCTGACTGGTTACTACCGAAAGTTTGTCAGAAATTACGGATCGATTGTGACTCCGCTTAATGAACTGACAAGTAAGAAAATGCCAAAAAGGGTTCAGTGGACAGCGAGCTGTCAAAAAGCATTCGATGACCTAAAACAGGCCATGTGCACGGCACCTATCCTCAAGAGTCCAGACTACTCCAAACCATTCATTGTCCAAACAGATGCTTCTGAGTTGGGTGTGGGAGCTGTTCTATCTCAACTGAATTTTGATGGTAATGACCAGCCCATTGCTTTTATAAGCAGACGGCTGACCCCCAGAGAGAAAAATTGGTCAGCTATAGAGAGGGAGGCCTTCGCTGTGGTGTGGGCCCTGAAGAAACTGAGGCCATACTTGTTTGGCACTCATTTCAAGATTCAGACCGACCATAAGCCCCTCCTATGGCTAAATCAGATGAAGGGTGAAAACCCCAAACTGCTTAGGTGGTCCATTTCCCTACAGGGGATGGACTTCACAGTGGAGCATAGACCTGGCACTGATCATGGCAATGCAGATGGGCTCTCCAGGTATTTCCACTTAGAACAAGAAGACTCACCTGGTCAAGGTTAGTTTATTGTCCCAACGTTTGGGGGGGGGGTCATGTAGGAGAGTAGGGTCTGCAATCCTATGATCACCCAGATTTTTTGCTTTTGTTTCACTGGTTTACGACTTTCTCGGGCTGTGGGCCTGCCAATCAGACCCACAGCCTAGCTGTTCTCTCGCTAAATTGATGTGTACCCTAGGTGCATTACCCAATTGGAACTGGGCCACCTTGTCAGACCCTGTAACTCAGGGCATCGGTGTACCCAGGGCCTACCAGGGGCTGAAGCATGTATTATGCCACCCCTGGATGGCCATCTAAATCTGACACAACTGGCTGCGCGACAGCTGGGGCAACGTGGCGTACTCGCCCGTTGCTATAGGTATAGTATTCCTATATCTAACCCTAAAATGGACACCCGAGTTCCTATCAGTCACTCCTATGGCAGGCCTTGACAATCCTGAAGGCAGAGTGCGTGGAATCGTGTGAATTGGGCTCTGGCACGGGCCGAGCCCGGTTGCAGCTTGCGGAACCAAGACCCAATGGCTGTTCCATGATAACGCGTACCATATTGGTAACTTCGGTATCGCGTTATCAAGACATGTCGAGTAAGGTGTCATACAAATCGGGATGCGGCCCCCTCACCAATGCTGGCGATGAGGTTAGCATTCCACCCTTCTAGAGGGACACGACATGTACGTAACTGTGAACCCCGGTTAAAGTTAACTGAAGCCTCAGCTCCACAAAATGGATGCTGCCACCACAGACACGAGTCTGACCTCCTGCTGCTGGGAGTCCTTCCAGCAAGGAGAGCTTGGACAAAGGGTTTCCTGTCAGGGGCGGTGTTCGCACCATCCCAGACAGGGTTTTGTGTATCCTGGGTAGGCAGGGCTTTACAAGAAGGTGACTGTGGAGTGGCACCCCGGTGCTCACTACGCATCTGCCGGTTAGAACCAGTTCCAGGGGCGCGCAGCCCCTGACCTGGGGAAAGTCCGGCAGGGGAGAGGGGTGTAACTACCCCCCTTCCTGGTCCCACCCCTAGGGCAGGACCTAGTCATGTACCCACCCCTTTCTTTAGGATAAAGGCAGGAGCGGGGACCCTTCCAAATTAGATCATCTTTGAATCAAGAATACTTTCTACGAAAGGACTTCGAGACTCTTCTTAAGATTTCTCCCTTGTGGCTAAGGAGTAGTCACCCTGTGTCCGCAGGCACCATCTAAGAACTCTGCGGTTTGCTGCAAGTCCTTCCTCAGGAATCCGACTGCCCAGCTCGACGAGAACCGGCTTCCCTGGCACCTCTGACCTCTACCCACGTCGTCAGCTCAGCTGAGACCTGTGGGTGCGACGAGACCTCGAGGAACCGGCCATCATCAAAACCTGCACGCTTTCTTAAAACAGCATCACCGCCGAGGGATCCTCTGGTGAGTGCTCTGGGGTCCGAGAAGCCCCGACCCTGAGCAGCTCCAGCACCGAAGCTCAGCCTCCCTGCATCTCACGATCTGCGTGGGGCCCTTCTGCTTTCCGCTGCTCAGCACGTTGTCTGGTTACTAGCCGTTGGCTTGTGACCTTCTTGACGACACTCGACAACCAACACTGCTGGTCTGGTTGCTCCAGACTGGCCTTTGCTCCCTTCTGCGAAAGGAGCACCCCGGACCCTCCTGGTCCACTCAAGACGCCATTTTAGGCCCACCACGTGGCCCTGAAATTTGCCAAGGCTTGTTGCCCCAATCCTGGGCCCAGCGACGCCGACAGCATCAACCTTCGTGGGACAGCTCGCACCTCCATCCTGGTCGCCGACAACGCCTCCTGGTCCGTGAGACTGCAGAGCCTAGTGTCGCCCACTCACCTAGTCGAGGTGACGATCATCCGGTGCCCTCCTGGTGCCCTCTGACTACTGGCTAGTAGTACGAACTTGGTCCCCTCTGCTTTCAGGTGTCATCCATCTCTGATCCAGGCTTGGATCTCTACGAACTATCTCCACTGGTCGCCGGCCAGCAACTTCCTTCCGGCTCCTGGCTCGTCAGCGAAGACCCCGACGCCTGTAAGACTTGTGCAGCCGCAGCCCTTGTGGCTAGGTAACTCCGGCATTTCGGTGCCCGCATAGCCTCCTTACTTAGGGTCCCGAGTCCCTCGCTTCCGACTTGCCTTATCGGGTTCGCCCGAGACCACTAAACTTTCCGTGCCCTCGGGCACTTGTATTGATTGTGCGCTTGAAGTATTTTCCTAAGAGTTTTGTTCTGTGCTTAGTACCCTGTCCTCATAAAGAGTCCAGGGCTGTTGTGATTCTAATAAATATACTGTTTATTTTCATAACACTTGTGTGGTGTCCTTTCACTTGGTGTTCAAGGGGTATGTGATGGTATAACAGCTGGCTTAACACGCCCTCTAGAGTTTAGCCCGAAGACTGCTCGTATCCACGCTACTAGGATAGCTGGTCTAAGGTTGACTTACAACAAATCACCATAAGGGTTGTTTGGACCGATGCATAGTGGTCGCTAGAATAGTGAACACTGCATATCGGCCCAACTTCTCACAGGGTGAATAGCAAAACAAACAAATTGATGGACGGAATGTTGCACAGTGGCAAAACATTCACCCCCAGTCACAGATCTGGGTTTAATCCATCGTTATTTTGCTCACCAAGCCACCCCAGTTCAGACATGGCCATATGCAAATCAGTCTTGGCCCTGATCCTCATGGGAACAGGCCAGCCCGAACTGCCAAGTCATGTCTTTCCTGGACCAGAATCACGCATCCTAGGACCGGTTTCTGGTTATCAGCCATCTTCAGCCAGGATAGCTTGACTCCAGTGGCGTATTGAGCAAGGGACCCACGTCTGGGCATACCCTTCCCACATAGGGTGATTAGCCAAACAAACAAGATGATGGACGGAATGTTGCACAATTGCAAAACATTCACCCCCAGTCACAGATCTGGGTTTAGGCCATGGTTATTTTGCTCACCAATCCACCCCAGTTCAGACATGGCCATATGCAAATCAGTCTTGGCCCTGTGCCTCATGGGAACAGTCCAGCCCTAACTGCCAAGTCATGTCTTTCCTGGACTGGAATCAAGCATCCTATGACCGGTTTCTGGCTATCAACCATCTTCAGCCAGGATAGCTTGACTCCAGTGGCGTATTGAGCAAGGGACCCACGTCTGGGCATACCCTTCCCACTTAGGGTTAATAGCAAAACAAAGAAGATAATGGACGGAATGCTGCACAATGGCAAAACATTCACCCCCAGTCACAGATCTGGGTTTATTCCATCGTTATTTTGCTCACCAAGCCACCCCAGTTCAGACATGGCCATATGCAAATCAGTCTTAGCCCTGTGCCTCATGGGAACAGTCCAGCCCGAACTGCCAAGTCACGTCTTTCCTGGACCGGAATCAAGCATCCTAGGACCGGTTTCGGGCTATCAGCTGTCTTTAGCCAAGATAGCTTGACTCCAGTGGCATAGTGAGCAAGGGACCCACGTCTGGGCATACCTTTCCCACATAGGGTTAATAGCAAAAGAAACAAGATGATAGACGGAATGTTGCACAATGGCAAAACATTCACCCCCAGTCACAGATCTGGGTTTAAGCCATGGTTATTTTATTCACCAATCCACCCCAGTTCAGACATGGCCATATGCAAATCAGTCTTGGCCCTGTGCCTCATGGGAACAGCCCAGCCCGAACTGCTAAATTATGTCTTTCCTGGACCGGAATCAAGCATCCTAGGACCGGTTTCTGGCTACCAGCCATCTTCATCCAAGATAGCTTGACTCCAGTGGCGTAGTGAGCAAGGGACCCACGTCTGGGCATACCCTTCCCACATAGGGTGAATAGCAAAACAAAAAAGGTGATGGACGGAATGTTGCAAAATGGTAAAATATTCACCCCCAGTCACAGATCTGGGTTTAATCCATCGTTATTTTGCTCACCAAGCCACCCCAGTTCAGACATGGCCATATGCATATCAGTCTTGGCCCTGTGCCTCATGGGAACAGCCCAGCCCGAACTGCTAAATTATGTCTTTCCTGGACCGGAATCAAGCATCCTAGGACCGGTTTCTGGCTATCAGCCGTCTTCAGCCAGGATAGCTTGATTCCAGTGGCGTAGTGAGCAAGGCATCCACGTCTGGGCATACCCTTCCCACATAGGGTGAATAGCAAAACAAACAAGATGATGGACGGAATGTTGCACAATTGCAAAACATTCACCCCCAGTCACAGATCTGGGTTTAATCTATTGTTATTTTGCTCACCAAGCCACCCCAGTTTAGACATGGCCATATACAAATCAGTCTTGGCCCTGTGGCTCATGGGAACAGTCCAGCCCGAACTGCCAAGTCATGACTTTCCTGGACCGGAATCAAGCATCCTAAGACCGGTTTCTGGCTATCAGCCGTCTTCATCCAGGATAGCTTGTCTCCAGTGGTGTAGTGAGCAAGGGTCCCACGTCTCGGCATACCCTTCCCACATAGGGTGAATAGCAAAACAAAGAAGATGATGGCCGGAATGTTGCACAGTGGCAAAACATTCACCCCAGTCACAGATCTGGGTTTATTCCATCGTTATTTTGCTCACCAAGCCACCCCAGTTCAGACATGCCCATATGCAAATCAGTCTTGGCCCTGTGCCTCATGGGAACAGTCCAGCCCGAACTGCCAAGTCATGTCTTTCCTGTACCGGAATCAAGCATCCTAGGACCAGTTTCTGGCTATCATCCATCTTCATCCAGGATAACTTGACTCCAGTGGTGTAGTGAGCAAGGGTCCCACGTCTCGGCATACCCTTCCCACATAGGGTAAATAGCAAAACAAACAAGATGATGGCCGGAATGTTGCACAGTGGCAAAACATTCACCCCCAGTCACAGATCTGGGTTTAATCCATTGTTATTTTGCTCACCAAGCCACCCCAGTTCAGACATGGCCATATGCAAATCAGTCTTTGCCCTATGCCTCATGGGAACAGTCCTGCCTGAACTGCCAAGTCATATCTTTCCTGGACAGGAATCAAGCATCCTAGAACAGGTTTCTGGCTATCAGCCGTCTTCAGCCAGGATAGCTTGACTCCAGTGGCGTAGTGAGCAAAGGACCCACATCTGGGCATACCCTTCCCACATCGGGTGAATAGCAAAACAAACAAGATGATGGACGGAATGTTGCACAATGGCAAAACATTCACCCCCAGTCACAGATCTGGGTTTAACCCATCGTTATTTTGCTCACCAAGCCAGCCCAGTTCAGACATGGCCATATGCAAATCAGTCTTGGCCCTGTGCCTCATGGGAACAATCGAGCCCGAACTGCCAAGTCATGTCTTTCCTGGACCAGAATCAAGCATCCTATGACCGGTTTCTGGCTATCAGCCGTCTACAGCCAGGATAGCTTGACTCCAGTGGCGTAGTGAGCAATGGACCCACGTCTGGGCATACCCTTCCCACATAGGGTGAATAGCAATACAAACAAGATGATGGACGGAATGTTGCACAATGGCAACCCCCCCCCCCCCCCCAGTCACAGATCTGGGTTTAATCCATTGTTATTTTGCTCACCAAGCCTCCCCAGTTCAGACATGGCCATATACAAATCAGTCCTGGCTGTGTGCCTCATGGGAACAGTCCAGCCCGAACAGCCAAGTCATGTCTTTCCTGGACCGGAATCAAGCATCCTAGGGCCGGGTTCTGGCTATCAGCCGTCTTCAGCCCGGATAGCTTGACTCAAATGGCGTGGTGAGCAAGGGATCCACGTCTGGGCATACCCTTCCCACTTAGGGTGAATAGCAAAACAAACAAGATGATGGACAAAATTTTGCACAATGGCAAAACATTCACCCCCAGTCACAGATCTGGGTTTAATCCATCGTTATTTTGCTCACCAAGTCTCCCCAGTTCAGACATGGCCATATGCAAATCAGTCTTGGTCCTGTGCCTCATGGGAACAGTCCAGCCCGAACTATACCATCTTCCAAAGCTCAGGAGCATACAAGTGAACACGCCACACACGGACCTCTGTAACATTCCTCTACATACCATCACCAACCACACGCATTATGTCATTCCTTTTATATCCACACCTTAACACTTCCCAGCAGATCACATAATTCATGTTTGGAGTATGCCCAGAACCGCAAAGTTCCTAATGCTTATAGCATCAAAACACTTCACTGGGCACCGTGGCTAATTAAAAAAGAAAAAATAAGTGCCAGGGCTCCCATCAGGATGTAGCTTGCACCATCCGATTTCTCCTGTTAGCGCTGCCTAAAACAGTCCCAACTAGTAAACATGAAAGAAGGGAGAGGATGTGGTGTAATGACCAGAGCTGCAGCCTTCGCTGCTGGGCAACCAGGTTGAAGTCTCGACGTCTGCTCAACATCCTGTGATTCTGGACAAATCACTTAATCTCCCCTTAAATGAAAGTGTCCTGAACAGGTGCTCCTGAAAAATGCTGGTGTTGACGAATAAGTGACGCTGCTCAGGACCGGAAACCACCGGCTCAAATTAAGCACTGACTGGTCAGACAGATAAAAGCAGCCCCAGCCCCCCAGTGGCGCATGAAGATGGTGAAAGGTGAAAACTCGGATTTCGTACAATGGAGGTGTCAACCTACACTGCAGAAGTGTGCTGGACCAGACGTTGAGTGCCACCAATATACATTAATTTAAACACACTAACATAAGATATGTATTTGTAAAGCACACTTTCACCCAAGAATATCTTGGTGCTAAATAACACATGTTTATTGTTACCCAACTTAATGGTACTCATTTTATCTACCTCAGAAGGATAAAAGGATGATGGACTCCCCTGTGACCATGAGGTCAAACACTAGTCTCAAGTGATTGTTTTTGTGCAGGAAGGAACAAGTAACTTGACAAATACACACATACACATGATTTTGAAATGTGTGAGCTTCATTAAGTGATAAAGAACTAGCAGTGGCAGCAGCAGACAGGGCTGAGCTTAGATTTGAGCTCACGGCCTGTCGGTATGTCAGGTTTAGGGTTTTGCTCCCAGGTTGGGCACCCTAGCTTCCTACCCCATCTCTGTCCCCTGAAGTATAGCAGAGAAAAAGGGGGGTTAAGAGAATAGTGTCAGGGATGACCCACATTTACATAAAGCTGAAGCTTGAGGGAGAAAAGATGCTCAGGGCCTTCTGAGAGAGGAGTGAGGGTCAATGACCAGTCTGATGAAGGGCTACCCTAAAACAGCTACCAGTAACTGATTCTCAGGTGAATCATACAATCGAGCGCATGTTTTTTCACATTCATCTTTTCAGTAATTTTATTTTGCCTTGAATTGGGTGCCTAGCTAACTTAGGGCCTTAGGCGACCATCCAGTTCACCTAAGAGGATCTTCGGCTGTGATGCTACCTTGGACTGGACACTTTTACTCCACATCTGTTCATCCCATCATGTCACTAAAGAGCAGGAAATTGTTTAAATATTCTTTATTGTCCAATTAATTAAAATCATTACAATAAAACAACAGTTCGTAAAGCAGGGCAATTCCTTACATTCCTTAAAGATAATAAGGAAGTATTAACATATCTTTATAACTGTTAGAAATACATAAAAAAAGTATTTTGTTCATAACCTGCAAACATTACATTTCATTATTATTCACATACATATTAATAAACCAATTCGTACAAATAATCTTTGAGTCCCCTCTCTGTTTTTCTTTTTGTATTTTATTAGGCCCTAAAAAGAAGTAGAGCATACAGTAAAAAAAAAAATGTTTTTTCTAGTTGTGATTTTAGTACATAAAATATTAAGTGCATTTACGCTTCTTAAAATTACCCCGAACCTCGGATACTTTATAAAGTTTATCAAGTTATATTGCCAGTATAGGGGAAAACAATGGAATTGGAATCATATCCGGTTTCAATTCTTATTAAATGACCACAACATCGTCCTGACTCAGTTTTTTTCTCAGCTATGAGAATACATTTGACAAACTTAACTGTTAAATGGATGATATGCCCTTGAAGGCACAGTATTATCGCTTGACGACACATTCTCACCCCGTGTTTGTTGAATATTGGTTTTAAAAGTGCTAATCTTTCTTGCCACAATTTGGGGCAAATGCATACAATGTGCAATAACGTTCCATTAATATAACCGCATAATCTACACTTTTTTGATTGCCAAACTTGTACCCATCTAGGTGTACCATCTTTTGATGGGTAGTGTCCAAACCTAAGCTTGAGGAATATGGGCTAGTTGTAGGTAAAATAGATTTACCGATTTTTAATTACCGAATTTTACCGATTCGGTAATTAAAAATCGGTAAATCTAAGCTGTGGACATGTAGGTATTCCAGATGTGCTGGATTACCGAATCGGAAGTATTCGGTATTTACCGATTCGGTAAATACCGAATCGGTAATGCCCATTCATTCCTATGGGCTTTGAAGCCCATAGGAATGAATGGGCACTACCGATTCGGTATTTACCGAATCGGTAAATACCGATTTCCACAAGGGTGCAGGGGGTGTCACTTTGACACCCTCTGGCACCCCCAAAACAGGCTCGGTGCCATGTGGCAGGCATACATGCCCTAAGGGCAGGTCTGCCTGTCACATGGCATAGGTGTGCATGCACACATGTGCATGCACACCGAAATCGGTATTTTACCATCAAATTGGATTTGATGGTAAAATACCGATTCTGTAAGGCCTCTGGGACTCAGAAGAGTCCCACCTACATCTGGGAGCCTCAGATTCGGTAAATTTACCGAATTTTTATTTTACCGATTCGGTAAAATTATCGATTCGGTAATTTTACAGAATCGGTAAAAAAACTGCCCCCTACATACCTGTCACCCATTTACCGATCGGTAACGGCCAAAATCGGCCGTTACCGATCGGTAAATGGCCTGAAACGGCCACCTACATCTGGCCCTTAATCCCTTACCGCTGGTTTCAAGCAAGAAGTTAGATAGAATTGGAGTTCACTTTTATTATATGAATTGATAACCGACCAGGCAAGCTTTTTTTTTATAGTCTGCTCCTGATCCAATATTAATGATACCATTTTAGTTGATTGATTTAAAATCTGTTTTAGAATGGTTTTATTTCTAATAATATTATCTATAGAGCTTGAGAAATACTACCAGGACTTATATTGCATTGAGGTAGCTCACTCGCCATTAACTTCAGAAAAACACCCTTGTAGTGCTATGTTCTGTGTCACCTCCATTCTTAACTTGCGGGATACAATGCCAAGAAGAAGTATATTTAAATGAATGAATGAATGAATGTACTGCTAAAGCATGAGGTCACTCAAGAGTGTACCAGCTCTAAACACAGCATATTAGGTACAGAAGCATTAGTTACTAAATAAGTGTGTTTTAAGCAATTTTCTAAATGCAGGGTCACTCCTAGTGGTTCTTAATTGGAAGGGGAGCTGATTCCAGCAAGAGGCTACTAAAAAGGAGAAGGAAAAGCCCCCTTGCCTCTCTTTCTTAATGCACATCCTTCATTTATCAAATGCTCCTTTTCATCAGGCCCGGACTGGCCCTTGCGGGCGCTGGGCAATCCCCCAGTGCGCCGCAAGGGTGGGGGCCTGTTTTGGCCCCCTGGGGGGCGTTTTTGTTACAGGGCTGTTTTTGCAGCGTTGCTGCAAAAACGGCTCTGTAACAAAATTGGCCGAAAACCGGCCCTGGCAAAGAGCGCGGTTGCACACCCAACCCCCCTGGGGAGTGGGGGGCCGGCCGAGCACTTTGCCAGTGCCAGTTTTGGTTCCCAGTCCAGCCCTGCTTTTCATTACAGAACTTCCCTGACACTTTAAATACACCAATCCTTTGCTTGACTACTTGTTTGGCATTCTTCAATTGACTCGTGGGGATATTTTTGATGCATTGTTTTTAGGTAGAGCATTCGAGACCTCCTGCAAATACTTTAGTATATACTTCTCTTGTGGGGTTAAAGCCATTCCCCTATCTATTTTTTTAAGGAAAACGGGCTGCATTAAAAAAAAAGAGCTGCTTTATAAAGAAGCAGCCTCAGACATGGTGGTCTGCCGAGCCCAGCAGGCCACCATCCCTGGGAGGGCTTTCATGCCCAATGGGCTTGCAAATTGCAAGAGGTTTATTAACATTAATGAGCCTCGCAATTTGCAACCCCATTAGGAATCGCAAACAGTGTGAAATGCACTGTTGTACATCTGAAAAAGCGCCTCGCAAATTGCGACTCGCAAAAGAGTCGCAATTTGCGATGCTCAATTGTCTTGGTCGTACCTCTTGCCCTAAATCTGTAGAACATATTTGCATGCTTGATGGAAACTGTGTATTAATAAGATGTCTGTCATGATTATTTACACAGATTAGTTAACAAACTAAAAACAAAGTGTACTGTCGTATGTGTTCTATCACTCTTTTCTCTTTCTTTTTCTACATGAATTTGAAGTGTTTTTTTCAATTGTAAGTATGATATAAATGTTGACTTTTTTAAATTATGATCTGCTCCCTTTAGATCATGATGGCTCTTATACTTCTGGAATGTAATTGACTGTGTTTGAGAATCTCTATTTCAATTTTTTATATTTGATATAATGGTTTACAGTATTGTGGTGTGATGCATAGTGTCACATTTTTTTAATAAATACAAAATATTGTTATATTTTTTGATTGTTTGTGGCACAATAGTTGAAAGTGGGCTCTAGATGTACACATGAAGTGTGATTCGGATTGGAATTGCACGATTGGCATTGTTTGGTTAGGTTTAGACCAAAGGGAGTTTTAACTTCACGTTACGGTTTTGTTAATATAGCATGATTAAGATTGTTTTTTGGTGCATTTGTAGGTCTGCTGCTGCTGTTTCGCGAGCTGCGAGGCATGGTATTTGTGGCTAGAGTACATCAAAATCAAAATTAGTATGGCTGTGTCTGCTGCGCTTTTGGACCTAATTGTCTGTGTTCGGATGCTACAAGATGTACTGCCATTTTCAGAACATTTTGTAGCAGAACGTTCTTTTTCCCTGGCATGACTTGGGTGACATCCAGTGGCACAATCAGCAAGGGACCTAAGCCTGGGAACACTCTTGCACTTGGGGCATTGCATCAAAAACAAATGATGGGGATAGGAATGCCTGCAAAAAGTTTTACTAGCATTCCAAATCAAACACAAGGAGATGATGGACGGGGCACTGAAACTTTTCAGACACTCACCCCCAGTCACAGATCTGGGTTGAATCCATCATCGTTCTTTAGCTCACTTTGCCACCCCAGTTCAGACCCAGCCATATGCAAATCTGTCTGACCCTGTGCCTCATGGGAACAGTCCAGCCCGAACTGCCAAGCTAGGTCTAACCTAGACTGGAAACAAGCTTCCTGGGACCAGTTTCGGGCAAACAGTCCTCATCAGCCAGGCTAGCTTGAATCCAAAGGGAAAAGGAGCAAGGGATCTACGTCTGGGCACAGCATGCCAACTAAGGGCAAACAAAGCAAACACAAGGAGATGATGGAGGGAGCGCTGAAACTTTTCAGACACTCACCCCCAGTCACAGATCTGGGTTGAATCCATCATCCTTCTTTAGCTCACTTTGCCACCCCAGTTCAGACCCAGCCATATGCAAATCAGTCTTGACCCTGTGCCTCATGGGAACAGTCCAGCCCGAAATGCCAAGCTAGGTCTTTCCTGGACTGGAAACAAGCTTCCTGGGACCAGTTTCGGGCTAACAGTCCTCATCAGCCAGGCTAGCGTGAATCCAGTGTGAAAATGAGCAAGGGATCTACGTCTGGGCATAGCATGCCAACTAAGGGCAAACAAAGCAAACACAAGGAGATGATGGAGGGAGCGCTGAAACTTTTCACACACTCGCCCCCAGTCACAGATCTGGGTTGAATCCATCATCCTTCTTTAGCTAGCTTTACTACCCCAGTTCAGATCCAGCCAAATGCAAATCAGTCTTGACCCTATTCCTCAAGGGAACAGTCCAGGCTGAACTGCCAAGCCAGGTCTTCCTTGGACCAGAAAGAAGCATCATGGGACCGGTCTCGGGGTAAACATTAATCAAACCCATTGTTTTTGCCTATTGTAGTACTCCAGAAACGGTGACGGTTTCATCATTTTAATGAGTCTGACACCCTAACTGCATATGGTCAAACGTTATTTTTGTACTGTTGTGAGTGGAGTGTGGTTCCATGCTGGGGTTGTCTGGGATGCATGCACGGTTGGTCATGTTCAGATTTAGTCCTGCTGGCAATTCTGTTTTCCCCCTAAAACAGCTGTTGACTATCGTGCATATGGCCTTGTTGATGTGGGAGACATATCAAAATGAGAGAGAATGTTATTGAAAAATGAGCCATATGTGATATCCACTGTGCCCATCAGTGTTATAAGAATCTATTCTATTGTCAAAATAAAAATGTATCAAGTTTGCCTGCCATATTTAGATTTTATGTTTTATTTTTTTTGCTTGCTTGTCTCCTAAAATCCAAATGTTACAACTAAATGGACAGCACAAGAATGGAGTTATTAACCAAATATAAGTTTTATTTCTTAGAGAAGACCTGGAGCTTAAATTGGTAACTGTGGAACCAGTAAACTTGGGTTTTAATCCCGACTCTCTCTCGTGTAATCATAGGCAAATCCGGTAATCTTCATTAATGTGAATCCTATCTGAATAGTCTGACCAAGATGCAGAATAAAGGGAATTGCTCCAATCACCTGGGTATCTTGTGGCATACCTGGATGTTTATTGTGACCCACGACACAATTCCCCACCATACAATTCACCGCCACGCAATTCAACACCACCCAGCATAATTACACTCCACAAATTGCACTCAACGTAACATGATTCAACTCCACATAATTGCACTCTACTCAATGCCACATAAATAACCCCCACATAAAAATACTCTATACTCCACACCATGCCACAAAATTCCAATCCACATACTTTCACTCAGTGCTAGAGATCCACGCCACAAAATTCAACTCCACACATCGAGATTCCACATCACCTGATTTGACAACAAACCACACAATTCATAACACATCACATACATCCAATCCACACTATAGAATTCCACATCATGCCACATAACTCAACAGCAAACCACTTAATTAAACTCCACTACATACACACTCCACGACACAATATCAGACATGGCTTTAAGGGAAGGGGGATACAAAATTGGGGGCTCTCCAAATGAGGCATGGGCAGAGTGGCAGGTCCAGGAGCCTTTTACAAGAGATGTGGCTTGTGTTATTAAGGGTGTGGCCTAAATCAAGTGAATCTAGAATCCTGTGTCCAATATATTCTAAAAGTGAGCATGCTGCCTTACGGAGGAGACTGTGTGCCTGTGGCTGAGACTCCACGCATAAGAAGATGGGCCTGGCCTATCTTTGTATGTGCAGAGATCTTCGCTCTAAATGCAAATACTCTGCAGTTGTAAAATTACTGTTAGTAAAATTAAACTCATAGTTTGTGAATAGCAAAACACAGTACACTTGCACAAAAGCGGACGTTTACCTTTGTGAATCAGGCCTGCAGTGTGATTGGCAGGGTGGATCTGGAAGCCGCAACTGCCCTGCACTATCATTCAGAATAAACAAGTGAGTGTGGGCTGAGCCCAGAGGAACTGCCAATTAAAAACAAACACAAAAACAAGTGACATTCATGGGTGGACAGCAGACAATCATGGCCCTACCCCAAAGCGTGGGGGTGCACTGGGGAAACAAAAGGAACTCAGGGGCGGTGGGGTGCCAGCCCCCTTGTCTCACTTGCCCCTCTTGGCCCTATTAGCTCCACCAGGGACAGTATGTCTTCTATCAGCACCCTTATAGCTGTTTTAGCAAGGAGGGTTGGGGAGACATTTGACCTTGTAAGTCTGCCCCTGGCATCTGTGGTTCTGAAAATTTTGGACCCTGCTATATGTAGTACCGAAGCCCAACACTCGTGTCAGAAAATATCATCATACCATGACGATTTTGGTATTGGCAGACCGGTAATGATGAGGACATTATTACTGTGCATTTGCGTCACGATTGAGTGACGATAACACCCCTAAATCGTACTTCCTGCCTCGAACCCTCGGGTTCCATTTTGTGAGCGGCATCCATCTTGTGGTTGCCCATACATAGTCAATTGACCCAGGCCGAATTCGAGCTGAAAGGACACGTACACCTTCCCTGACTCCTCAGTGACCTGGGCGAGCTGCCTCCACTGCCTCCAGCCAAACCTGTTCGGGCAGTCCCCAACCCAGTGGCCGAGCAAGATTAGCATCAAGGCACAACATGTCATAAACCATTTACCGCATACAAACCACACTTTATCATACACACACCTGTCCCTGTTTCTTCTTTATGACTAGTTTTACAAGGAGGAGGTGCCCGATTTTATTGGCGTTTCATCGATATCTGATGGAAGTTCTGGGCCTGGCCAGGTAATCTATCACGAACTGGACAAACGAAAATATGGGCTTGCCATCATGACTTTGCTTTTTCTTTATTGTGAAAATATGTTTATGGTCGAATTGTAAAACCAAGAATTTTTGCCTGAAGTGTAATATCGTGTATAAAAAGAGAAGGCCGGCTCTGTAAAAACGAGCAGTCTCCTGAGAATATACACACCGTGTTGTTGTACTTCTAGGACGCCTGTTACTTGGTTGCAGCAAATAAATTCGATCTTTAACTTCACCTAGAAGACTTGTGTTTCTGTGGTCTGAATCAGGAAAGTACCCGGGGTCTTTGGGTGTTGCCCTGACACCGCTGGGTTACCGGATCAGTACCGGTTCTGAAAAACCCAGTACCTCAATTGGCGCCCAACGTGGGGCGGTATCAGCGGTACCGGTCCAAGCCAGATGTTCGTGAGGAGCTTCGTGTGAAAATTCCGGAGGACGACCAGCCACTTCAGCGACCCCTGTATGTCGACGTGGTTCCGAAGGTCTTTGCTGCAAGGTTCCCCGCGTCCCGACGGCTACGAAGGACTGCTGCCCTGACTATCGCCCTGATTTGGACCCTTGATGTTTGGTAGAGCGAAACGTTAGACGAGTCTTCTGGTGACGTCATCGATACCTCAGTTAAGTATAAGTGGAGCGTCTCCCAGTCCTTAGTTTGTTTGGTGTCCCCCTTTGTGGGACCGCTTTGATTTGGAACTTGCAAGCGCCAAAGCCGAAGGACTCGTGTATTCACGAGAAATATCATAATCGATAATCCTTTGAAGTTTGAAGCTAGACTAGAGAGCGAAGATGCCTGGTCTTAGCAGACTTGGAAATTTGTTTTGTCTTGGTTGTAATAATAGGGACTCCCGACTGGAGGACTCATGTCCAGTTCCTCCGATTGGAACTCCAACCTATGAATTATATGTGAAACATGGGGTAGGCCCCATCACATACAATGAAGTGTGGATGAAATACACCAGAAAAGACGGTGTTTTAAAATGGCCCCAATATGGTAGCTTTGATACTGAAATCCTAGATAATCTCGAAGTTAAACTCTTTAAGAAGAAAGCCCGGCCGGCGATGTTTGACTCTTTCCGCCTGTGGCGTAAGGAGGCCAAACAGAAGGAAATTAAATTAGCAAAGAAGGATAAGAGAGAAAGGGGTATCTCAATAATGCAAGCTGCTATGCAGTATAAAGACAACAAAGAAGAACAGATAAGTGAGCAGTTGCACAGGCAACGTAAAATGGTAATAGATAAATGCTACCCAGTTTTGCCGCCTCTTCAGCAAGAAGCAGCAAAAGAGCTTGAAAAAGATCTCCTAATGTCGCGAATTTTTAAGTTCGCCACCCCCTATGCGCAAAATGCTACAGCACCTCCACAACCTTTAGTTGTGCATCCCATGGTTGTTATACCTACTGGTCCTCCACAGCACCCACCAGCTACTCTTCAGCTGGCTCCTATTCCTCCGGTGCAGCCTTCCCAAGGGTCACCGGCCTTTACACCTGCTCTTCCTATACTTCCTGCAACTTTACATACTGTATCGACTACCACTCCTGGTACTCCTCCTGACTCTGCCTCTGCATCTGCCTCATCTCACCCTGCCTTCCCACTTGTCTTCTCATCGACTTCTCCGTCTGTCCGCCAAAGAGTGGCAAGCACTGTTTCTAGTCTTCTACATCCTTTGTTTGGAGCGGCAAGTCCGGCTCCTGCCTCTGGGCACACACAGTTGCGCAGCCAACTGCCTGATTCTAGGGAGAAAGAAGTATTGGATCGTTTGGCACACAGATGGGTGACTAACACGACAATATATGATCTAGAATCTGTTATGGATGTATTCCATCAATGGGAAGCATCAAAGCAGAGGTACGTCTTTGAGAAAATGTGTATCTTCCTATGCGAAGATTTAGAAGAGAATGATTTGGACTCTAATCCGCCCGAGTTGAGCCATGTACGGTTCGAATTTTCAAAAGGCACAATTGTGGGTTCAGATGTTAGGAAAGCCGTTGCGACGTTGTTATCCCTTACAACTGAAGGTGTTTCCAAGTCGTTGTTTGATTATGATTCTTCTACCAAGAAGAAAGGAAGACAATATCCCATGAGAGAAGTTCCCCCAGTATGGAGGGAGGGAGACGCAGCAGCTAACCCACCTATTCAGCCTCATTTTCAGCGTGTGTGGGTACATGTCCCATGGAAACGAGCTGAAGTATTAGACCTTAAACAGACATTGCCTGATCCCCGTAAAAATCCTGCAGGATATTACAAAGAATTATCACAGACTGCAGGCTCCTGTATTATGAATTTAGCTGATATCGATATGTTATTTGGGAATGTTGTTCCACAGCCTTTATGGGGAAAGATTTGTCATACGGACCATGATCAAGAGCTAGGGGACACAAGGGCAAATATTACTGCTGCTGATACTAGACAAGTTGGTGGTGCTAAACCTGAGCCTTTAGTAGAAGAACTCCCTGGTAGAATTATCACATATATGAAGACTTTGATGCCCGAATTACGTGTAAATTGGGATAAGTTGTCTGCGTGTAAGCAGAAGAAAGATGAAACGGTGTCTGATTTCTTCACCAGGTTTGAAGAAACGTTTGTCGACCACAGTGGTCAAGACATGAGTACAGAAGGTGGTCAGCGACTGTTTGTTGATAAATTTGTACACAACCTACTTCCAGAGTTGTGTAAAAAGTTGAAGGATTCAGAGAGTTCGTGGGCAGTTTCTTCAGCACAGATATTGGCTACTGCACAATATTATGAAAATAGAGACAAAGATGAGAAAGAAAGAGCAGAAAAGAAAACTAAAGAGTTAAAAACGAAGGTCCTGTTACAGCAAGCATACCCGCCACGTGGTGGTAGTGGTCAGAATAATGGTGGGCAGAATAACTATCAGAATAATTATCAGCAACACCCACAGTTCCAAAAGCCAAGAATAGAGTACAATCAGCCACGCGTTCCTGTAGGTCCCAATCAGTGTTTGTATTGCAAGGAAGAAGGTCATTTTAAATATAGTTGCCCTATCTTGTTACAGCGCGCAAATGGTGTGTCAAACACAAGAGGTAGAGGTGTTCAGCAAACACCAAGAGGTAGAGGACGTGGAAATATCCCTCAGAATACACGCTCCTTTCCACCTCAAAATTCCATGAATAGGTTTGATCAGCAGAATAACGCATCTGATAGAACAGCTCAGTACTACGCTGATGATTACTATGCAGAAGATGAGTATATGGAAGGTAATGATTGCTAGGACAGCCATGGACAAAGAGAGGGAGTTGTTTCAGTTCCAGTAGATCAGAGTAGACCATACGTTGAGGTGATTACATCAGGTGTGTCAGAACCTTTTCTGTTGGATACTGCTGCTACAAAGAGTTCTATGATGCACTCAAAACTCCCTGGCGCACCTTTGTCTGGCGAAATGAATGTTTCTGTAGGTTTTTCTGGCCCCCCGGTTAGGAACCCGATTTCATGTCCTATGCCCCTGTCTGTTGGTCATGGTGAATTCCAAGCACCCCTTATCCTGACAACAGGTTGTGGTGAGAACTTGTTGGGATTGGACCTGTTAAAAAGATTGTATGCGACTTTGTATTGTTCTCCTTCGGGATTACAACTTACACTAGATAAGAAAGTGGTTTCTCCAATGTATTTGTCGAGGGATAAAATTCCGACAGAATTGCTGTCTCTCCCTGATATACTTTGGGCTACTGGTCCTAACGATGTGGGTCTCTTAGAAATACCACCATATGTTGTGACATTAAAAGCTAATGTTAGGATGCCACAAATTCCCCAATACAAAATTTCTAGTGAAGGAGAAAAAGCGTTGTTAGCGATCATTTACGATCTGATTGAAAAAGATGTGATTGAAGAGACAAGAGGCAATGTTTGCAATAGTCCTGTTCTGCCTGTGTTGAAAAGAACAGATCCCTCTTAGCCACCTGTGTACAGATTTGTGATTGACCTTAGAGAGGTGAAAAAAATAGTGGTGCCACAATTTCCAGTTGTTCCTGACATTACTGCCCTGTTGACTATGATCCCAGCCTCTGCAACCTGGTTTTCGGTAGTTGACTTGAAGAACGCTTTCTTCAGCATCCCAATTGCTGAAGAAAGTAGGGATATTTTTGGCTTCAGTTTAGGAGGACGAAGCTTCTGCTTTAAACGCGCTCCCCAGGGCTACTGTGAAAGTCCATCAATGTATAGTCAAGCTCTAAAAACACAGCTTGATACGATTGTTTTACCTGAAAGCGCTACACTCATTCAGTATGTTGATGACTTGCTTGTTGCTGCAGATTCTGAGGAAATATGTAAAGAAGCCACGTTGTCGTTGTTGCGTCATTTGTGTGATCTTCATCACAAAGTGTCCCTGTCTAAACTACAATATTGTCGACAAGAAGTGACCTACTTAGGTCATCTCTTATCGAAGTAGGGAAGGAAACTGACCCCAGAAAGAGTCCAGGCAATAGCAAAGTTAAGTGTGCCAAGAACACAGAGAGAAGTAAGTGCTTTCTTGGGTATTACATCGTACTGTAGACAGTGGATTCCAAATTTTTCTTTACTGGCCAAACCATTGGTGGCATTAACATGTAAAGGAATACCCAATCCTGTGCCTTGGTCTGAAGAGTGTCAGAAAAGTTTTTCTGAATTGCGCACAGCATTATGTTCGGCTCCTGTGTTGGGTACCCCCAACTACATTAAGCCCTTTACATTGTATGTCCATGAGCAAGAAGGTTGTGCATTATCAGTGTTGACACAGTTGTTTGGAGACAAGCAGCGTCCATGTGCATATTTTTCGTCGACTTTGGATCCAGTAGCTAAAGCATTGCCAAGTTGTTTAAGAGCAACAGCAGCAGCAGCTGTTTCGATTCGACAGTCCGCTGGTTTAGTGATGAATAACACGTTAGTAGTCATGGTTCCTCATGCAGTGGACACATTATTGAACAGAACCAAGACACAGCACTTAACTAGTGCTCGATTGTCAGGTTACGAACTAACTTTGTTAGCGAGCCATGTGCACATCAAACGATGCAGCACACTAAACCTAGCCACATTGTTGCCAATTCCGGTTGAGGCAGAGAGTGCTGAAGAACAACACGATTGTTTTCTTAGAACAGAAGAAGAAACAAAAGGGAGAATAGACCTCCAAGATACTCCTCTTGTTGAATGCAATGGTACCTTATGGGTGGATGGTTCATGCTTCAAGCTCCCGAATGGTGACACGACTGCAGCATATGCTGTCACCACTTTGCATACAGTTATTGAAACTGCACGTATTCCACATAACTCAGCTCAGGCGGCAGAATTGATTGCACTTACAAGGGCGTGTGTGTTGTCAAAAGGAATGAAAGTGAATGTGTACTCTGACAGTCAGTATGCGTTTGGCGTGGCTCATAGTTTTGGACGTTTGTGGCGGGAACGTGGGTTCCTGACTTCGCATGGTGCAAAGATTCAACATGGTCAGCTAGTGAATGAGCTTCTTGAATCACTGACCTTGCCTCTACAAGTTGCGATTGTAAAATGTAGTGCTCACAAGAAGGTGACTGATGATGTTGGTCGTGGAAATGCATTTGCTGATGAAGTCGCGAAAGAAACTGCAAGGAATGTGATGAACAGAATGTATGTTGCAGGCCTTGCAAGAAGGATTGGTGATGTTAGTATGTGTGAGGACACGATTGAGAGCGTGAAGTCTATACAATCCGAGGCCACTGAGAAAGAGGTGAATGAATGGAGAAAGCAAGGGTAGATTGGATGCGAATGGTTGTTGGGTCGAATTGTCAGAGCATCAGAGATGGCTGCTACCCGATGCGTATGTGCTTGCAGTGGTGACAATGGCTCATGGAATGGCTCACATCAGTGTGAAAGGGATTTGTAAGTTGTTGGCTCCAGTATGGCAGAACAGTGGCATTCCTAAATGTGCAGAGAATGTGGTCAAGAATTGCATGGTGTGTCTGAAACACAACCCTGGTAGGGGAACCCCAACTCCAGCTGGTCATTTTGTACCTCCTACGTATCCGTTTGAGGTTTTGCAGCTAGATTTCATACACATGGAGAGGTGCAACAATTTGAAATACGTACTCGTTGTTGTCTGTGCCTGATCAAGATGGGTAGAAGCATATCCCCTCACGGACAATACTGCCTTGTCCACAGCAAAAGCCCTTGTCAAAGAATTTTTCCCCAGGTTCGGAATGCCTAGAATGGTCTGGAGTGATAATGGGAGTGAATTTGTGGGACGAGTGATGAAGAGAGTGTGTGAGAGTCTAGGCATACAACAGAAGTTCCACGCTGCAAACCACCCCCAATCAGCTGGCTTAGTAGAATGTTACAACGGCACCCTCAAACTAAAATTGGCTAAGATTCAAGCGAGCACTGGTCTTCAATGGCCTGACGCTCTGCCTTTAGCACTTCTATCCACCAGAATGCCCGTGCATTCGAGAGTGAAACTCAGTCCCTATGAAATTGTTTTCGGCCGCCCGGCCAACATATGGGGGTGCCAGACTCACCAGGCTCAGTGAGGTAGAGCACCCTGTTTTGCTTGACTACTTGTATGAATTGACGGCTAAATTGCGTGTTTTACACCAACAGGTCCATGACAGTCTACCTCAGGCCTCTGAAGCTCCAGGACATCCTATCAATCCTGGATCTTATGTGCTGATAAAAAACTTCCAGGGAACAAAGAACGAACAGCCCAGGTGGACCGGACCACACCTAGTCTTTCTTTCCACTAGATCAGCCGTTCGTGTGGAAGGAAAGAAGAACTGGATCCACGGGACCCACTGCAAGAGGGTCCCGTTACCTCTACCTTATGACCAGTGGGTCCATGAAGGAATTGCTGACTCTGAGACCGAAACGGTGCCACGGTTCTTACCCTTCAGTGATGCACGTTTGAAAGGAACTACTACAGAGAAGGAGAGCGATAACATTCTGCAAGGATCTGTGCCACCGTCAATGCAATTGGACACTACTGAGCCTGAACTTTTGTTTCAAGACAACACAGCACCGGGTCGAAACCGCTATAACTTGAGGCCAAGACCTATGATTAAGGACAAATAAAAAAAGATGTTTTTTTTACCCCTCTTTTTGATTGTGCAGCTCTCTCATCTGGGATACTTGCTCATTTTTGATTTTCGAACTGCCATCCGGTTCTGCTGCTAGGGTCGCGGTTACCACAGTCTTTGGAGTGCAGCTGGAGACGATTAGGTCGACAGTTCTGGTTGGTCTAAGGGAGTTACCCTGGACTGAACAGAAGCACTCCTTAGCAGAATCAATCTCCCACCGCGGGCAGCAACTTAGAGGATGGAGTTTCCTAAGATGGAGAGACCTGCTAGACCAGCAAACTTTGAAAAGACAATATGCACTGTGATGGTAAGAAAACAATTTTTGATAATATGCATTTTGATGTTGTGTAGCATAATGATGTTTTTGGTGGGCTATACTTTGTTCACCTTTCGAGTTACATTTGTACACAATACTCAGCCCACACCTCCTCTTACTGTTTCCCCGCATTCCTTCCACCCTCTACCTGAACACGAGTCTGCCAGAAGGTTAGAATTTGTAAACAACTCATTCGTTCAGCTCCTACACCAGCACCAGTCTGTAATGAACACAACGAATTGTTGGGTATGTGGACTTATGCCACACATGACAGACAAGGGTATCCCGTATTTTGTCCTGCCATTTAGTTACTATGGTTCCCTGTGGGCTTTCCAGACAATGTTCCTGTTTGCCATAGAACCGTATCCCCCACGTCCCGCAGGAAGAAATTCAAGCAACAAGGCACTAGTAACAGGAATCAGAAACATGAGCAGGGATATTGACACATATAGGATGATTCCCAGAGACGAATTGGAGCCTTACAGTAGATGGAACATAACTAAATATGGGATTTCCTTAACTGAGAGCCAGAAAGCAAAGAAATCCTCCCCAATCTGGATAGTACCCCATCAAGGTCACCAATGTCTGCAGGGAAATGGCAAAAACCCCAGAGCTCAGTTAGGGAAGAGTGTTTGTACTTAGACTTATGTTTTCTCGTCTCAGACCTCCCCTCGTTCTTAGCAGCTAAGGGTACCTACTTCGTCTGCCACGACAGAGCATATACATGGTTGCCCCCTGACTTTTCGGGCACATGTTTTATCTCGTTCCTCTTGCCACCCACCTACACGGCCGAGGCAGATTACCACAGGACAAGGACAGTTAGGGGTGTCGTGAGTAAAGACGACACTGCGGAACAGTAGTTTGGAGATTTCGCAAAGGGTTTTGCTGACATTTTGGGGGCCTATGGTGAACAGCAGGAACATTCGCCAACTGACGAGGGTAGTTGAATCCGCCGTGATTGAAACGTCTGGTGCCCTTATTAACTTGACTGCGGAGCTCCAGTCGGACCGCCTTATGACTCTTCAGAATAGGGTTGCCCTAGATGTCATACTTGCAGACCGTTGTGGGGTATGTAAAGTGATCCAATCCAGTTTCTGCATTTTCATCCCTGACAATGCTCCGACAGTATACCAGGCCATCTCCAAACTGCACAAGATATCTGAGTCCATTCATGTGGACAAAGGAGACTGGTCCTTGCTGGGGTGGTTCTGGGAACTGATATCTGCCTGGGGATGGAAAATTCTGATATTCATTGGAATGGTCTTAGCCATCCTGTTCAGGTTCTGCCTGTGTGTGCAGTGCGCTCCTGCAATATGTGGCCTTTGTGCCACATCATGTGTAAGGAAGTCTGTGTCAAGTAACAGGATGATGCTACAGCAGCATCTCCATAACTTCATGAATACAGATTTGGACTCAGATTAGCATGAGTTATTGCCTATATAAGGGCAAAAGGAGGGTCTGTGGTTCTGAAAATTTTGGACCCTGCTATATGTGGTACCGAAGCCCAACACTCGTGTCAGAAAATATCATCATACCATGACGATTTTGGTATTGGCAGACCGGTAATGATGAGGACATTATTACTGTGCATTTGCGTCACGATTGAGTGACGAGAACACCCCTAAATCGTACTTCCTGCCACGAACCCTCGGGTTCCATTTTGTGAGCGGCATCCATCTTGTGGTTGCCCTTACATAGTCAATTGACCCATGCCGAATTCGAGCTGAAAGGACACGTCCACCTTCCCTGACTCCTCAGTGACCTGGGCGAGCTGCCTCCACTGCCTCCAGCCAAACCTGTTTGGGCAGTCCCCAACCCAGTGGCCGAGCAAGATTAGCATCAAGGCACAACATGTCATAAACCATTTACCGCATACAAACCACATTTTACCATACACACACCTGTCCCTGTTTCTTCTTTATGGCTAGTTTTACAAGGAGGAGGTGCCCGATTTTATTCGGGTTTCAGCGATATCTGATGGAAGTTCTGGGCCTGGCCAGGTAATCTATCACGAACTGGACAAACGAAAATATGGGCTTGCCATCATGACTTTGCTTTTTCTTTATTGTGAAAATATGTTTATGGTCGAATTGTAAAACCAAGAATTTTTGCCTGAAGTGTAATATCGTGTAGAAAAAGAGAAGGCCGGCTCTGTAAAAACGAGCAGTCTCCTGAGAATATACACACTGTGTTGTTGTACTTCTAGGACGCCTGTTACTTGGTTGCAGCCAATAAATTCGATCTTTGACTTCACCTAGAAGACTTGTGTTTCTGTGGTCTGAATCAGGAAAGTACCCGGGGTCTTTGGGTGTTGCCCTGACACCGCTGGGTTACCGGATCAGTACCGGTTCTGAAAAACCCAGTACCTCACATCTTGGGCAGGTGGTGCAGTCCAGGTGACTGTGTAGACACCAATTGGTGGGCACGACCTAGGAGGCAGGGTTCTAGGGGTAAAAGGTGAAGGGTATGGAGTACCCAGGTGACATGGCCAGGAGAACCAACTTTCAAATTTTACAGGGGACTGAGCTATAGGACACAACGTTTGACCTGTGTGACAGCGCCAGAACTAATGTGACAGGACACAGTGTTACTGTTAGTTATATGTCCCTGAAGAAGCCACTGGACAGGTAGAAATGGAGTTTTTAAATCCTTAAGTCAGAAATAAAGATCATATGCATCTGTGTCCAGAAACACGTCACAGAAGCTCTAAGCTGCAGGTACTAGCTCCTCTATTGCAGAAATCCATCACTTATTTGCACCTTGCATTTCCTACATCAAATTTCCCAAAGTTATACAGATACACAGACAAATATTTCAATGTTTGCTGAAAACATTCCTCTTAAAGGTGCTCTTGTGTCACTGTCACATGCGTGCTTCTTGGCCTGAACACTGCGGAAACATATATTGACATGATTTTAGCATGGCACCCTTCCTTGATATACAAATGGCTTCTTAAGCACACAGTAAAAAAGTATTGTATTGTGGAAAGCTCTAACAAAGCTTGAGTGCCGTGGAGGTACATTCAAAGAGTCCTTGCATTCTCTGACCTGAGTGCCACAGAGGTACATTTAAAGAGTCCTCGCATACTCTGACCTGAGTGCCGCGGAGGTGCATTCAAAGAGTCCTCGCATACTACGACCTGAGTGCCGCAGAGGTACATTCAAAGAGTTCTCGCATACCCCAGCCTGAGCACCTCAGAGGTTCATTCAAAGAGTCCTTGCATACTCCGACCTGAGTGCCACGGAGGTACATTGAAAGAGTCCTCGCATACACCGACCTGAGTGCCGCAGGGGTGCATTCAGAGTCCTCGCATACTCCGACCTGAGTGCTGTGGAGGTACATTCAAAGAGTCCTCGCATACTCTGACCTGAGTGCCGCAGAGGTGCATTCAAAGAGTCCTCGCATACTAGGACCTGAGTGCCGTGGAGGTACATTGAAAGAGTCCACACCGACCTGAGTGCCGCAGGGGTGCATTCAAAGAGTCCTCACATTCTCTGACCTGAGTGCCACGGAGGTACATTCAAATAGTCCTCGCATACTCCGACCTGAGTGCTGTGGAGGTACATTCAAAGAGTCCTCGCATACTCTGACCTGAGTGCCTCGGAGGTGCATTCAGAGTCCTCGCATACTAGGACCTGAGTGCCGTGGAGGTACATTCAAAGAGTCCTCGCATACTCTGACCTGAGTGCCGTGGAGGTACATTCAAAGAGTCCTCGCATACTCCGACCTGAGTGCCACGGAGGTACATTCAAAGAGTCCTCGCATTCTCTGACCTGAGTGCCGCGGAGGTACATTCAAAGAGTCCTCGCATACTCCGACCTGAGTGCCGTGGAGGTACATTCAAAGAGTCCTCGCATACTCCGACCTGAGTGCCGCGGAGGTACATTCAAAGAGTCCTCGCATAGTCCGACCTGAGTGCCGTGGAGGTGCATTCAAAGAGTCCTTGCATACTCCAGCCTGAGCGCCTCGGAGGTTCATTCAAAGTGTCCTTGCATTCTCTGTTTATGGATCGGTCTTATAGCCATTACATATCATGAAGAAAGTGGAACAATCAGTGTTTAATTTGAGCTGGTGTTTTCCGATGCTCGGTACCAGCACTTAATTGTGAACACCGGCACTATGGACACCTACGGTACTATAAAATGCTTTCCAAAAATAATAGGTGAGTATTTCAGGAATTAGCTGCTTTAAAGTTTATGGTGTGCACATCACTGCATGCACAGCAAACCAACCTTTACTCCCATTGAAAATCGTTAATGACATCTGGTGTGCACATCACCGAAATGCACGTTGACTCCTTGAAACTACCTCCAAACTTCTCCAATGCAGGTGTGCGCATCACCTAAATGCGCGTTGAAATTTGTTGACAAGCTACTGGTGTTTCCTCAACATGGCGTCACGCAGCGTGCAATGCGTAGTGAAGTGCTTGTTTAGCTGAAGAAGATGCTCTTGAGGTAGCCAGGCAATGAAGGAGGCGAGAACATTGAGAGTGTTCTCCCTTCACCTTGACAACGCTGCACCCCAGTAATGTAACCAAGAACACACGTTGCCGGGTAATTAGCAAACTTCCTTGTGGACGCCGCTCTAGCCTCCTTAGTCTGCTGCTCTCGCACTGGATTCCAACTGTCAACTTGGTTCCAAAATCTTCCAATTCTATGGCAGGACCGGAGGCTCAGATTTTTCTTTCTCTATTTCTGTACTACTCACAGCAGCCAATGAGAAAAAAGTAAACATTACACAAAACTACATTTCCCATGAGGCTTGGAACCATGCCTCCTTCATCAACCAATAACATGAGAGGTAATCATACAAAATAATGAGGCACCATCGTGGCTTCCTCTTTCTTTGCTGCTCCGCAGTCAAGATAAGTGCCTCATTATTTTGCTCATATGCTAATTGAATGTATACTATTGCATTTCTCATTATTCATGCTTTATGGTTATAACCGTTGCGTTTTAATACATTCATTGCTTAGTACTTGTGTTGTAGCGCCTCGATTGGCATGCACGTTTGCGCTGTCTTTCATGTTTTATCTCCAGCGCGTGTTGCGCTGTAATTAGGCATTGTTGGTTGGTTTTTGCATATAAATATTTACCCCGTTAAGGTTGAGGTTGCTGTTTGTACTCACCACGCAAAGGGAGCAAGACGCACGCTGGAATCCTGATCGAGAGACCTGCATGCGTCTCAGGAGCCTGCACGCGTCTGAGCACGCGCGCAGCTCCTTGATCACGAGCTGGACAGATGCCGATCCCAGGCTGGCTTTGGGAGCATACGAAGCAGGCAGTTGAAGCAGCCAGTAACGGCCCATTAATTCAGGCAAATATTTTCCTAGCTAGCGCTGGGTGCATGAATATTAACCCCTGACTTCCCAGTTCTGGGAATTTCATTTTTGGAGACCCTGTGCTGAATAGGCATACAGCGTTCTACACCCTCCATTTGTCCTATCAGCAGGGGTATATTTTTGATTCCTGTGTGGCCCTCACTGCCCCAGCTCTGCTCCCGACCGACGCCCGTTCTCTTGAGAGTTCTTGGCTGTAAAATGTGGCTTCTCTCTGGAGAAAGTTTTGAGTGATATATATATTGAAGTATATATTTCTGTACTATGTTGGAGTGCAACCTCTATGAGGAGGAAGTGGCTGCGTTTGATGCCCAAGAAGATGATTATTACTATGAGGACTCAATGAATGCTATCATTGATAAGAAACTTCATTCTAAACTAGATAAAGTCCTTTCCTCAGCTCTACTGCCTATTTCACATTGTGTGGGTAACCCCCTGCCCCTGCCCCCTTTTCACAACTAGTGGGTAACCCCGCTGCCCCTTCTGATAATCTGATGCCGTCCCTCTTCCAGAGCCCGACCTACCGGGACTTCCCTGGCCTCACATTAAGGTGTATTCCAAATTGCGCAGTTCCAAAGAACAGACCCAGGGAGACCTCCCTGCCCCTTCTTACCCCACTCCCACCTTTTCTCTTCCTCCCACTACTGCTACCAACACAGATACTGACTCCTCCCAAGAGCCCCACCCCCGCAAACATGTCAAGAAGCGCAAGCACTACTCCCCACCCGTCCACTCTTCTCCCTTTTCCTCATTTCTGGCAGACATTGTCCACGCCCATCCTCAGAATGGGCTCCCGGCCTGGCATTGGCTGACTATATGCAAACACACTTGCGCAGGAGCTTCAATAAAGAAGTTCGAGCCCACCTTAAATCCAAATGTTCCCGCCCTGATTTGGTTCACAAGGTGGCCGTTACTCCCTATATCGACTCATCTATGACCACTTTTTTGGTAAAATATAAGAAACATCCTAAGAAGGGCATAGATCGCTCCCTTAGGGCATATCAAGACAAGCTACTGGATGTTGCACGGCCCCTGACAGAAATCCTTGAATTGGCCCTTCAGGCACAAGAAACTGGGGCAGCTACTCAGCCAGAGGTTACGGCGGGATGGACCCAGAGGGCGATATGTCTCCTGGGCAATGCCAACTGCGCCCTCTCCTCCGAAAGACGCAAATCAGTTCTTTTACGCATTGACCCACAACTGGTGGAGTTGGCCAAAGCCAAACCAGGCCCTCTAGTGGAGGGACAGCTTTTTGGTGAAAAATCTGTCAAGAATATAGCAACATTTGTCCGTACCTTTGCATCCTTGGACAAGTCACAGGCATCGCTCAAAAGAGTTTTTCACCAAGTCTCTTGCAGGGCTGGTTGTGGTAGGGGACGCTCAACCGGCCAGTACACCAATTCAAGTCCCCAGCGAGGTTTCGCGCCCCGGTGCAGAGGATATACCCAAGAGACAGAACAGGCGGGTTTCTACCCATCCAGATCCCATGGCTTCAATGGCTGATTCAACAGAGGCGTTAACAGAGGTTACAAGAACTTTGATGCCCAATCATCAGACACGTCTGCCAATCTTTCCAACGCTCTCACTCGGGGGCAGGTTGTTGCATTTTGTGAAGAATTGGAAACAGCTGACCACAGATGCCTGGGTCATCCAGGCTGTGCAGGGTTACCAGATAGAGTTAGTACACTCTTCTTGCTAAGGGAGCCCTCCTCTACCACTCCTTTTTTTCTACAAGAGCAAACGTTTATCGACTCCGAGCTTCAACAGCTTCAACAGCTTTTGACCAGGCAAGCTATTGCCGTAAATCCCTTCATTCCTTGCGGGTTTTACAGCAACGTTTTCCTGGTACAAAAGAAGGGAGGAGGTCAGAGAGTGGTTTTAAATCTCAGGGAGTTCAACCACTTTGTGGTATATCGGGCATCCATCTATTGAGCGACCTTCTTTTGGCAAACGACTGGATGGTCCGGCTGGACTTAAAGGACGCTTACCTCACGTTTTCCCATTCGCTCTTCTCATCAGAAATTTCTCCAATTCTTCAGTTCTCCTGGAAAGGGCAATGGTGCCACTATCTTTCCCTCCCTTTCGGCCTGTCATCAGCCCCTTGGGTGTTTACCAAGCTGCTAAACCCAGTGGTCACTCATTTGAGGGAATTGGGCGTTTGAATGATCGTCTACCTCGACGACATGTTAATTCTGGCTCAGGACCGGGACCTTCTGCTCACACACCTAGGGTGGGCAATCTCCCTGTACAAGAGTTAGGGTTCGTGATAAATCCCAAGAAATCGGTGACCACCCCAAGTCAACAGATGGACTTTCTGGGGTTTCAGATAAATGCAGTCACTTCACAGTTGCTTCTACCAATGACCAAGATCAAATCTATAAAGAGGGAGATCCGATCCGATCCATGCTGTCGAAGCAGTTGATCTTGTTGAGGGTCTTAGTGAGGATTGTGAGCCTTTTGGCCTCATCTATTCAGGCCATCTTCCCTGGTCCTCTTCACTACAGAGCGTTACAGCGTCTCAAGATTTACTATCTTCAAAAGAGGTTTTCTTACAACCACCTGATTCCCCTGTCTCCAGAAGCTCAGGAGGAACTCATTTGGTCGCTCGAACACATGGAAGCTTGGTATGGCAGGGCCATTTTCGGCACTTCTCCAGACGTCATCATAGAGTCTGACGCCAGCCGATGGGGCACATCAATTGCCCGGAGCTACTAGCGGGCTCCGTTGCCATAAAATCAGTCTCCCTAATGAAGAGCAATTGTTGCATCCTTCTCAGGATGGACAATGTCTCGGCAGTGCGGTATATTAACCGCTTAGGGGGGGATGAATCCCGATTGTTGGCCAACATTGTGAGGGACCTTTAGCATTTTTGCTGGATCAGAAGATCAGTGGTGTGGCAGAATATCTGCCCGGCAAGCTCAATCAGATAGCCGATTGGAATTCCAGGTTCCTGCTCAACTTTAGCGATTGGAGATTTCCTCCTTCGCTTTCTGTAGAGATCATAAATATCCGAGGTCCATGCAGGATAGACCTCTTTGTCTCATGCCTCAATGCTTACCTCCCACGTTTCTTCAGCTGGAGGCTGGACCCGATGGTGATGGGAACGGATGCGTTCCTTCAACCTTGGGGATCCCAGATGAATTACTTTTTCCTCCTTTGCTCTGATTCTGAGGGTGGCGGCCCAGCTCCGTCAACAAGGGACGTCCGTTGTCTTGGTCACACCATTGTGGAAGACTCATTCATGGTTTCCAACACTATTGGAATTATCAGTGGACCTACCTTTTTAGCAACCTGTATTCCCGTTGCTTCTCCAGGACCCAGTCGGATCCCCTCATCCTCTGGTCCTGCAGAACCAGTTAACCCTCATGGTTTGGACCATCTCAGGAGACACAAAAGAATTATGGGTCTTTCATCGGCGGCTGCCGAGTTTATACATCAAGCTTGGGCTCCATCCACCCGTAAGCAATACTCTGCTTCATGGAAGCGATGGATGGGTTGGTGCCTTCAACGACAGGTGGATCCCTTGGGATCACATTCGAAGGAAGTATTAAACTTTTTATCTGAATGTGCCGAATCAGGCCTTACATACAGGTCTCTTAATAATTTCAGGTCTGCTATCTCGGCTGGACATAATCACATCGATGGTAAGCCAGTGGGGATGCATCCCCTTGTGTGTAAGCTGCTTAAGGGTATCATTCTGGATACAATATTTTGTGGGATGTTAATAAAGTTTTGCCTTTATTAGAATCTTGGCCTGACAGCAAGGATCTCTCATTAAGACAACTGTTGGCCAAACGTACTATATGACTATGTTTAATCTCCTGTGGGAGAGTTTCTGATGTGCATGCTTTGGATTTAGCAGGAAGGTTGTTCTCTCCACAGGGTGTTTCTTTCGTCATTTCTAGGAGAGCTAAAACCATATGAGGCTCGGTTGAGAATCCTGCTTTTCCTCACAATGAAAAGTTATGTGTTCTAAAATGTTTGGAGGTATATGAGGAACGTATGTTAGCTCTTAGATCAGACCCCTTGGGTCAATTGCTGTTAGCTATACAGTAGCCTTTCCGTTCTGCTTCAGTGGTCGCCTTGGCACATTGGGTCAGGTGGGCTATCTCTGAAGCAGGGAGTGACATTTCTGTTTATGGTGCACATTCCACCAGAGGTGGCCTCTAAAGCATATGTTCTAGAGTCTCACTTAGAAGATATTCTGAAAGCTGCAGATTGGTCCTCGGACTCAATGTTTAAAGTGTTTTATTATAAACCTATTACTCATGTTTCTTCTGTTGTTGTTGGTCAGCTTTGTACCAGCATAATCTGAGCCTCCGGTCCAGCCATAGAATACAAAACTTTCCAGCTATCGTGACAAGAATTTTAGATTCTATTAAGGACACGGAGGCGAGGATTATCCCACCTTTTTGGACAGGTAAGATGTCAAGTGTCATGTTGCAAGATGTTTACCTATGTGATGTTATTTTCCCTCCCTAAGGTATCAGACCCTTTGGTTTCCCTATTTTTCAAACTTGTTTCTGTTTCAGGAACTGATACCAAACAGAATTAACCAGTGATGATCTTTGATACAGATCTCCTCGTCGTTGGAGGATAGCTGTCGTTTCCACGACTATTTGGACGTATTCTTCGTTGAGAGTTGGCATTGCTGGTTTTTGCTCTCCGTTGAGAAATAGGACTGTTGTTGATTTTTGTTTCGGACAATTAAGGACTGTTTTTGCAAAGAAAGAGGAAGCCAAGATGATGCCTCATTATTTTGTATGATTACCTCTCATGTTATTGGTTGATGAAGGAGGCGTGGTTCAAAGTCTTTTGGGAAATGTAGTTTTGTGTAATGTTTACTTTTTTTCTCATTGGCTGCTGTGAGTAGTGAAAGAATAGAGAAAGCATAATCCTTGCCTCCGTATCCTTAATAGAATCTAAAATTCTTGTTGCTATAGCTGGGAAATTATGTATTCTTACACAATTCCTCCAACCTGCGAACCGAGGCATTGTAGACGTGTGACGCTGGACCCCATCACTGTAGCCAGTTTCCTTTTTTTCCTTTTTCCTCTGCTTGCACTCCAATTGTAATCCGTTCTTGGAGAAGGGTAACCACCATTCATTTGGACCAACACGCCAGGTTCGCTTCACTTCCTGTCATCGCCACTTTGTAAAGACCACTCCATGCGGTTAAGAGGAGGAAGGTAAGTACTTTATTGAAAAACAAGCAGGTACGTGCAGCCACAGTCTGTACTCACTTCAACTGCCGCCTACTACCTTCTGTTGGACATAGCCCTTTTCCCCTGAAATTTTTCGCCGTTTACCCCCTAATTTAGGATGTCTCCCCCATGTTAAAGGTTACTGTATAGGCCATGTGTGGTGTGAGACACCATGTTAATGTTAAATGTGATGCCATGGTGTGTGCACTTGTGAACCCCCTGTCATGAAAATGTACCCTGATGAAATGCTCTATTTGAAATGGCTGCCAAGGCTATGTGTTGTGCCACCTGACTGCGGTAGGTTAGCGGTCTAGTTGTTAGGTACCCAGCCATCCCTGCATTTGGAGGGAAAGCCTGGCACCCAGGGTGCTCTACTCCTCCTCCTGAGCCAGTTTGAACCAGTTCGCCAGAGAATTCCAGAAGCTGCTGGCACTGCCTGGAAGGAGAGGTAAGGGGGTTATAAATAAGGGGGATGTGCCACCATGTGCAGAGACAGAGCTGGGACAGGAATGGGAGGGGACCTGCTGCCAGGAGATACCGCCACTTGGGCATGTGTGCTGGACCCTGCATACCATTTAGGACCCACCTACTGTCCCCAAGGCTAGTGGAAGCCCCGCTTCAGGGGTTCAGGCTGCCGTGTAGGAGGAGGGCCACGCTGCAGTGGGGATGGTGAAAGCCTACCACCCTGCTTTGATGATGCCCCCACTAACTGCTGACCTGGCCAGTAGTGCCTGATGCTCTGTCCCCCGGCCCCCTGAAGAAGGAGGGCCCTCCTAGGTCCCTGAAGCTGCCGGGACCTTGCGCCATGCAAGCGCTGCACCCAGAAGCGCCTGGAAGGAAAGGAGCACCTTGGACCCCCCAGGAGGTGAGGAGTGTTACCCTGGGGCCACTGGGGCTTGCTGCTGGGACTGTCAGCCCCCTAAACACTACAATCCTAAAGCACTGTGCCTAGAAGAAGCACTGTGTGCCTGCAAAGCGATAACCTTGCCCAGGACTGTTGCAGCCTACTGTGCCCTTGAAAGCACTGGCCTGCAGGAGACTGCCTCATGTCCCAAAAGCTCTGTGACTAAGACTGCCCTGCTGTGAGTGTTTTAATGCTGTATTGCCCTGGGAACTGCTGTTGGCCCAAGCGCTGTGAGCGCTGCTGTGTACTCTAAGCGCTAGAACCCTAAAGCTGTCCTGTGAAGACGCTGTTGCCCTGCGAAGCGCTACACTGCTGGAAGTGTTACTGCCTGACCTGCTGGTTCCTAAGCACTGTATTAGGAGGACTGTGACCCCAAGCGCTGTGCAGCAGAAGTGCTGCTTGGCCTGAAGGAACTGTTTTATTGGGAAGAACTGTCTTATGCCAGGACTGCTGTCTCTTACGGCGCTGCGTCTACAAAGCTTTGTTTAGCCCCCTGCAGTGGCCGGTGTCCTTGATACTGTTTTCTTTTGGTGCTAAAGTTAACCCCTGGCTAGGGGAGTGTTCTTTGCAGCCTGTCCTTGAGCAGGAAACGTGGTTGATGCTGACCAGGTGCATAGAAAAGGTTGTCTCTGGTGCAGGGACCTAGAAAATGTTACAGTCACTGAGTCTACTGCGTACCTGCATAGTTTATGCGTGATGTGCCTTCTGCCTAATGTTTTATTTCATGCTGACAGGCCCAAAGGCTGATGTCCTGCCTAATGTTTTCCCTGCCAAAGGTATGTGCCCCATGGTATATGTGATTATGCCTGCCTAGGCCTGATATTTAAGTTGCATGCCTATGCCAGATGTTGATGCTCGGTGTTTAAGGTTCCATTTTGCAGGAGGTGCTAATGCCAGGCCGGCTGTGTTTATGCCTAGTGTCCTATGTTATGCTTACCGCCTACTGCTAAGGTGATGCCAAGGATTAGTGTCTGAGTTGGCCATGCAATACTGACCCAGTGTTTCATGCATTTGATGACGTTCTTTTTATTTCAGCTGAACACTAATGGACTTACTTACCTTTTCTTGCTTTGCCCATTTCCCCTGTGAATAATCCCCCTGGTATCCACTGCCCTGGTGCCCGTTGGCGCCCTATTGTGATTACTGGGCTTTACTGTGTTTTACCTTTGCAGGTTGGACCTAATGCAAAAGTGATTCTTTTTCCAACCATGAGCGGTGTTGTGTCTCTTTTGTGGTGTGCCTGGTGTGTTGTCTGTGTTTACTGCGTGGATGCTTCACACATGTCCTCAGGAGTTTGGCCTACCCGCTCTGCTCCATGCTACCCCCCTGTAGAATTGGTATCCCCATTTCTAACATTGGTGGCAGCGGTGGGATAGGACTTGTGTTTGCGCAGTACCACAGCGGCCCCGGGTTACACTACAAACAGAGCATTGGAGAGTAATCACAGTCTTTTTGTGGGGATTATTGTTTTGCTGATTATTGTGTTTTCTTTATTATTGCATCCTCCTGAAATGTGTCTTTGGAATTGTGTCCCCTTGTTGTACTGTGGGTGGTTGTCCTGGGTGTACCTTGTCAGGATGGGGTTGGTTTATGATGAGGACGAACTTATGGAGTACACCAAGCAGGAAGTGATAGATTTCTGCAAAGAGAGATGGATACCCCCAGTAGGCAACATACGCAGGAAGTTGTTTCTCTATGAGACCCTCAAGAGGGGGGAACCCTTAGAGGTAGGTGGGGACCTGTCTGATTACCCCTCCGCGTATTTGAAGGGTGGATTTGTTAGAGACCAGAGGGAGGGCTCCCAGTCCATAACTCTGGAGGGTGGTTACTCCGATGAAGAGGAGGAAGAAATTGATAGGGCAGAGATGCCAGTAGCTGATGAGGACACCATAGATAGGGAGTCTCGCACTGGGTCCATCCCGAGGGCACTGCCCCATCACTTTCCATGTCCCCAGAAGAGTGGGTAGATAGGAGCAGGGGCATAACATCAGCCCCCGTGTTGCGGGGGGCGCACTCCAGGGGGCCCCGCCGGGCCCTTCACTGAGTGTAATACATCAATGACGGTGTGCCCGGCCTCTTTAATAAATTGAATGGTGGTGCCGCCGCCGCGCAGGAAGGCTCTCACAAAATTATGCGGGGGCCCCAGCAGGGGCCCCTGTGAGTCTTAGGGGGCCCCGGTTGGGGCCCCTGAGAGTCTTAGAACTGGTGTGGGGGCCCTGGTTGGGGCCCGTGTGAGTGAGGCACTGGCACAGATAAATGTTGTCTGGGCCCCGGAAGGGGCCCTGAACCTGAGGCTCTGAAGGACAGGTGTGGGGGCCCGGCTGGGGCCCCCTGAAATTGTTACATGGTGGCTCTGGCCCAGGGAAATATAACATGGTACTGGTAGGCAGGGCCCGCCGCCCGGGTATGACTAGTAACTGAGAGACAGGCAGGTAACTGAGAGGCTCTAATGGTGCGACTTCGGGCAGGACAGGACTACGGGCCCCGACTAGTCTCGACGAGATTTGAGTGGACTACGGGGCAACAGGGACCCCGTCCGGGGCCCCTGAGTCTAAGGAAAGTTTAAATGGCGTGCATGCGCGGTGGACCCCGGCCGGGGTCCTGAGGAGGCTCTCTTCAGAAATGGTGCAGGTGCGGCGGGCCGTCCCTGCATGAGCAGGCTCTTTGTTATTATCATCAATCTAGTAATTATGGCGGTGGGACAGGGGGCGCGGGCGCGAACGGCCCGCTCACTTGTTTACTCCTCCTGACTTTCACTTTCTGCCTTCCGGGACGCCTATGCGCGTGGATGCAGGGGCAGGTCTGGCTGATGACCAATGCCCTCATTACATTTGTCGGGAGAGGGACAACACATGCGGCAATCGCCGCAATTAGCTCACACACAATAAAAAATGCACGTTAGAGTAAGATGTGTCAGGCCAGAGGCGCGCATACAAAGTGAAGACAAATGCACGCCACGCTCAGGTCAGGACTGTCCGACCGAAGTCCGTCACTGGCGAGGCCTTTATTTGCCATAATTTAAATTGCCCGGCCCAGGCCCTGGACCCTACCTGCACTGCCCAGACTAGTCCAATGTACTTGTCTGTCCAGTCCCACATTCTTCTACGTGCAGTCTCACTCTCAGACTAGCCAGCCATACACTCTAGGTTGCATATAATTTACATTATGCACAGGTGTAACATTTTGCCCTCCCAGACCCATATTTCGTACTACTATGTCACACCTTGCACATTGCCTAGTCCAGTGTTTGTGCTGCGGTCCCGCGCTCTGCGCAGTCTATTCTTCTGTACTGCAATGCACAATGCAATGTGCTGCATAGTGCAGTGCCACTTGTTTCTTTATGCAGTGCCCTCTCTCTGACCTGAATAGACTCGTATTCTGCATTGAGCATTCACATTCAAACAGCTATATCCCATTCTCCTAACACGCGTACCCTACGCGGTGTCTCTTTGTGCACCAGCGCTTGTCACTCAGTGTACATACAAGGATTACAAGAAAGAACAGATTCCTTTAAAATAGACCTGGCTATTGATATGCCATGGGTTGTTAGGCGTGAAGTTCCCTCTCACATTTGCTTGGTTTTGTGCCAACGAGAACACTTTGGTGTGCAGTGTACCATGTTACGCTTTGTTCTGTGTGCCGCTGTGATCGTTGTCTTTCATTGTACTGTGCTCTTCACTGCCTGTGTGTGCAATCTTAATCATATAGTCCCGCTGCTAACATATTTCCATCTCCCCTGCCTGCGCCTTGTCCTGAGCTCAGAGTGCTGTTTTCGCACCTCTTCCCTATCAGCACACGTCACTGTGCACTGTGTAGCATTTTTATCCCATGTGTAACAGGAATACACAGCGTCATCTTCGATCAGAGTGCCCTCAATCTTCAAATACCCCTCATTGGCGGCTTCATCTCTGGACCCTGAGAACCGCTCTGGTACCCCCTCTGGTCAGACCTTTGGATGTACAATATCTCAGAATGAACCCGGGGGCTCTTCCAGCCCTCTGCTGAACCCAACCCAGAGTACACAAAAGTCTTTAAACTGCCCCTCGGTCATGACACACTTCAGGGTAATGGGCTCTCCAGGCGCAACTGTTGCTGAGGGGTCCTGGGGAAGCACTGGCACTGCCAGGGCACCTGTGAAGAAGAGGCACAGAAGTCATTGGTGCATCCCTCAAACACACATTGTCCACCTACTCCCAACCTTGCTACCCAGATGCCCAGTGACCCATTAGCAATGGTCTGATTGGCCGCACAGGGCTGAGAAGCCCCATTGGAAATCATCTGGACATTACACCTGGATAGGGGGTGGCCCTTACCTCTACCTCTGTTGTTTCTGTACTACTAACTAAAAAAACTTCAACAACAATGGGACGAGGCCCGGACCTTACATGTGGCGGTGAGGAGGACCCCCAGTGCTAATGACGTCAGTGGGGCCATGGCTTCACTTCAGAAGGTCCCTTTGTCTCCCGGATCAGTGGTCCCTGCCCTGACCCGTGTCTGCAGCTCTTATCTTCAGCCTGCACAGCAGCTGAATGCAAATCAACGGCAGCCCCTCTGAAAGATTGGGCAGTGCAGGTGCCTGCCAATATTTATCTTATGCACAGCACCGACTTGTCATTATGTGATGAACCATTGCATACCTTTGTAAACTGGTTACAGAGGCTTCGTTTTTTCTGGTTCAAGGCAGTACCCCCTGGGCCTATTCCTTACATTTGAAATTCACATGTACTGCTATAGTGTGAGAAGGCATTTCATGAAAAGGAATACAAAGTACGGTTACCAAAAGAAAAATGCCAGCCATGTGTTGTTTTAAGACACTAAATAGGGTTATAAATAAAAATGTATGTATTCATTTGTTATATGACTTTTCGGTCTTTGTTCCCTTAACCCCTTCTCTGCGGCGGCTATTCCTCCGCAGTGCTAAGGGGGTGGGTGGGCCGCGCGGCGGTCCCGTGCTCGTGACGGAACCGCTCCGTCACAGCACGTGGGTGAGCTGTGCTTGTGATGGAATGGTTCTGTCACGCCCCTGCCAGCACTAGAGAACGTTAGCGCAGGTGCGGAATTCGCACCGCGCAGGCACGGCGAGAGGGCCGTGACAGAACCGTTCCGTCACCAGCACAGCCCACCCGAGGCTCGTGACGGAACGGTTCCGTCACGGGTATGGGAGGGGCTAAATTATCAGCCATGCATCATTCAGGAAGCCCGTAAACACAATTAAGTGTTTTCTATGTATATTTGCTGTTTGAAGTATGCACAGATAAGTGCTGAAAATACGGCTTTAGGTGAATGCTTATTTTTGTCCTGTGGGGCATCAAAATGAGCTGGCAACCCTAATCATAAAATTAGAAATTATGTTGATATAAGCACATTATTCCCTACACCCTAGATCCCTATTAATGCCAAAATAACAAAAGTTTAACTTATGCCTGAAACCCTACGCTGCCATAAATAACATGCTGAGTTACTTCAAGTGTCCGAGAATGCACCCTGCATTCAGACAAGTCACTCCTCTTTCTTGCCCTTCACTTTTACGCTCATCCTGTACTCGCAGCAATCACAATGCACTTACACTAACCGTCATACACTCACACAGTTCACCCGCTCATCCTGCACTCAGTCCTCACTCTGCACTCGCAATGCGCATGCTCTGTTTACCCTGTACCTCACCCTGTAGTCACACAAGCACACTACTCACCCTGCACTCAGGTCACACTTCACGTACCTGTCCCCCTCACTGCTCAATCTGCAATCTCACTCAAATAAGCCCATTACTAACCATGCATTCTTTCGTCCAATTCTGCACTTACATATGGTCACCTCACCCTGCAGTCACTCCTATTACCCTACTCTCACACGTTGCATCACTCCTGTGTACTATTTAATCTATGCCTACTCAGGACCATTAACTTTAAACACTAGGCATAGTATTTTCAGAATGGACGACTCTGTGCAGTAATCACCAGGTGGGATTATGAACAAAATATATACCATAAAGGAACCTGCAGAGATGAAAAACAAAATAGTGTGCACATCTCTCACCTCTTAAGCAATTGCTAATCCCTGCATCCTATTGCACAATAAGCTGCATTCACCCCAGTCAGTGGTCCTCATGCACAACATGGAATGGGAACACTTGTAACATAGCATCAAATTCAAAACAAATACAACGCCCTTCCAACCACACACCCTATGCATATTGTATCTTGCTACTCACGTAGGCAAGCGTTTCAGAGCTCCACATAGGGGTAGTAGGCCCTCTGTACATATAATACAATACATTCAAGACCGCTCCATCCCCTGTCTTCTTGGCTCTGTCCTTTAGCTCCTGCCGCTTTGCAGCCGTCCATTCAGTCAATGCCTTCTTGCATCTGCCTTCAACTCCTCCATTCTTCGCTCTCACCATCCTTATCCAACTGATGAGTGATTACCTCCTCAATCCCATCCCTTCTGCTATTTCCTTCTTGGTTTTTTTTCTGTTATTTTACTGAGTTTTATACAGCACGAACTTGACCCGAAGATATCTGCTATCAGAGCGCTTTACATCGCACCAGTTGCGTTACATGAGGACACATTCATTTTTGTTAGGCACGGTGAGATTAAGCGATTTTCACAGGATGTTCAGCGCCATTGCCTAGAGTGGGACCCAGTTCCCCAGATTCGAGGTCGACCACCCTAGCAACTCCTCTACTCTCTTGTATCTCTCCCCTGAGTACTCCCCTTCTTGCATCAATTCCTCCAGTGCCTGCCTTCAAGTATCCCTTACTTAACTCTCTACATAAATAGTTAGGATGGTTAGGCTACCGTAGTGTTAAATAATAATGCTTTGTATTTTCCTTCCTTTTGGGCAGTATTGGTGGAACAAAACCCACAATTACAATCTTTGTGGTGTACACAAAATATTCTTACTGCTACCTTCATATTTGTGGACTCTACTACAACATTGACTTTCTACAATTACATTTTAATCAAAGAAATGAGCAAACAGCCAAGAAAGTATTTAAGCGGTTCTCAAAAGCGGCAAATTAAATCAAAACAAGAGCAGTTTAAAGGCAAATTTATGAAAATTGACTCTATGTTTAGGTCTCCAGGTGATCATGACGCATCATCATCTCATGCATCATTACCAGAAGGGGTTGCAGTTGCCTCATCAACAGGAGACAAAGCAGCATTGCCAGAATCCTAATTGGTCCCACGATATGACCAAACATTACAGTGCTCTGATCAAGTCACAGATGTACCTTTTAGCATTGAAGCCCCAATTGTGGCAGCACTTCAGGCAACAACAACTACTACAGGAAACATAGAAAACAAAAGTAAAAAAGGTGTGTCAGCAGTGCCTCAATCTATTACAGAAGGGGTCGGAGAAATTGCAGGTACACCAGCTAGGCCTACACTGCTACCAGTGACTGAAGGAAGCTCAGAGACTGAGAATACACCATCAGCAGGTGAATCTCTGAGTCTAATATTACAAACAAGGGAAGGAAGTGCTGAAATTGTAAGTGCACCAGATGTATCACTGCTGCTGCCAGTGGCTAAAGAAAGGGAAGAACCTTCAAATGTGCTACTTGTTTCTGAGGTATTGCCAAACATTGAAGAAGAAACTGAAGACCTTATGAGTAAGGATGTGGAATTAGACTTAGAAGAACTACAATCAAGCAGTACCCAGGTTTGCCAGGATTTGTACCTGAGTGATAGAGGGAACATTTTAGACAAACCTTGGCATGATACCGAGTTACGAAGGTTTGTCATTAGAAGTGGCCCATGCAAGCCTAGAAGACCCTTCCCACAAGATAATAAAAACAGGTGCTTTTCCACAAACTATTACTACAAGGAAAATAGGACTGGAGATAAGACTCCAAGACTGTGGTTATGCTACTTTTTAAAAATGGACAGTGCATACTGTGAACCTTGTTGGCTTTTTAGAGAGAGAAAGCTTTCATCCTATCAGCAAGCATGGGCTAATGGTATAAGAGATTGGCAAGGCATGTCTCGAAAAATTAAAGAACATGAAATCACACACTCTCATTTAGCGGCTTGTGCTGTGCATGGAAGATGGAGGCAGGATGAGGGGGGGCGTGGCTTGGATGCCGAGGAGGTAGGCAGCGTGAGCCCGGAGCTCCGCGCCCGATCCCGAATATCATTTTGACTATCCGCGCGAATTCCAGTAACAATTGGATAATCTGTAATTTGAAGACGTCACGGAGGCTGCGGCGTTCAGAGTGGACGACCTAGAGCTGTCCCTCGTCCTGAAAATTGACTTTGAAGGCCAGCACCGGGTGTGATGCCGTCGATCTAAGATGGCGCCCTGAGGCCTGGACAAAGCAGCGACGGGGGTACGAGGCCTGACTCTCCTGCTGATCCAACACTGGCAGTGATTACTAGACTGGAGGGCTCCTCCGGACCTTCTCGGCAGGCACAGGTGATCTTTCCTCGCTCTGGTGCGAGCTATTGGGACACGCGACTACAATTACGTTCCCAGACGAGGTCCTAAAATGGCGGCGGCTCTGTGACAACGGCCCCGATTATCCGAGCACAATCTGGCACCTTGAGACACCGCTGCAGCAGAGGACCCCCGGGAACTGAAACAACTAGTGCGATCAGTGCAGAGTCCGGTGCTCTACGGATATCATAGACCTCTGATCCTATTGCCCGAGAAGTTATCCAGTGGCGGGGCTCTGCAGTGCGGAGACAGCGAGGGGGACAAAGGGACCCTAGGGGCCGGTGCCGGCTGCAGCCAAGATGGTGAAACCGAAAGGGAAGGGGGACGGAGCGGCTGACACAGATGTGGCGGATGGAGTGGATCGCGACCAGTCTGCTCTCCAGCGCATGCAGGACCGTATACTGGAGGCCATCGCGACCACAAAAGATGCCCTGCAGCAGGACATCGCCCAGGTGGCGACGGGCTTGGGTCTCCTGAAAGCGGATCATGACAAACTTAAAGACAGAGTCAAGTCTATGGAGATCACTGTTCAGGAATTGGCCCCGGACCACGCAGCAATGAAAGCTCAAATGGCGGATGCCCTAGACAGGCTGAAGGTATTGGAGAGGAGGGCCGAGGATGTGGAAAACAGGAGTAGGCGCAATAATGTTCGCCTCGTGGGCCTACCGGAAAAAAGTGAGGGCGATGACATGGTGGGCTACCTCGATAATTGGCTACGCACTAAGGTGGCGCCAGAGGGACTATCTCCTTTCTTCTCCCTGGAACGGGCCCACAGGGTACCGGCTCGACCTCCGGCCCCGGGCCTGCCGCCTCGCCCGGTGGTGATCAAGCTGCTCCACTACAGGGATCGGGACTGGCTACTACAGAGGGCGAGGGAAGTAGGACCCTTTCAAGTTGACAACAACAGAGTCTCCATGTTCCCGGACTACACTTTTGAGACCCAAAGACTCAGGACCAACTTCTTGTCCCTCAAGCGTGAGCTCCGTGGAGAGGGCATAAAATACTCCCTTCTCTTCCCAGCGAAGCTGAGAGTTGTGGTGGACGACAAGTCGCTTTTTTTCACCACCTCGGCGGATGCTTGGGCCTGGTGGGACACATACAAAGCTGGAACGGACAGAGCTAAGGCCAGGGCGGAGGAGGCTAGAGAGACACAGCCGATCAGGAAGTCGCAACGGATTCGTAAGAATCGCCGGAGAACTGGAAAACCATCCGTGTCACAGATGGAGACGGAGAGAAAGGCGGCCCTACTGGCGGTTGTGGACCTCTCGGGCGCGACCAGAAGCCAGTCCGGGAAGGGCACGGACTCTGAAGAGCAGGGCACGGGGTCGGAGACGGGACTTTCGGAATATGGCGGAGCCAAGGGCCCTATAGTGACGCCTAAAACATCTGGGGAAATAGTCGAAGCATGACCCACTGGACTTGAGAAGCGGCCTGCTGGTCGGACACTGGGGCGCTGTGCCCGTGAGCGCAATTTGCGACTGTGTGGGACTTCGTGAGTCTGTTATGGGGGGATCATGGGGCGGGATATGCGGGATTGATTTTTTTAACGTACTCTCTCGGCATCGGCCCGGGCCCTACTTGCCCTTACGGTCATCGCAGTGGAGACTGCGAAAAATAGTGCCTTTCTTTGAGGGGATAGTTGGTTGTGATAGTTTGGATGGGTTCGCTTCCATTGGCGGGGGGACCTGTCCTGGGGGGGTGGGAACCGAGAATAGTTGGGGATGCTCGGGTTGTTCTTGGGGGGTTGAGGGGTTCACTTGTTTGGAGTGGGAGGGGGGGCAGCACGTTGTTGGCAAATGCGCATGGTCGATGACTTTCATTGTTCTATCTGTGTGTGCAAGAGGATATGGCTAGTACGGGGGCTTTGAAATGTGTGACCTGGAATGTGCGGGGTCTCCATACTATGGTGCGTAGACACAAGGTTCACGCGTATCTAAAGCGTAGGGGTGTGCATATAGCTTTTCTGCAAGAGATGCACCTCACCAAGCAGGAGGGAATAGCGCTGCAAAGGAGGTGGAGGGGGCAGCTCTTTAACACAACGTATTCAGCCTTTGCGAGGGGGGCATTGATTTGGATACGGGCAGGGGTTCCTTTCCAGGTCACTAAAACGGTGGTGGACCCAGAGGGCAGGTTTGTGGCTGTAGAGGGGAGACTCAGGTGCCGGGTGGTGTCTCTCTGCAGTGTATATGCCCCAAATGTAGATTTGCCCGCTTTCCTAACAGCACTTTCGGGCAAACTGGCAAGTTATTTGGCAGGGCCGATGCTCATAGGGGGGGATTTTAACTCGGTGGTGGATACTGATTTGGATAGATCTCATCCCCCACTGCACGCCTCACCAGTACACAGGGTAGCGAAGCGCCGATTGGATTGGCAGGAGAGCTGGGACCTGGGGGACGCCTGGAGAGCACTACACCCCACCACGAGGGATTACTCCTTTCATTCAACTTTACACGACCTGCATGTTAGACTGGATGCGTTTCTGTGCTCGTCGCATATGCTCTCAACAGTGGGTAGCGCGTAGTATTTGGCCCGCACGCTGTCGGACCACAACCCTTTGTTGTTGTCCCTGAACTGGATGGTGGAAACCAACTGTGTACCAACATGGCGGCTGCAACCTGATACCTTGGATGATTTGCTCTTTAGGGAGGCCTTGGGGGAGCGGGTAGCACGTTACTTTGAGGAGAATAGTGGCTCCGCCTCTACTAGAGCTGTGGAGTGGGACGCGTTTAAGGTGGTGGTCAGAGGTCACTGTATTGGGAACACTGCAGGGGCTCGTAAAACTTTGCTGGATGATCTCGAGAGAGCAGAGAGACGATTGAGGGAGGAGGAGAGGGAACACCCGAATCACCCTGAGCACCAGGAGGGGGTTAGTGGCGCCAGGGAAGCGCTGGCGGTGGAGTTAGAGCGGCTGCGTAGCTTCGACCACAAGGCATACATGACGAAGGCGCATGCGGAGGGTGATAAGGCGGGGTCGATGCTGGCGTGGCTTGCCAACCCGATCAGGCGGGGCGCTCCGATCATGGCGATTCAGGCGGAAGGGGGGGGGCTTTGCCACACCCAAGCCGGGATCCAGGATAGGTTTAGGGCGTATTATGAGGGTTTATATGAGAGCAGGCAGACGGGCGGGGCGGAAGAATTGGGCACCTTTCTCGATGGGTTGCAGCTGCCACAATTAGAGGAATCAGAAGCGGAGGAGCTGGGTCGGCCTATAACGATCGGAGAGATAGGGAGTGCAGTGAAGCAGATGGCTAGAAATAAAACTCCAGGGCTTGACGGTCTCCCGATAGAGTTTTATAGCAAATACTTGGAATATCTGGCTCCGCAACTGCAATTGGTTTATAATGAGGCGCTGTCACGAGGTAGACTCCCGAGTTCCATGTGCGAGGCCCTTATGATCCCGTTGTTAAAACCTGGCAGAGTGAGCGAGGCCCTCTCGTCCTACCGTCCGTTATCTATGCTCACGACGGATTACAAGATCCTGAGCAAAATCCTAGCAAATAGATTGTTGACTCACATGACGGGTATGATTCATAGGGATCAATGCGGCTTTATCCCGACACGTAACACTACCCACAGTATCCGCAGGCTGACGAGGCTGATGGGGGCTCGGTTGTCGGAAGCCACTACTCCATTCGTGCTCTCTATTGATATCGAGAAGGCCTTCGATAGTCTTGAATGGGACTATTTGTATGAGGTGATGAGGCGTTTCGGGCTAGGAGACGGTTATATCAACTGGACCAGAGTCCTATACACAGGAGCCACAGCTAGAGTGAGAGTGGGTTCATTGATCTCGAAGCAATATCCGGTATGACGCGGCACTAGGCAGGGGTGCTCCCTTTCTCCCCTCTTGTTTGCTTTGGCAATGGATCCTTTTGCGGCGGAAGCTAGGTCTGGCCGCCATTATAAGGGGCTGGTATACAGGGCCAGGCCGCATGTCATCTCATTATATGCGGATGACCTACTGATGTTCTTGGCCGATGCGGAAGCAGAGTTGCTGGGGGCGAGGCGTTTGCTGGAATTGTTCGGGCAGCTATCGGGCTTGAGGGTCAATTGGCCCAAATCTTGCCTATACCCTTTGAGACAGGGAGAGCCGTGCCCGCTCACGGCGCAGGAACTCCGATGGGAACCGCACTGTCTGCACTATCTCGGCGTCTATATCTACCATACCCCAGCGGATATGCTGGATGGCAATATTAATCGCTGTATTACTGCCCTGAGAGGATGTATGGACTTCTGGGCCACTCTCCCACTCTCACTAGCTGGTCGGGTCTCCCTGCTTAAGATGGTGGTGCTGCCTAGGCTGTTATATTACTTTAGGACTCTTCCGATATGGGTTCCGGGCTCCGTCTTTCGGCGCCTGAGATCATTGACCATAGGGTTTTTATGGGGCACGGGCAGGCGACGAATCACGCTGGATACCCTCTTGCGACCCAAGGATGAGGGAGGCATGGCGGTGCCCGATTTTGAAGGCTATTATCTGGCGGCTCAACTGCAGACTTTCACTCAGGAGGTCGCGAGGGTGTATCGAGGCCCTGAGCATTCTAGAGACTAGAGCACCCCGCGGCATGTGCTGGCATACATCACGCTGCATCAGAAGCTACTGCTTAGAGATTTGACAGTGGAGGAACAGACGTTCCGGCTTTGTTGGAACCGGGCGCGCAAACGAGCGGGGGTCCGCCGCATGTATGCTCCGGAAATTCCGCTGGGAATGGTCACAGCCCTGCCTCACGGTGGGGACTGGTCGAGATTACTAGGATGGGAAGAGGCTGGGGTTCAAATGCTAGGCGACTTGTATGAGGATGGTGCATTGCTTCCATTTCAGGAGTTGCAGGAGCGGTTCGACCTCCCACGAGGAGATTACTTGTTACATGCGGCGATAACGGGCGCCATGCAAGACCACTGGGGAGAGGGATTGCAGGAACCTGCGACCTCCATGGCGTGCCAATATACAATGATGGCGGCCGGGACCTTTAAGGCGGTAACCTGTCTGTACTCCAGAATGTTTCGGGAGGCCTTGCAGCCGCTCGCAGCCTTAAAAGCTAAGTGGGAACTGGACCTCCAAATGGAGATCCCTGACGCAACTTGGGGTCAATTATTGCGGAGGGCGCGGAAGAGCTCAAGGAACTTTTATATTATTCATCGGGCATACCTCACACCAGGGAAAATACGGCAGTACTTTGGGGTGGAACAGGCGGCCTGTCCCAGGTGCAACACAATTGGGGCGGATCTGGGACACATGCTGTGGGATTGCCCTACCTTAGGGGAATACTGGCAGGAGGTTGGGAGGGCCCTGAATAATGCTACAGATAGGGAAATACAGTATACCAAAGCAGTGGGGGTACTACATTGGTTTCCACACACGTCCAAAAATAAGAATACCAGCCGATTCATAGATTTGGGGCTGATCCTGGCAAAGAGGGAAATAACAAGGAATTGGAAATCGAAAGTGGGACCCACGTATAAACGATGGTATGGTGAATGTCTGAGGTGGGCAGCCTGTGAAAGCACTTTGAGGTACCAGATGGCTAGGAGGACAGATGATGAGAAAGCCATGGAAAGGGCGACAGCGTGGGAAATGATGGTACAGGCGCTCCGAGATGATATGATGAGGAGGAAGGGGAGGATGAAGACCCGGTAGCAGCTGACCCCACTAACGCACCTAGGAGCACACCTTAGTGAATGTATAGGTCCTCCTTGCACACACCAGACCTTAATCTCACTGGGATTCTCAAACGGCGCTGCCACGGGGGGGGGGAGGGGAGTTCAGGACTGTGGGAAGTTGGGGGGGGGGGGGGGGTGGTTGCTAGGGGTGGGGGAGGGGTGAAAATTTCAAAAGCAGTCCACGTCTTCCTGTGAATGTGACTATGGACATTGAACTATGAAGCGGGGAATGGACTGAGTGCGATGGCTGCTTAGTCTTCTACCTGGAGATGTGCTTGGCATGGTGGGGGGGAAAGAATTATAATGTGCCTTCCTGCTATGTTTATTGGATATGTCTTAAAAGTATTGTCTGTATAATTATTTTGGTGCTGCAATAAAAACGATGTTACAAAAAAATAAAAATGGAGGCAGGATGAGACGATCGATACACAACTGGAATTAGACTACAAAGAGCAGGTGAACTATTCGACACAAATTCTGAGTAGGATCATCGATGTTACACTTCTGTTGTCAACTGGCAATTTACCTTTCAGAGGACATAGAGAAAGACTGAAAGAAAAAGATGGTGGGAACTTTCTGGCAATCATTGAACTTTTGGCCAAATATGATCCTGTTTTAAACCATCTGATTACAAGAGAGAGTAGAGTTAAATACTTGAGTTCTGCTATTCAAAATGAGCTGATTGAAATGCTTTCAGATAAAGTGCAAGATGAGATAGTAAGTGAAATAAAAAATGCACCTTTTTACTCTGTTATAATGGACACAACGCAGGATATTAAAAAAGAAGACCAATTAGGCCTGGTCATCCGATATGTGACACTGTGCCTTAACACTGAGGAAATTCCAACTGAAATCAAAATTAATGAAAGCTTTGTTGGTTTCTATAAAATTACAGACCAAAGTGCTGAGGGGATAGCAACAGAACTTGTAAACCTTACAGAGGACAGAGGCCTAATGCTTAATAAATGTAGAGGTCAGGGATATGATGGTGCAGCGCAATGAGTGGTATATATAGTGAAGTAAGTGCAAACCAGAATATGACAGAAAGAACCCAATGCAGTGCGGGCGTGGCTTCGGCGCGAAGCGGAATGGCTGCCTTCTAAGGGAGCTCCGCTCGCCGGTTTCTTCATCCTGCCACAACATCCTCTTGAATAGCCCTCACACGTCTGAACATCACAGACAATTACAGCCTGGAGGGAGTGGATGACACCGGTACCGAGATAGCAGTCATGCGTAGCACTAAAGCTTACCTCGGAGCCCATACACCAGTGTGGCTCGACTGGCCTGCAGATTATAGAAGACCGATCGCAAGGTCTCTGGGGTGGAGAGTACTGCTGCTGGGAACTGTCTTAGGTGACTAGCTCCAGACCAGAATGCCATTAGAGTCAATTGGCGCCATCTTGATTAGACACATGCACAAGGCTACGCACAGGACCGACCATGGGGAAATCGGAACCCAGGCAAGCCAAACTACAATTTGACAACAGGCGAGCAACTCGCACTGCTGATGGCGTGGGAGACAGGGGGATCCACCAGGAGCTCAAAGCTCGGAGGAAACTAATGCAGATGATAACCGGTCCATACTCCTGGAGCTCCGGGCTGGCTTAAAAACTATAGATAGTAAAATAGATGCGCTTGCCTCAGGACTGGACATTGTGAAAAAAAAGGTCGACAAACACGAACACAGACTAGATGTCCTTGAAAACAGAGTCTCAGATTCACATGATGCACAGGCCGAATCCAGGACGCAGATTCTGCAGTTAGAAAAAATAGTGGACGTGATTAGAGAGAAGAATGAGGACTTGGAGGCGTGCTCTAGACGCAACAACCTGCACATTTTAGGTTTATCGGAAACGACTCCCATTGCCAAGATGGAGAAATTTGTGGAGGACTTGTTGCGTGAACTTTTTGGGCCTACGCTCTCGACAATGTTCATAGTTGAACGGGCGCATCGATCATTGGGACCTCGGTCCAAATCGGGTGCGCCCCCTCGCCCTATCATTGCGAGACTGCTGAACTACGCTGACAGGGACGCTGTCCTTCGCGACGACAGGGCCAAAGACCCGATTACATATAAAGGCGATAAATGATCATTCTTCCTGGACTACACACCTGGAGTTCAGGCGGCAAGGAAGGAATTTGTGCCGATTAAGAGACTACTGCGGGAGGCCTCAGTCCCATATGCCATGTTACACCCTGCCAAATTGAAAATTACACATGAGGAGCAAGCACACTTCTTCACAGATGCGAAATTGGCCTTGAAATTCACTAAGCACATTTGCAAGGGCAAAATATCACAACGGGCGCAAACGCCTGAATCTAGGGGATCTGGACTGAATGACACGGACTAACTGGGCGGCGGTAACTCCTTGATGGGGGCCCTTGGCGGGATCTTGGATAATGATTCTCAAACGATTCGGATGCCCTGGAGATCTCGGCTACACTGTTGTGGAAGAGACTATACGTGTTTAATGGCTATGGACGTTGCACACTGCTGATTTCTGGATTGCTGTTTCGAACCTTTGGTCCTGCCCTACTGATAACTGTTGTGTGGGGGATGAATGCAAAGGACCGGCGGCCACGCTGTGGTGTGGTTAGTTGCTGCTGAACCACTGCCCCCAGGGGGTGTTCCCCGACAGTTAAGACAATATGGGACTAAGTACTATTGGGTGGGGGGAGGATGGGACACATTCTCGGCCTGATTGGGAGGTTGGAGTGTGAGGTGGGGAGGGGGCGGGAGGGGGAGGTGGTTGCAAGGTTTGTTTCATTTATTTCGCACCATGTTGAGTCAACAAAATGTCGCTATACACGAAATGAGAAGATATATTGTCAATGTGTTGAGCCGATGTGCGGGAATCTCCTTTATGGGTGGACACACTGTTCTGAGTACTGAATGCCCGGTTTCCTCTGTCTGATACATGTAGAATGTTAACTTGGAATATTAGAGGCCTAAATACTCCCAAGAAAGCGAGACAAGTGGTGGCATATTTGAATCGACACAAGATACAAGTGGCACAATTACAAGAGACTCACCTAACCAAACACACTGAGGGTGCAGTGGCCTGCAGATGGGCGGGTTTTCGGCTGGCTGCGTCATACTCGTCGTATGCCAGGGGGGTCATGATACTGATTAAGTGAGGGGTGGACTTTCAACCTATACACACCTATGTGGATGGCGAGGGCAGATGTGCCGCAGTCTGTGGTAGATTGTATGGACGTCTGATCACTGTGGGGAATATGTATGGCCTCATTGCAGATGACGTAGCTTGTGTGCATCGCATGTGTGGTGTTCTGAGAGAGTGACCTGACACCCCTATATTTCTGGGGGGAGATCTGAATACTTATTTGAATGCTGAGTTAGATAAGTCAAACCCGCTATCACACCGCACCCCGCATGTGGCAGGGGCGCTGATTGATGCAATGGATGAATTTGAGTCGATTGATGTGTGGTATGTACGAAATCCACAGGTGAGAGAGGGAACGCATGCTACACCGGCACACGGAAGCTGGTCGAGGCTGGACTATTGGCTAGTGGGGGCTGGTGCGGCGGATTGGGTGCGAGGTGTGCAGCCATTGGCCCGCACCCTCTCCGATCACAATCCGGTTCAGTTGGAAGTGATGTTTCCGGTGGCGGGGTGCCCCCCCTTCACATCGCGTTTACGTTCTGAAGCCCTGTTGGAACCGGTATTTGACGCAACGGTAAAAGACGCTATTATACAGTACTTTGAACTAAACAAGGGCACGGTTGCGGATGCTGCAATGCTGTGGGAGGCCTTTAAGGTCAGGGGAGTGTGTATAAGTAGTCAAGTCAAGTCAAGTCAAGAGATTTATATAGCGCGCTACATACCCATAGGGTCTCAAGGCGCTAGAGGAAGGGTGGGGAATTACTTGTCGAATATCCAAGTTTTAAGTTGTTTTCTGAATGCTAGGTGGTTCTGAGTAAGGCGAAGGTGAGTGGGAAGTGAGTTCCAGGTTTTAGCTGCCAGGTAGGAGAAGGATCTACCTCCCATGGTGGTTTTGTTGATGCGAGGTACAGTGGCAAGGGCTTGGTTGGAGGATCGTAGCTGACGGGAGGGGGTGTAGAAGGACAGTCGTGTGTTGAGGCATTGCTGCAGGCATCCTCAAAGATATACGTGCACAATTACGCAACACTGAAACTAAGCTGCGTGAGGTGGAACGTTAATATGAGGAGGACCCTAGAGCAGACACCCTGGCTGAATTACAGAAACTGCTTCAGGGGTTCGGAGAACTGGCTGAAGCGGAACTGAAGTATCTTTTGCGTAGGCACACAGCCAGGCGTTATGGTGAGGGAGGACGACCAGGACGTGCCCTGTCGCTCAAGATTAAAACACGACTTGAACACCCACGTGTTGATAGAATCATGTATGACCAGGGGTCTGAACACCTTGATCCTACTGACATTTTAGAACAATTCTGGACCTTCTATGCGGACCTGTATAAGTACTGTGGACAGGATCAGGAGACTGAATTTGAGGATTACTCACAAGGTATTGTGTGTGCTTGGTTGTCCGATGCACACAGACAGTACTTATGTCTGCCTATAGATGAACAGGACGTCAGATTCGCAATCGCGGCACTGGCTAATGGAAAGGCGCCGGGACCGGACGGTCTAACCGTTGAGTTCTACAAAACATATGCAGACATTTTGTCACCACAACTACTTGAAATGTATGTGGAGGCTCATGAGTCCGGGGAGTTCCCTCCATCTTTAAGAGAAGCGTTGATGATTACATTGCTCAAGAAAGATAAGCCGCCTGACAGGTGTGACTCTTATCGTCCAATGTCATTACTCAATATTGACGCTAAGATTCTGGCCAAAATATTAGCTACGCGACTGCAGCCATTGATGCAGAATTTGGTATTACCAGACCAATCTGGTTTTATACCCGAACGATCCACGTCCTATAATTTACGAACCATTTTTTCAATGTTTCATGTACTGCAGCCGACGTTGCCAGCGGCGGCGGTGCTCCTTGACGCGGCCAAGGCTTTCAATTCGGTCGAATGGCACTATCTACAATATATACTTAGACGCATGGGCTTTCCCCCACTATTTTTGCAGTGGATAACAGTACTATACACCATGCCGAGCGCTCGAGTACGGGTAGGAGGGCTCACGTCGGACTCCTTTCAAATAGAGAGAGGCACGCAGCAGGGATGTCCCCTACCGCCGTTAATCTTTGCATTGATATTAGAACCATTAGCTTGTGTGGTGAGGCAACGACACCGGGAGGCAGCGCCTAATTTCAACTCCAGACCAGTAGCTATATCGCTATATGTGGATGATATGGTTCTCTTTGTCCGTGAACCAGCTCGATATCTAACACAGCTGCTCAGAGAATATGTTCGCTTCGGTAGGTTATCGGGGTTGTTTATAAATTGGGATAAGTCCTTTGTCATTCCACTGACGGAGATCACCACATGTCCAGACTTAGAGTTTCCGCTGATATGGACCACAGATCCGGTAAAATACCTTGGCGTATGGGTTCATTGAGACCCGAAGATAGTGATCCGGGAAAATTATGGTAGAGCATACTCATCGTTAGAGAGCCAGGTGGATGGCTGGTTGTCGCTCCCACTTTTGCTGGCAGACCGCATCGCTCTGATCAAAATGGTGGTGCTACCGCTCTTTCTGTATCTGTTTCTTAACGTCCCGATACTCACTATACAATTTTTCAAGACTGTTAGAGGTCAGCTGCTCCGACTGGCTTGGGCCGGCAAACATGACCGGGTGGGATGGACTACATTAACCAACATCTATGAGAGGGGGGGATTTGAAGCTCCGGATTTTTTTATTTACTACTTGAGTGCGCAAGCGCAATATCTCTATTATTGGTACAAACCTCATGCATTTACGCCACACGTCGCGGTGGAAGAAGGGGACGTGGCCCCTTCCCGCTCAGTAGCGTGATCACTCAACGCAGCTGAAATCAGTGCAGTTGACACTACTGTCGCTGTTTGGTGGAGGATTGGACAGCTGGCTTGTAGGCTGCCGTTATATGCCCCATCTCTCGAGTTGGCACACCACGCTGCCTTATCGGTGACCCAGTAATCGCCTTCGCTCCGTTTACTACATGAGGCAGGCTTCAGATGCATGTCAGATGTATATGTGCAGGGAACTGTGGTGGTTGAGGAGGACCTGGCCTAAATTGATAATCAGACGCTCGCGTTCCGGTTTGCAATGCATCGCCTCAGACATGCACTCAAAACGCATTACACTACATACCCGCAGGAACCCCCTGCTCTGGCTTCTTTACAATACGCGATTACTACCACCAGTAATAAAAGTATGACTTCAAAATTGTATAAGCTGATAAAAAATGAAAGCGTGAGGACGCTGGACCGAAGTTTGGAACAATGGTCTGCTTGTTTGTCTGATCCAATTTCAGAGGCGGATTGGAAGTATGTATGCGGTCTGACCGGAACGCTTAGCATGAATGGGAATTTGAGGATTATTCATTTCAAATATCTGCACCAGGTGTACTACACCCCACTGCAACTACACAGGTATGGGATACGTGAGACGGCGGACTGTTAGGGTTGTGGTCATGCTGACGCGGATTTCATGCATCTGGCCTGGGGATGTCAGAAAGTTTGGGAATTCTGGGAAGCGATTGTAGGCTGCCTTAAAGATATGGTGAATGTGGAGCTGCGATGTGAACTGCTTCCTTGCCTATTGTGCTGTGTACCACACCTCCGAGGAGTGACTGGAAAGTTTGTGAGGTTGGCTCTACTGATGGCAGCTCGCCGAGTTGCGCTTACATGGGGGGGTAAACATAGGCCTAAAAAAGAGACGTGGCTCACAGATCTAGTCTATTGTAGAGATAACTTGGCGACTTACGCTGAAGAGTTACCTGAGATATCGAGACCCAGGGACATATGGGAGCCATTGAGAGTATTTCTACTCAATCAGGTGGAATCTGCTAATACACAGTGAAACACGTAGAGGAGTGCCCATATCGGACCGCACGGATTGCTTAATACCTGCTGTGCACGTATATGATCAGGACTAGTACATTGACCATGGTGTGAACGATTGTTTCTTCTTCTTTTTTCTTTTCTTTTTCTTTTTGATTTCTTTGGTTGTTCACCTTACCTGTTCGAAAGCCCCCTCGTTTTCTGGAGGCGACAAGTACACAGATGTATGTATACTATTCCGTGTAATTCGCAAGGATATGTTGGTTGTACACGTGCCTTAAAGATGCCAACTGTACTGTATGCAGTTAATATGAAACTATTGTGCTATTGCATTGCTATTGTATTTGCCTACTGAACTTGTTTAATAAAACTGACAAAAAAACACACAAAAAAACAATGCTTTCTATGTACACTGTGCTGCTCATAATCTAAATTTAGTGTGGAATGATGCCTGCATGCACATTCCTGAAATTGCAGAATTTTATGACATTATACAGAAAGTGTATTTATTTTTCAGCCAAAGCATCAAACGGTGGGAACTTCCTACGATTACAAAAGAGAGCACAACTCATTCAAAGCCAACACTGAAGAGACTCTGTGCAACACGTTGGGCATCCAGGCATGAAGCTCTCCACGCTCTACGCTATTGTTTTATGTACATCATGAAAGCACTCACTACAATATTACTGCAGTCTAAAAAGGTTGAGGAACGCACAGCAGCTCAGGGTCTTAGGAAGTGCATGGAGACTTTTGAGTTTGTGGTAATGGTAATCCAGTCCAAAGTGCTAGAGACAATAAATATTGTGTCCAAACTGCTTCAGTCTAAAGACATGGACCTTTTACAAGCATCAATTATGTTACGCAGCGAATACGTTTGCAAGTTTCAGAGAACAGTTTGACGATGTTAAAAGCTCAGCATCTTTACTTGCAACTGCATGGGGAATTCAATTGCATTTTACACAAAAACGACCACGACGCCAAAAAAGCACTTCGATAAACTCTGGGAAGACCAAAGGCTGTGCAATCCTGAAGACAATTTTAAGGTGTCTGTGTTTTATGCTAACATAGATATTGTCGTAAATCAGATAAAAACTTGTTTTGCTGGTATGAACACCATAATCCAATGCTTTCATTTCATGATACCTTCAGAAATCCTCAGAGCTAGTGAGGAGGAGTTGTTTGAAGCAGCCATGACCCTGGCAGCTCATTACGAAAAAGATTTGTCCTCAGAGTTTCCACAACAACTCATCGCTTTCAAGGCAGTGTTGAAAGAACCAATAAAACTTTTCTCAGGTGGCACAATAAAGGATCTGGCTGACCTTTTATTTTTGAGAAACCATGCAAATCTGCCCAGTGTTTTGGATGTTGCAACAGCACGGAAACTTTTTCTAACAATTCCAGTTACTGTAGCCAGTGCAGAAAGGTCATTTTTTTTTTTCAGAACAAAATTTTATTCAAGTACTGACATAACACAGAATGGAGGGACATCGTCCCGCATCACAACGCAGGACCAATGAGCTTAAGCATGAAAAGGGTATGCATTCAGTACAAGCAATAATGTATTAATTACCCGACCCCCCCAAACCCCAACTCCCTACCCCCCCCGGCCCCACCCCGTCCCCCACACAGTGTCTGTTAATCTCAAGGCATAAAGCATGATAATACCAAGTGTGTGCACTCCCTGTCGCCCAGGATACAGCTGTTAAAGATCCTCTCCAGTGTCCTGGGCCATCGGTGGTTCCAGCCACAGTCCCCTGTAATCCACCCACCTTTTCCATATCTTGAAATGTTTCCGGGGGCATCCCCTGGCCTCGAAGATCGGGCGCTCAAGCCCCATGCAAAAGTCCAACCCCCGCCTCCAAACTTCCAACAAAGGGGCCCTGGGGTCCTTCCAGGCCCTGGCTATATCCCGCTTAGCTACAGTAAGGCCTAGGACCAGTAGGTGACGCTTGTATATGTTACCTCCCACCTGCTCCATAACATGGAGCAAGCCGAGTTGCAGTGATCGGGGAAGGTCCCAGCCCAGAACCTACGCCAAGCAGTCCCAGACTCCCTCCCAGTATCTGGCCAGGTTCGCACACGACCACACAGTATGGACAAATGTCCCAACCTCCCGGCCACACCTCAAGCACTCAGGGGAGGCAATCAAACCTGCTTTCCACAGCCGCTCTCTGGTAAAGTAGGCCCTATGTAAGTATTTAAACTGAATAAAGCGGAGGCGCATCGCAATGGCCGCCCCCCTAGGGGCCTCCAGGGCCTCCCTCCAGTCCTCCTCTTCGAGAGCACCAATATCTCTCTCCCATGCAGCACGCAATCCATCCAGGGAGGAGGAGCAGTGCGTAACCAGGGTCTGGTAGATATTGGAGATCTTCTTTTCCTCCAGTTCCCCCATAAACACCTTGGCCTCCAGGGGGCTAAACTCGGGCAGAGATTCCAAGCCCACCAGAGAGGGAGATAGTGCATGACGCAGCTGCAGATATTTAAAGAATTGGGTTTTGGGCGTGGCATATTCCTCCCTCAACATCTGGAAAGACTTAAGGGTGGTGCCCCTCATGACGTGGCCGAGCGTGGAGATGCCAATATCATCCCAGCCCTTGAATCCCTGTAGGGACGCCAGCACCGGGAGACGTCCGTTCTGCCACAGCGGGGTCTCCCTCGTCAATTTGTTCCACCACCCCATGCGGCGCAAGGCAGCGCGCCACACCCGGAAGACCACCTGAGTGACCATGGGGAGCCGTTTCCTGATAGCCGCCGAATAAAGAATGGTGTGGATTGTGTCCGGGTCCATCAAGTACCGTTCCAGGGCATAGGTCGGGTCACCCCGATCCCCATACCACCAGTCGTTAAGCACCAGCAGGTGTGCCGCCTGATAGTAAGATAAAATGTCTGAGGTGGCCAGGCCCCGCAGTACGTAGAGAGGAAGCAAGTGCGGAGAGCCACTCTCGCCACTCCCCCGGCCCAAAGGAACTGACTTAGTGCGGCGTTCACCTGACGAAACCACTGTGGTGCTATAGGGTATGGGTGGTTCTGCATCTGGTATAGAAGGCGCAGCAGGGCCACCATTTTAAAGATCGCCGAGCGGCCATATATATTCAGTGGCATTCTGGACCAGGTTCTTATGTCCGAACGCACTCTGTCCCACACGGGCACCACATTGCGCTCCCATGCCAAGTCCGGAGCATCCGTAATAAAGACGCCCAGGTACTTGAGGCCACCCGCCGCGCTCTGTAACGTCGAGGCCCAATCGCCTAGCTCCTCGCCGCCGCCTAGGACCCACAGCTTGGATTTCCGCACATTCAGATGCAATCCTGTAACCTCCCCGAAAATTCTCATTATCTCCAGGACCCTGGGTCCGGACCTATTGAGGGCCGTGAGGAAGAATAGGACATCGTCGGCGTAGAGCGCAATACGGTCGGAGGGGCCCATTTCCCATTCCAGCCCCCAGAGTTGTGCATCCATCCTCACCCACGCCGCCAGAGGCTCCATGGCCAGGGCGAATAGATAGGGGGAGAGAGGGCATCCCTGCCTGGTGCCCCGTCTGATGCTGAAGGGCTCGCACGCCGCTCCCGCCACCCGCACCGACGCGGTCAGGTCTGTATAGAGCAGGCTCAAGTACGAGAGAAAAACTGGCCCGAGATTGAGGCGGGACAATAGTGCCCTAAGGTACACCCAACTGAGAGAGTCAAATGCCCGGTCGATATCGGCCAGAAGGAGCGCCGTCGGGATCCCGGCGGCCCGGGCCGTCTCCACCACCACCTGTGCCCGGCGAATGTTGTGTCGAGTTGCTCTATGGGGCATGAACCCCGCCTGATCAGGGTGTACCAAATCAGTTATATATGGGAGAAGGCGGTTGGCCAAGGCCTTGGCCAATATCTTCGCCTCAAAATTTAAAAGGGAAATCGGCCTGTACGAGGAATGCTGTTCCGGGGGCCTCCCGGGCTTACAGAAAACAACAATTTCTGCGTGTCGCCAGTCCGCTGGTAGGCGACCACCCTCTCTGGCTGCCTCCAGTGCCAACCGATAGCGCCCCTCCAGCTGGAGGTGAAAGGTCTTCATAAATTCACACGGAAACCCGTTTGGTCCCGGGGCTTTGCCAGTGTTCAATTCCCCAAGTGCCGTGCCTAGTTCCTCCAATGAAAGGGGAAGGTCCAGCTGATCCCTGGCCTCATCCGGAAGTGCGCGCGGCGGGATGTCCGCCAAAAACTTTTCTACTTCCTCCGCGGGGAGGACCTCCCGGGGGGCATAGAGATCCGCATAATACGGTGCAAAGCTAGCAGCTATGTCTTCAGGGGCCGCCGACTGGTCACCCTGGCCATCTCGAATGAGGGTGACCGGTAGAGCCTGAGGCCGGAAAGTGTGCTGGCAGAGTCTATAAAGCATAGTGCTGGATTTATCCCCCCACTGATAGATTCTGCTCTGGGTGGCCAGCCAAAGCTGGCGCGCCTCATTGTGTAGTAGGGAGGAATATGACTGCTGTGACTGCAGCCTGTCGTTTTCAGTCCAATAATTGGAAATAGACTCGCGCAAACGTGAACGATAGCCATCCTGCTGTAGGTGCCACGCGGACTGGCGCCATCGAAAGGGCTGTCGCCTCCTGTCCAACAGCAGATCCAGGGACACGGGGGAATGGTCCGAGATGCCACGGGGGAGTACGGCTGTGGAAGCGACCCTCGCCAGCCAGGGAGACGGTACAAACAGGTAATCCAGCCTAGAGAAGGACTTGTGCACAGCCGACACATAAGAGTATTCTCAGCTCAAGGCATGCTGGTAGCGCCATGTATCAATCCAACCCATGCCCTGGGCCAGGCCATGAAGCCTCGTCGGCGCCGTGGTCTGGGGTTCCCTACCGGGCCTGTAGCGGTCCATCCGTCCATCCATCACATCATTCCAGTCCCCCCCCCACAATTGCCAGTACATCCGGGATATCAGTCCACACTTCGAACAGCTTCTCGATAAGGGCATCTTGCAAACGGGGCGGAGCATACACACTACCAAAGACCATCGGCTCATCTCCAACCATACCTTTAACAAACACTTATCTACCATGAGCATCGACCCAGTGTGTCTCGTGTACATAGGAGATCCTACGATGTATCAGGACCGCCACCCCCCGGGACCCCCTCGCAAAACCGGCATGGAATACCTGTTGATAGCCATATCTTTGTAAACTGAGGGTCTTGGTGCCTTGAAGGTGCGTCTCCTGGAGGAGGAGAACATCAGCCCCTTCCCTCTTCCCCAGCTGTAGCACCGCCCCTCGCTTTATTTTATCCAGCATCCCCCGGACATTCCAGCTCACCACTCGTATCTTTGCCCTTGGTAGGCCTGACCGTTGGGGATCAACCATTGTCAATGGGGAGGAGATGAAAAGTCCTGGGCTCCTGGAGCCACACACACACACAAGAAAGTTGCCTAAGTAACGCAGACACTGTGCCACCCTCCCCCGCCCCCCCACCGTCTCTCCCCCCAACCCCGTCCCCAATCCCACCCAACCATTCCAGCCACCCCGCTAACCCCAACTCCTGTCCCAACCTGTCCCCCAACCAAGCCCCCCAACTGCCCCCCTCCCCCCCCTATACCTCATAGAACATTGAAGTATCTGTCGCGATATGGGCGGCTCCGGGCCCAAAACAGAGCGCCCAAAGCCTACCATACCAATGGATCCCGAACACCCACTCACGCTAAAGCTTCCCCCCTCCCCCTAACCACTCCCAACCATGTAGGAGGCTAGTAGCCCCTGTATCGGAGCACCCCGAACCCATCCCATAGTCTGAGCCTGTAGTGGGACAGTCAACAAACGTAACAGTTAACACAGTGTGTAGTTGTCTGCTATGCAAGGCACCGGTGGATCAACCTCCACCGCTGGAGCGGCCGGTATCCGTAGGCGGGCAGGACCACCCATTGCACCTTAGCCACTTCCACCCGAGATGTCCGGATCAGCTGGCTCAGCAGTCTTACGCTCAGTGTTGGAGACAATGCGGCGCCGGGATCTGGACTTCCTACTCCTTTGGCTTCGGGCGTGTTGGTCACTCTGGGTTTGCCATGAGTCACTCGTGTGACCTGGATCGAGGCCCGGCTGGGGATGTGGCCTGACCCTCACCGTCTCATCAGTCCATCTGAAAACGTCTTCTGGCGTCTCGAAAAAGTGAGTTCTGGACTGAAAGACCACTCGGAGGCGGGCCGGATAGAGTAAGGAGTACTGTATCTTTAGGCCCCGAAGTTTAGCCTTGGCGGCCAGGAAGGAGTGTCTCTGTTGTTGCACCATCTTGATGTAGTCGGGGAAGATCATGATTTTGTGGTTTTCGAATGTAAGGGAGTCTTTGGCCCTCGCCTCCCCCAGGATAATGGCTCGATCATGAAAATTTAGAATTCTGGCGATCACCGGCCTGGGTCGTTCACCTGCCGGCGGTTTTTGCGTCAGGGCCCGGTGCGCGCGTTCAATCACGAAGCATCGGGACAGGGTATCCGGAGGGAGCCAGCTCTCCAGCCATTGAGAAAGGAAGCGTCCCATGTCCCCGTTCTCACAGTCCTCCGGAAAGCCCACAAAGCGAAGGTTGTTCCTGCGCGCCCGACCTTCGGCATCCTCCACCCGAAGTGCTAGACCCTTCTGGACACTCTCCATCGCCGCCATTTTCTTCTTCAGGGTCCCGACATCATCCTCCACTACAGAGATCCTGGACTCTGCCTCTGTTATGCGCGCCACTGCGTTGCGCAGGTCCTGTCTCAGGAGTGTCACATCAGCCCCAACAGCCCCAATCTTGGCATCCAGCATATCTCTCGATTGGGTGATAGCTGCCATCAGCGCCGCGTTGTCCGGCCCCGGTCCCTGGCCGCCCTGCGCTCCGGGGCCGCCATGTGGCTCCGTGAATTTGTCGATGGGCCCCTGCTTAGCGGGTCCACCCCCCCCTCTGGTCATGGCCAAGGCTGAGTCCGGCGAGGCTGTCTTCAAAGCGCCGGCGGCTCCTTGCGGCAGGGAAACCCTCACTCCAACGGCTACCAAGGGCAGGGCACTGACCAGGTACCCTCACAAGCAATGGCCTCCTCACACACCCCGCCGCCGTTAGGAGGGGGGGTCCCCAAGCTCGTCTCTGCTGACCCTCGCAGGCCAAGACCCAGCGCGTGCAAGCTCCGCCCGGGGCACCTCTCCCTATATGTCAGCCTGCTTCGGTGCACCCCGCGAGCCCCAATAACAGCCAGGGGATTCCTCTGGCCCGGCAGTCTGGGCAGGGCCCCCAATGACCCCCCCGGGCACAGCGTCTCTCAGCAGTCACCGCAGCACGATTTGAGGGGGGGGGCCAACACTTACAGTTCGTCGGACCCCACCGCGGGTCGGCGCCAGGTCCACGTCGGGTCTCCCGGCACCCCCAACGCTGCACGGGCCACTCCTGTCCAGTCCACGGGCCCTCCGGCCACCGCTCCAGCAACCCCAAGAATGGGGAAGGCAGCAGACCGGGCCGGGCACACGACTGGCCCCTCAGCTCCCGGGGCTCCTATGCTCCTGCACCTCCGGTCCAAGGATCTGCGTTGGTGACTCCGGGCGGGGGCCGCCAAACTCGAGGCCCCGGCTCCGCCAAGGCCAGGTAGGCCGCAGGTTCTCCGAGGCGCTCTCCAGGCACAAGCCCTCCTCGCTTGCACGACTAGGAAAGGCAGGGGAGCCCGTGGTGGCTCGCCCGCCGCAGGCAGCCCCGGATCGTGGTCAGAAAATGGCGCCGCAGACCCCAGGACGAGTTCTCCGGTCCGGGTGCGCCAAAATTGAGGCCCCGGCTTGTCTGATCGGCACTAGGCCGCCCGCTGCTCCAGCTCGCCTCACCGCCTGGAAGGGTCACGGCGCGCCGGTCCCGGCACCGGATGTCTCCCAGAGTCGTCCGCTACCTTCGCCCCAGACGTGATGTGCTTTTCGGGTCCAGGAGCCAGGAGAAATTAAAGGATAATCGTCGGGCCGGCGGGAGCTTTAGCAAGCCACGTCCGCCATGATCGCCCGCTAAGCCACGCCCCGAGAAATGTCATTTTCAAAGTTAAAATTAATAAAAAACTATCTCCGAAGCATAATGACGCAGAAAAGGCTGTCGGGGCTTGCAACTTTAAGCATCGAGAGCGATTGAGCAAGAAAAATAAATGTGAAAGCTTTAACAGAAGACTTTGCACGAAGAAAGGCCAAGAGGCAAACATTATTTCAGTCAAGTACATCTCTGCAGTTCAGTGAACCAAGCAGTAGTAGCCTTCAGCCGCCGGTCTAATTTGCCAGTCACTCTTCCTGGTGTAAGCCGTCTTCAGCTTTGTGTTCACTCTAAGTATTGTTTTCTGCTGTATCACCCTTCAAACTCTGCAATACATTTCATCAGGCTCCTGCAAGTACTGTTCCTACTTCATGTATCTGTCCTGTGAGTCCCACGAGGAAGCAGTAAGTAATATGGTATTCTGCCAGTATATTATACTTTAAATATTGTTCGCTTATATATAGGCTACCTCAATATTCTGAACGTGCGTTTATAGAGGCAAGAAGAAATTTATTCAGTTTAACCTGACATATATGCACCCCCTTGACACTTTTCTTTTGCACAGACAAAAGGGGCATTATTTGAGTAAACACCTTTGTTTATTTTGCTGCTGAACTTGTTATTGTTTTGCCGGTCCCTTAAATATTTGCGCCTTTATGCCCAAACTAAAGGGGCATACTTTGTTGAAACTGGTTTAATGTTTATGCTCCTAAACTTTTTGTTTTTATCACTCACATTGAAATATTTGCAAGACAAAAAAAAGGGGCATTGTTTTACTGGATGGGTTTGATGTTTAGCTGCTAAATTGTTATTACTTTACCAGGCACTTTGAAATATTTATGTCTCCATGCACAAACAAAGGGGATTAGTCTAACTAAATAGGTTTGATTTATGTATGCTGCTTTGCTGTCTGCTGAACATGTTACTGGTTTGCTAGTCACTTTAAAATATTTGAGCCTTCAAAAAGGGAATTGTTAGTTTAAACTGGTTTTATTATTGAATGTGCTGTAGTTGTTGTTTATCAGTTGCTTTGAAATATATGTGCCTTTATGCACACACCAAATGGGGAATTGTTTGACTAACCTGGCTTCATTTTTGCCTACTGCTGGACTTGTTTTTACCATACACTTTGAAAGTATTTTCACCTTGAAGCAAGAAGAAAGTTGGATTGTTTTGAAAAACATGCTTGATTTTTGTATATTGCTGGACTGCTGATTGCTTTATTTTGCACTTTGAAAGTATTTGCACTTTTTGTTTTCCTTTACCAACTACAGTTTGTATAGATTGTCATTAGATACTTGCTGATATGGTTTGTTTTTACTCTACATACAGTGTTATTTATGGTGTTGCTTGCACTTGTCTGTAATACGTGTACCCTACATCTAGCATTGTTTACACTACAGAAATGATAAATTAAAACAAACATCTGCGTCAGTGTTCTGAAACATCCAAACCGTTTTCTTCCTCAGCCTTGTTTGCCTGCCTGTTTTGCAGTGCTTACTAATAAAGACATTATGATTGAAAGTGCTTCCTCAGTTCACGTTATCATCATGCACAACCCTTGACATTCGCTAGTGTGTAGCATGCAGATAATTCAACAGTCTATTTCTCTTGGCTTTCGCTGGGTACTGAGTTATAGCTTGTGTACTTCTCATGTATATTGTCAGTCTAGTTTTTATGGAATTGCAGGTTTGGGTTTCTCTTTCAAAGTTTCAAGGTATTTTCAATTCTATATCAGACCCTTCCTAGTTGTTCTTTGTTCTTCAGCCATAGGCAGTTCCTGAGACAATAGGATCACTCCTTGGCATTGTTCTGATTGCTGCCTCAGTTAAATAATCTGCTTTTGACAGGATTGTTGCAAATGGCATAGCGTGTATGTTGAGAGTGTTTCCCACTTTCTCAGAAAGACAATATAGAGGCATTTCATTTAAATGTTGGAGGTTTCAAAGCATAATATGCTAGATTTCTGGGTGGTAGGGCAAAGTGGTACATGGTGGGCTGCGCCACCGGGGGGGGGGCCTCCTGTGTTTTGCTGGGGGGCCCCCTCAAGTTTCGTTACGCCACTGGATAGGAGGGAAGAAAGGGAGTATCAGCTGGCTCTGGAGAAGCTCAGGAATGCCAAGGAGTTAGCACAGCTGAGGGTGGAAGAAAAAAGGCTAGAGACGGAGGAGGTCCAGGCGCAAGAGAGGATGGTGGAAGCGGAGAGGGCCTTCGCCAGGGAGAAACTAGGTCAGGAGGGTAGGTTGTCCCCTGAGAATGGTTTCTGTGGTCCGGATTCACCAGTGAGGGTGGGATCCAGTGGTGGCAGCGAGAGTGGTTCCAGTGCAGGGAGTCCCACTCCCAGAGCCCAGGAGACGGTGCTGATTCCCAGGAAGAGGGGGACGGGTTAGTGTTCAGGGACAGGGGAAAGCTGTCCCATCAGTCCTGGGAGGAGTTTGAGGAGGAGTGTTGGACTGCATTGGAGGATTGGGTGGTGAGTAGAGCAGTTGAGGATTGGGAAGGGCTGTGCCATGCAGTTATCAGAGGGCACATGCTGAGGAGTTGTTTTCCAAGTCTGCGTCACCACTTGTTGCAGTGTAGGTTCTCAGACCCCAGGGTACTTGCACGGGAGGCAGGCCTTTGGGAAAGTGCCAGAGAGTCTGAGAGGACATTGAGGAGTGATCCTGAAGGGGGTGGTGCAGGGATCTTCCGACCCAGCAAAGCGGGAGAGGTGAGGAATAGCCCAGCTAGGTTCCAGGATAGTGAGAGGGTTGTAGGGCCTCACATCCTATCTACAGGAAGGAGTGAGGCGGGGAGTTGTCCCGAGGTGCCCCAACCATAGTCACAGGGCCTAGAGAGTTTCAGAAGGGAACCCCAGGTTGGGAGCCTGTGCTGTCCCGATGTGCCGTCCAGTGACAGGGATCCCCTCGTGTCGGGAGAACCCGGAGTATCTGTAATCAGAGCTCCAGTGGTTGGGGGATCTGACCAGTCGCAGGTTTTAGATCCTGGGCTGGGGTTACAGGTTCAGGGGTTGCCTGTCTTGGAAGGTGGGGTAACTGTAATCAAGGTCCCTACCGGTTTGACTTCCAGGTGTACTTCTCCGGGTAGGAGGGTGCGGAACTCTGGGAAGGGGCGCGGAGGGAGGAAGGACTCTCCCCTGGCACTGCCAAGCCACAGGGCGTAGATCCTGGACTGGGATGCCAGGTTCAGGGGTTGCCTGACCTGGCGGGTGGGACGTTTGTAAACAGTGTCCCCCTGGGTTTGACTCTCGGGGTACTTCTCTGGGTAGGAGGGTGTGGAACTCTGGGCAGGGGAGCAGAGGGAGGAAGGTCTCTCCTCTGGCCCCGGCTCAGCCACAGAGCGTATATCCCGGGTTAGGTGGCCAGGTTCAGGGATTGCCGGACCTGGCGGGTGGGACATCTGTATCTGAGTCCCCCCGGATTTGACTCCAGGTAGGAGGGTGCGGAACTCTGGGAGGGGGTGCAGGGGAATGGTGGACTCGCCCCTGTCACCGGTTCAACCTGAGGGTTTCGACTCCAGGTTGGGGAGAGAGTGGTGTTCTGAGAGTGTCCCGCTTAGGAGGAGAGGGCGGAACCCCAGAAAGAGAGGTAGGGGGAGGAGAGCCTCGCCCCTGAGTGCTAGTCAGCCTGAGGGTTCGGACCCCAGGTGGGAGGACCAGTGGCAGTTTGGTAGGAGGAGAGTGGTCAAAGGGTACTACGGGCCTGAGGCTAAAGCCTCCCACTCTGTGAGAGAGCAAGCAACAGAGACTTCTGGATGGCCTAGAGGCCAGTCCTGGTCACATCCCACTAGAGAACACCAGTGGGATGGTTTGGTTGGTGAAGGGAGGGTTGAGCGAGGGAACCATTGGGTGCCAGAGTGGAGAAGAAGCTGCAGGTGCTCTTGTAGTTGTGGGCCTGCGTCTACCTTTTTCCGCCCCAAGCAGAGAAGCCCATCAAGGCAATGATTGGTCTACCCTGGCTTTTGGCTGGGGGGAGTTTTGTTGGACTTGGCCCTTTTCCCCTGGAATGTTTCGCCGTTTACCCCCTAATTTAGGATGTCGCCCCCATGGTAAAGATTACTGTATAGGCCATGTGTGGTGTGAGACGCTATGTTAATGTTAAATGCGACGCCATGGTGTGTGCACTTGTGAACCCCCTGTCATAAAAATGTACCCTGATGAAATGCTGTATTTGAAATGGCTGCCAAGGCTATGTGTTGTGCCACCTGACTGCGGTAGGTTAGCGGTCTAGTTGTTAGGTACCCAGCCATCCCTGGATTTGGAGGGAAAGCCTGGCACCCAGGGTGCTCTATTTCTCCCCCTGAGCCAGTTTGAACCAGTTCGCCAGAGAATTCCAGAAGCTGCTGGCACTGCCTGGAAGGTGAGGTGAGGGGGTAATAAATAAGGGGGATGTGCCACCATGTGCAGAGACAGAGCTGGGACAGGAATGGGAGGGGACCTGCTGCCAGGGGATACCGCCGCTTGGGCCTGTGTGCTGGACCCTGCACCCATCTAGGACCCCTCTACGGTCCCCACGGATAGTGGAAGCCCCGCTTCAGGAGTTCAGGCTGCCGTGTAGGAGGAGGGCCACGCTGCAGTGGGGATGGTGAAAGCCTACCACCCTGCTTTGATGGCACCCCCACTAACTGCTGACCTGGCCCAGTAGTGCCTGATGCTCTGTCCCCGGGCCCCTGAAGAAGGAGGGCCCTCCTAGGTCCCTGAAGCTACAGAGACCTTGCACCACGCAAACCTCGGACCCCTGGGGCTTGCTGCTGGGACTGTCTGCCCCACAAGCACCACAATCCTAACGCGCTGTGCCTAGAAGAAGCGCTGTGTGCCTGCAAAGCGCTAACCTTGCCCAGAACTGTTGCAGCCTACTGTGCCCTTGAAAGCGCTGGCCAGCAGGAGACTGCCTCGTGTCCCCAAAGCTCCGTAACCAAGACTGCCCTGCTTTGAGTGTTTTAAGCACTGTATTGCCCTGGGAACTGCTGCTGGCTCAAGCGCTGTGAGCGCTGCTGTGTACTCTAAGCTCTAGAACCCTAAAGCGCTGTGCCGTGAAGACGCTGTTGCCCTGCGAAGGGCTGCACTGCTGGAAGTGTTACTGCCTGACCTGCTGGTTCCTAAGCGCTGTATTAGGAGGACTGTGCCCCCGAGAGCTGTGCGGCAGAAGCGCTGCTTGGCCTGAAGGAACTGTTTTATTGGGAAGAACTGTCTCATGCCAGGACTGCTGTCTCTTACAGCACTGCGTCTACAAAGCTCTGTTTAGCCCCCTGCAGTGGCCGGTGTTCTTGATACTGTTTTCTTTTGGTGCTAAAGTTAACCCCTGGCTAGGGGAGTGTTCTTTGCAGCCTGTCCTTGAGCAGAAAATGTGGTTGATGCTGACCAGGTGCATAGGAAAGGTTGTCTCTAGTGCCCGGACCTAGGAAATTTTACAGTCACTGAGTCTACTGCGTACCTGTGTAGGTTATGCCTCTTACATTTCTAGGCCTATGGTGTACTTACCTGCATGAGGGTAAGCCCCAGGTGTTTAGGCCATTTTTATACGCACAGTGTTACTGGCCTAATGAGTTTATGCATGATGTGCATTCCTGTTAATGTTTTATTTCGTGCTGACATGCCCAAAGGCTGATGTCCTGCCTAATGTTTTCCCTGCCAAAGGTATGTGCCCCATGGTAGATGTGATTATGCCTGCCTAGGCCTGATATTAAAGTTGCATGCCTATGCCAGATGTTGATGCTAGGTGTTTAAGGTTCCATTTTGCAGGAGGTGCTAAAATGCCAGGCCGGCTGTGTTTATGCCTAGTGTCTTATGTTATGCTTATTGCCTACTTCTAAGGTGATGTCAAGGATTAGTGTCTGAGATGGCCCTGCAATACTGACTTGGTGTTGCATGCATTTGATAACGTTCTTTTTATTTCAGCTGGACACTAATGGACTTACCTACCTTTTCTTGCTTTTCCCATTTCCACTGTAAATAATCCCCCTGTTATCCACTGCCCTGACGCCCGTTGGCACCCTATTGTGATTACTGGGCTTTACTGTGTTTCACCTTTTCAGGGTGGACCTAATACAAAAGTTATTCTTTTTCCAACCATAAGCGGCTTTGTGGCTCTTTTGTGGTGTGCCTGGTGCGTCGTCTGTGGGTACTGCGTGGATGCTTCACACATGTACTCAGGAGTTTGGCCTACCCGCTCTGCTCCATGCTACCCCCCATAGAATTGGTATCCCCATTTCTATCACTTTCATATTCTGAAACCTGTGGCATCACGTTACCAGGGAGCTGGTAGCCAGAATACCACGCTCTCTCTCTCTTTCCCACTCTCCCTCTCTTTCTCTGCCCCTCTCTCTCTACCTCTCTCCCCCTCTCTCTCTCTCTCTCTGCTCCCTCTCTCTCCCCCTCTCCGTCTCTCTGTCTCTCCCCCTCTCTGTCTCCCACTCGCTCTCTCACCTTCTCTCTCTCTCTCCCCCCTTTCTATCTCTCTCTCGCCCTCTCTCTTTCTTTCCTGCGTCCACTCCCTCTCTCTCTCCCTCTCTGCCTCTCTCTCTCTCTCCCCCTTTTCTCTCTTTCTCTCCGTCTCTCTCCCGCTCTATCTCTCTCTCTCCCGCTCCCTCTCCTTCTCCGTCTCTCTCTCTCTCTCTCCTGCTCTACCTCTCTCCCCCTCTCTCTCCCCCTCTCCGTCTCTCTGTCTCTCCCCCTCTCTGACTCTCCCTCTCTCTCTCCCCTTCTCTCTCTCTCTCTCTCTCTCTCTCTCTCTCTCTCTCTCTCTCTCTCTCCCCCCTTTCTATCTCTCTCTTGATCCCACTCTGTCTCTCTCTTCTGCTCCCTCTCTCTCACCCTCTCTGTTTCTCTCTCTCTCTCTCTCTCCTCCCATTTCCCCTCTCCCTCTCTATCTATCTCTCTCCCTCTCTCTCTTTCTGTCTCTCTCTCTCTCTTTCTCTATCTCCCTCTCTCTCTCTCTCCCACTCCCTCTCTGTCTCTCTCTCTCTCTCTCTCTCTCTCTCTCTCTCCTGCTCTGTTTCTCTCTCTCATGCTCCCTCTCTCTCTGATTGTCTCTCTCTCTTTCTCTGTCCCTCTCTCTGTCCCTTTGCCTGTCTCCTCTCTCTCTCTCT
>NC_141694.1:1890337433-1890377433 GCF_964263255.1 Lissotriton vulgaris
ATCAAAGGGTGTTGAGGTGGAACCCCCACTGTAACACCCATTGCCCACCCCTTTCACGCTTGGTATAGCGTGAAAGAGTGCCTTATTCACAAGGTTTTGTTAAGTCTTGTTAAGTGGCTTACGCTGCCTTATAAATAAGGTGAAGCCCTATCACCACCACAATGCACAAAAAGTGATGTTCCTGTGGCGATGGGGGCTTGTAAATATGCCCCTTAGTGAGTGTCAGTCAACAAGATAGGCCCACGACTTCCCCTTGTTGAACCGGACACATCCCACGGGAGCCAGGGTTTTTTGAGATGCTAAGTATGAATTCCTTTCGACATCTGAACCGAATATCATTACGGGAACACAGATTTCCTTCAGAGGTCCTCGTTTGATGGCGCGTTCAACCATTGTACTGGATTTGGATTTGAATGTATGGTTGATCTATGTTGGACAATTTCTTGTAGAATTCAGAAACTCCCAAATTCCCTTGTGTATAAACCATTAATTTTAAAAAACACATGACTTTGCAAACAGTATGCATTGACCCAAGTCCGCTCGTTTGCTCTCCATATGTGTGTGATTCTTTAATGTGGAAGGACGCCCAATGCATCTGATTACCAAGTTTCTGATTGAATCAACTGATTCAAAGATCTAAAGGGTTTTTAATGGTGTGTGCTATTGGGGGAGAATTTCATAACAAAAACCTTCTGGATGGTGGAATTAGCAACCCTACACCCCGTGGTCCTGATCTTCAAGTGTGCACATGTCCAGATAGAAACGTGGACAACCTGACAGCCTTGGCAGATACAGGACTAAGTTTGAAGGGACACAAATGATCTGGCTCCAAGAGGAAGAAAGGAAACCCTATAACCCTATTAACAGCTGGGTGTCATCATTTTCATATAAATATAGGGGCTTATGCATCGGCCCTGGCGTCACCTTTGCGCTGCAAAAAATGTGCCATGTTGCGTCATATTTACAAAGTGACGCATCTAGGTAGATGCGTCACTTTGTAAACCCCTGCACCACATTATACCTGCCCCAGGTATAAGGTTTGCAGGGGGGTGGGGCGTTCCGTCACAAGAAAGGGTCGTAGAAGTGACGCAGTGAAATCTATGAGATTTAACGGCGCCACTTCTAGGACACAATTGCGTCAGTATTTTACTCCTGCCTCACAGCAGGCGTAAGACTGACGCAGTCACATTTAACATAGGACTTGCCGGTGTGTAATGACCCATTGCTTGAGTTGCGTCATTTTGTTATACACTCCAGCAATGCATCCTTTTTGAGCCTACATATATGTCAGAAATACTGACTTATTTGTAACTCCTTGCGACAAGATGCGTCATACTGTAAATATGACGTATCATTGGTGTCACAAGGAGGGTGCAATGAAAAGTGCGTATCGCTGTTTTCTCGCAGCAATGCGTCAGTTTTCATAAATTAGGGCCATAGGGATTGGTGGAGTGGCGCAATCAAAGAGGAGATGAGGGAGGAAGAATTTGAGAGGCGAGGGGGAGAGAAATACATGCTTTATTTTAAGAATGTTTTGATCTGAGGCAGCAGCAATCATTGTCCAGAAGAAGCAGGGGCTGCTCATTGATAGTTTTCTACAGGATTACAACCAAATAATGTCGCTGCCAGTTTTTGCCAACCCGTTGAGGTGCCCATACCTCGGCTCTGAGCATTAGTAGCATTTCAAGAGTGCAGTTTCAAATGTAGAAGATGCCCTTCGAGGTGTCCATCAGAATATCGAAATGAAAAATATAATCTAACGTAAATATTGTGGCCTAAATAATAATTTACAAAGCTACTGCTGCATTGGGTGAGAGTTTTTTAATATGATCTTCAGTGGTGACTGGGTCAGCCGAGAGAAAATGGAAGGAATACCTTGGACAGATATTTAATTATTTAAATTAGATGATTGACGTAGACAAAGACATAGAATATCATTACAGATAGGCATATTATCAAGACAGGCGATAAAATTATGGCCGCATTAGCGGCAGAAAACTGCTGCTAAAACGGCGATAATGGGCTTGATAATATGCTCTATGGTATTCCAATTGAAGTTCAGGTTAGATGTCCTTCACATCTAACATGGGCTTCAATCGGAATTCAATAGAGCATATTATCAAGTCTATTATCGCCGCTATAGCAGCAGTTTTCTGCCGCTAAAGCGGCGATAATTTTATCGCCTGTCTTGATAATATGCCCCAGAGTCTCTAGGGTTGTCCATTTCAAGTGTATTCTATTGTACATCTTACAGAGAGCATATTTGATCCCTCCCACTGACTATACCTTGTGTACCCGATTACAGAAGGTAGATGTCCTTGATGGCACATGTCACAGGCTGATTGGTTTCACATGTCCTGGACATGTGCGGAGGTGAGTACATTTTGAGGGGGATTTAATCTGATATTACTCAAGCCATGGAACAAACCTAGTTCTCCACTGCACAACGTCTCTTGGAAATAAGTTACAATAAGATCCATTGATCTGACATTGCTCTTGGCCAAGCAAGTGGTGGCACTGAGATGGAACTCTACCAGGCCCCCTTCGATCACACAGTGAAGGGCTGAAGTCATTAAATGGGCACAGATGGAGTGCATTGCGTAGAGAGGAGAAGCTGAGCCTGAGAAAGCGTCCACTAGTTACATACTGGGATACAGTCCTCCAGGAGTTTACAGAACACGGTAAAGTCGATGCCCGCTCCTTAGACTCTTGGGCAACTCGGGTAATAGAGGTGGAGTTTACTCCATTGCATACTTGATATCCAAAGGGGAAAACTAATTACGTAGAGATCCCGGGTATTGAGTTCCATATAGACTCAACTCTCTGGCCCTAGTTACCCTTAAATGTGTGCAGCCCTTTTGGATTCCTATATGTACTGCCGTTTCCCGGCCGAGTGGACAAATGTCTGTGCTAGTGCAGGTCTGGTGGCTTAGTGGACTAATGCATCCACTGCGGGGGCCTGTGTTCGACCTCATGGTCACAGATTCAAACCCTAGTGGGTCCACTCAGCCTTTCATCCTTTTTTTTTTTTTTTTTTTTTTTTTAAGTTCAGAGTAAAATTTATTGAAAGCCTTTCATCCTTTTGAGGTCGATAAAATGGGTACCATTGAGTTGGGTAACAATGAACATCTGTTATTCAGCGCCTTGAGACCCACAGGGGATAAGTGTGCTTTACAAATACACGTTATGTTATGTAAGTCTTTTGGTATGATCCTGGGGGCTGGAGGGTTGCACAGGTAGAGTTTCAGCAAGTTTCCTTTCAAAGGTTTTAGCTTTCTTTAGACAACAAGCTCTTCACGCTGATTGACTAATGCCTGGCTTATCCGACGGAACAAGGAATCATTCGGAAAAAACTTTAAAAGAATGATTGCAGCACATCTCAATGTTATGTTCTGGAATGAATTGTCCATCCAAAAGTGTTATGTAATGTGAAAATGCCTTAAAAAACACACAAAAAACTGCAGTGGGTGATAGTTTTGTAAACAATATTTAGGGCATAATATTTTTGCTAAACCATATTTAAGCCGCAATATTCTGGCACCACACCGTCCCTTCTTTTACCAATCATGACAGAGCAGCACGAAAACAAGATTGTTTCTCTTCGTTGCCTAATATCTTCCGTTAAGAATAAGAACAACTTTGGAACAAACAGCAGATAAAGATGCCCCTTCATCTCAACTCTGTGGCGGCCATGATCTCTGAAGAGGGGATCTGCTCCTGGTCACTTTGGTTGTTCATCCTTTTTCTCTTCTGAGCTGAGGATTTTAGCAGCCAGTGGGTCCTTGAGGTTAGGAATTTCTGCAAACAAAAAAATAGGCAAAACTATTTTAATTCACACTAATATATGGCTTTTTTAGTTTTCATTACTGATTATCATTCTAAGTGAATTAAACACACATCAGGATATACTACGGTGACTACCACAAAGAGCAGAAATACATATTTAGTAATCTAATGCTGGTTACCATGTTAAGAAAACTAGGTATTCTTAAAATAAGAACCAACAAACATAAGTATGAAAACATACCAGAAAGGAATCAAGGGGTTGCAAAATGTATGAAGAAGAAAATTAGATTATTTAATGACATTCAATACGATATTTAAGCAATAAAAAATCCTACTTTAAAAGGCCAAACTGAAGAGTTGACATAGCAAAACTTACTGTAGTTAGGGACAAAAGTATTTCAGAAGTTTCTAAGACCTCTGGTAAAAAGACTTCCACTATTAGTGAAATAATTACTGATAAACAGGACAGAGTGAGGAGCTGGACCTCACTACAACCTACATCTAGAGATGGGTGAGTTAAGGTCTCTGTGTAGAATTAAAAAGATTTCTGTGGGGTCATGTGCCTCCAAGGTCAAGCTCCAGGAGCTCATGGCAGAGTATGCAAGGGATTACCTGTAAAGAGCGGAGGAGACAAATTAAAGTTAAATACTTATTTATTTAATAAGTAGTAAAAGACCCACTGGTGCTAAAGTAAAGGCATCTAGTCAGATCAGCTCCAACCGCTTCTCTGACCTAGAACCAGGACTCACAAACAAATACATTCCATATTACATACACAATAATCTATATGATGTAACAGAACTATAATTCCAATGACTAATAAATAAAAACTACAATAGACATAGAAGACATATACCACATGTATCTTTTCCAACAAAATAAAACAAAATAACAAAACTAGTCTAAAGCATAATCACCCAATTATTTAGGCAATTTCACATTTCTTTTAAGCGAAATAGGAACATCTTGTACAGAAGAACTCATAGGACTATTATCCCCATGAACAGTAGCATCAAGATCAGAAGAATTCAAACATGCATTGTCAGAATTAAAACAATTCCCAGAATTGTCATTAGAATAAACAGAATTTCCAATTAACAAATCACTAGAAAAATCATTAAATGAGACACCAACACCATCTCCCATTTTTCCAAAAAACTGTTCCTGACCTGGTTTAAGAACAACCACCGAACTTTTGCTCCACCAACCCCTGTCCTTAAGCAGAACAGTAGAGTTAGTAACATCTTCAATTTGAAATGGTTCTGAAAATGTTGACGTACCCTTAGGTGTAAAAAATGGTTTAACAATTCTCACCCAATCACCAATTGCTACATTTCTGTTCTTACAATGGTGAGATTCATCATGATGAGTCTTTCCAGACAAAACGAGCTGTAACTGTGTTGTTCCTAGCTTTATCAATAGAATCTTCTAAGCTAACTTCCTTTTTCTTTTTTTTATTAAATAAACACAGACCTTGGTTTCCTGCCTCTCATTAAAAAGTAAGGAGAAACTCCTGTACAAGAGTTAGGAGTCAAATGATAACTCCATATCTTCTCCTTTAAAAACTCAAAAACATCAAGTTTGCTTTCCAAAGCAGCTTGAATACCCTCTTTAAAAAATCTGTTTGCCCTCTCCACCTGACCATTAGAACGAGGACTATAAAGAGGAGCCCTTACTGCAGATACGCCAAACTTATTAAAAAATGCTTGCATTTTACTTGAAATGAACTGAACACCAGTATCTGACATTATGGAGACCGGTGCCCCTTCAATCCTAAAAATATTATCCAAAAAAAAAAAACTTCATCAGTAGTGGGATGTTCCACAAAAGAATAATATAAACATTTGGAAAAATCATAAATCAAAACGATTAAAAATCTCATCTCCCTACCAAGACACTCAAAAGGTCCTGAAAAATCAATTGAAAGTCTTTGCCAAGGACCTGTTGGACCATCACCTATAGACAGTGGTTCAGTAGCAAATCTCCAGTGCTTATCAGAATTGATGCATACTGAGCAGTTATCAATGAACCTTTCAACAGAAGCATCTAAACCAGGCCACCAATAATGGCACTTCAACAATTTCTTTGTTCCAGACACACCAGGCTGTCCAGAATGTGCCAAGTGAATGATCCTATCTCTAAGACTAGCTGGTGGGATACATAAATATTGTCTTAATAGAATGTCATTCTCAAAAGACAATTCCTCAGCAACTTGTGCAAAACTCCTCAAGGGTAATTCTAAATTTTTCACAGAAGGCCATCCATTAATAACATAAAATGTAACCTTCTCCAAAACACTGTCTTTCATTAAATGATAATTCCATTCTTTCGCATCAATGCCAAAACTGCAAGATTCTACAGCATCAATAGAAACTACCACACATTCATCTTGATCCATAATTTCATCACTAGAATCATTGATTGGAGGTAATCTAGACAAACAGTCTGCAGTGACATTTACAAAATTACAAAATTACAAAATTGAACTCCTGTAGTCTCGCAATTAGCCTAACTAATCTTGATGAAGCTTTGCCACTCCTCACACCATCCATCATATAAACAAGTGGCTTGTGATCAGTCACTAAAGTGAAAGGTCTTCCCCACAAAAAATTCTTAAACTTTTCCACAGCCCACACACAGGCTAGAGCCTCCTTTTCGATGGTACTATAGTGAACTTCCGCTCCCCTAATACCTCTAGAAATAAAAGAAATGACCCTTTCTCTACCCTCAACAATCTGTGTGAACACCGCTCCCAAACCAATTGTACTTGCATCAACAGTTACAAATGATTTACCCTCTGGATCAAAAGTGTTAAGTCCAGGTGCCTTAGCTATAAGCTTAATAACCTTTTCAAACGCTGAATCATGAACATCTGTCCAAACAAACTTTGACCCTTTCTTTAACAATTGTCTAAGTGGTTTAACAACCAAAGCATATCACTTTACAAACTTTGCATGATACTCACTTAAACCGAGAAATGAGCGCAAAGTATCCTTATCTTTTGGTTTACTACTATTTTCCAGTCTGCTAATGATATCTTCTTTTGGAAAAATACCCTCAGGAGTGATTTTGTGACCCAAATAGTTAATTTCATTGACCAAAAATTTACATTTTTCTTTGCTAACTGTCATATGTTTGTTGTTTAGAGTGCTTAAAACCTTTTCCAAAATTGAATTATGCTCACTAATGGTCTTGGCAAATATCAGGATATCGTCTTGAAAAGACTATACCTCTTTGAGACCATGAAATACATTTATTTTCGATCAACTTCTGAAACACACTGGCAGCTGATGCCAGGCCAAAAGGCATCCTCAAAAACCTGTACAGACCAAACGGAGTAATAAAGGCTGTTAGATCCTTTGAATATTCCACAAGAGTTACCTGATGATAGGCAGATTTAAGATCAATGATCGAAAAAAATCTTGCACCATTGACAGCCGCCAACATTTCTTGTATCCTAGGCAAGGGATAAATTTCAATTACAATATTTTTGTTAAGTGAACGAAGGTCCACACATAGTCTAATGTCTTGATTTTTTTTAAGAGCGATAACTATCGCCGAAACCCACTCAAAACTGTCAGTAGGTTCTATAAAACCTTGTGAGCATAAATCATCTAGATGTAATTTAAGCTTATCACTCACTCCCAAAGGTACCATCCAAACCTTATGTTGAAGAGGTAAAGCTCCTTTTTTAAGCTTACTTTTGTGTGAAAATCCCTTTAATTCTCCCACGACATCCTCAAAAACTTTCTCATGCTTATGAAGAATGGAAGATAAAGAATGTTCTAATACAATGTTATTTATAGGCATATCTCCTAAATGGATTGGATGATCAGAACCTGGACATAAATTTACACCTAGCTTACCCAAATCAAACCAACCCACAATATTTTTTCCATCAATCCCCACATATATTTTAGAGAAAATTTGGCGAGTTTCAAATTTCAAATGATCTTCAAAGAAACCCAACATTTTAATTTCAAAATTGCCAAAGGCTTTAGGATTAATGTCAGAAACTTTAAGCTTTACACCATTCCAATTTTCATTGAAAAACACATCAGATAAAATGGTTACTGGCAAACCCGAATCAGCCATGGCCTCAAACCCAACTTTTACGACATAGACAGTCCCTAAAGGAGCCTTAAAAAGAAGAGTAACACTGCTAATATGGTCATTAAATGCATCATCATCAATAGTAATAATTAATTTTTCCATATCACCTTTAAAATTAGATACACAACTAACTGTGGTATTAGTTTTAATATTTCTTTTAAGAGTCCTACAAAGTGAAGTAAAATGACAATTTTTCCCACACTTACTACATTTCTTTTTAAGTGCAGGACAATCAAAAGAATTTGCTAAATGTGTTTTAGAACCACATCTAAAACAACTCAAACAAGACTCTCTGCTTATTTTGAAATTATTCTTTCCACGAGCTTGAACTGAACAAATGGAAGATACATTTGCAGCTTTAACAGTTTCTGCCTCGATAATTTTTGAAGACTCTATCGACCTTTCAATACTTTTTGCCAAATCCACTACTTCAACTAAAGTAGGATTGCGGCATGCCAAAAGTCTTTCTTGCACCTTTTTAGAAGAACAATTAAACACAAATTGATCTCTGATAGAAAGATCAACATATGCCCCAAACTCACAATTAGCAGCCAATACTCTCAAAGCAGCTATGTAGTCTTCAACTGACTCATCACTCATTTGTTTCCTCTTGTGAAAAGCATGTCTCTCAATCATGACGTTTGGTTCATCATCAAACTGCTTTTCCAGTCTCGCTACAGCTTCCTTAAACACATTCCATACATCTCCTTCTCCCCTTGGTGCTGCAATAGGCTCAAGATTTTTGAAGATTTCAATTGCAGCAGTTCCTAGAAAACTGAAAAGAATAGCTTTTTTCCTTTCTGCAGAGAAATTTGTTGCATCAATTGCAACAATATAGTTTTCAAAATTCTCTAGCCCTTTCCTCCAACGCAATTTTGGTTTCCCAGGAATTTCCAGAAATATGGAAGGTTGATTGCAAATTTGAGAATATGCCATATTGAACAATAAACAATATATATATATTTTTTTTAAATCTGAAATAAAATATTAGTATTAATAACAATAAGAAACACACATCACAGTTGTTCTTATAAGATAATAAAATGCCAAAATAACAGCAATATAATAAAAATATCACTATAATTAAAATGAAATATCAATTGACTTGCACTTCCAATAATAAGTGTGCAAATCACAGTAGTAAAGTTAAAGTAGCTCTTTTTTTTAGTGTGCAAATCACAGAAAGTAAGATTGTACCGCCGAAGAATCGACTAGCACTTGTAATAAGATGTGTGCAAATCACAGAATTTAATGCAAAATAGCAAAAAATTATGATTTCCTTTTAAGTGAGCGAATCACTGTGTTCGCTGAAAAAAAACTTGGTTTACGCTTTAAGTTCCTATTCTGCCATCACTTTCTTCGTAAAATCACGCAGATTTTTAAAGATGCACTCAAAATGGCCGCGACGTTGCGTGCAGCCTGAACGTGAAACGACGCGTTCCACCAGAGCTTGTGCGTTCCAACGCGCAGACGTGTGACTCCGTACAACATCAAAGATCCAGCTCGCGAAGCAAGAACATCCAGCGTGCTGCGCGTGAGGCAAGCGCGAGCAGTTTCCAACGGACAAACGATCCACTAGCGGTGTTGTCCGCTTTAATCCTTAAATATAATGAAATTTCGACAGTACCTTAAATTTCAGCAAAGAAGGCCAACTCCTCAAACCAGAAAGACTGTGATAGCCGGCACAACCACGCAGTAAGTCTGTGCTGATTAATTTCGTAACAATCGATGTTGAGGAGATTCAGCAACACAGTGGGTCAATAAATAATTAAATAAACCTCGTCGCCATTGTAAAGAGCGGAGGAGACAAATTAAAGTTAAATACTTATTTATTTAATAAATAGTAAAAGACCCACTGGTGCTAAAGTAAAGGCATCTAGTCAGATCAGCTCCAAACGCTTCTCTGAACTAGAACCAGGACTCACAAACAAATACATTCCATATTAAATACACAAGAATCTATATGATGTAACAGAACTACAATTCCAATGACTAATAAATAAAAACTACAATAGACATAGAAGACATATACCACACTACCCTTCTGAAGGAGGTGATCCCGACTCAGAAGATGATGATTTTAGTGACGTGGAAGACAATGCAGAAACTCCGTCACTAAATAGGGACAACAGTGTCCCTGTACCCTGACTCCAGGGGTGTATGTAAATGTATGTATTGGCATTTATATAGCGCACTACTTACCCGTAGGGTCCCAAGGTGCTTCGACCGCTGCGAAACCCTTCCTGGCTTCCCTGAGTCAAGTCAAGTCAAGTCATAAAATTTATATAGCGCACTACATACCCAGAGGGTTTCAAGGCGCTTAGGGAGGGGAGGAGGATTATTTGTCAAATATCCACGTTTTAAGTTGCTCTCTGAACGCTAGGTGATTCTGGGTGAGGCGAAGGTAAGCGGGGAGTGAGTTCCATGTTTTGGCAGCCAGGTATGAGAAGGATCTGCCTCCCATGGTGGTTTTGTTGATGCGAGGGACAGTGGCGAAGGCTTGGCTGGAAGAGCGAAGTTGGCGGGAGGGGGTGTAGAAGGACAGTCGAGAGTTGAGGCAATCTGGTCCGATGTCGTAGAGTGATTTGTGTGCGTGGGTAAGCAGTCGGAAAGTAATCCTCTTATTGACGGGTAGCCAGTGGAGGTCTTTAAGGTGACCAGAGATGTGTTCGTTGCGTGGGATGTCTAATATGAGCCTGGCTGAGGCGTTTTGGATTCGTTGTAGTTTCTTCTGGAGTTTAGCGGTGGTACCTGCGTAGAGGGTGTTTCCGTAGTCCAGTCGGCTCGTGACTAGAGCGTGGGTGACTGTTTTCCTTGTTTCGGAGGGGATCCAGCGAAATGTTTTTCTGAGCATGCGAAGAATGTTAAAGCAGGAGGAGGATACGGCGCTGACTTGTCTGTTCATTGAGAGTGAAGAATCCAGGATGACGCCGAGGTTCTGTGCGTGGTCTGTCGGGATGGGTGCATTTCCGAGGGCTTCCGGCCACCAGGAGTCGTCCCATGCAGAGGGGGATTTACCTAAGATGAGGACTTCTGTTTTGTCTGAGTTCAGTTTCAGACGGCTTTGTTTCATCCATTCGGCGACTTCTTTCATTCCTTCGTGTAGGTTAGTTTTGGCGGTGCTGGGGTCATTGGTGAGAGAAAGGATCAGTTGAGTGTCATCCGCGTAAGAGATGATGTTGAGGTTGTGTTGGCGGGCGATGGCCGCGAGGGGGCTCATGTAAACGTTGAAGAGGGTGGGGCTGAGTGAGGATCCTTGTGGTACGCCGCAGATGATTTCAGAGGCCTCGGACTTGAATGGTGAAAGGCGGACTCTCTGGGTTCTTCCGGTGAGGAACGAGGTGATCCATTCCAGTGCTTTTCCTTGGATTCCGATGTTTCTGAGGCGTTGTAAAAGGGTGCTGTGGCATACTGTGTCGAAGGCTGCAGAGAGGTCGAGGAGGATGAGGGCGACTGTGTCTCCATTGTCCAGTAGAGTTCGAATGTCGTCTGTTGCTGCGATGAGGGCGGTCTCAGTGCTGTGTTTGGCTCGGAAGCCAGATTGTGAGGGGTCGAGTAATTTGTTGGCTTCGAGGAAGGCGGCGAGCTGGTTGTTGACAGCTTTCTCGATGACTTTGGCCGGGAATGGAAGAAGCGAGATGGGGCGGTAGTTTTTGAGTTCGGTGGGGTCTGCTGTTGGTTTTTTCAGAAGGGCGGTGAGTTCAGCGTGTTTCCAGTCATCTGGGAAGGTGGCGGAGTTGAAGGAGCAGTTGATGACGTCTCGGAGGTGCGGAGCTATGACGGAGTCTGCTTTGTTGAAGATGTGGTGAGGACATGGGTCTGTGGGGGATCCAGAGTGGATGGAATTCATCAGGCGGATGGTGTCCTCAGTGGAGATAGGGTTCCAGGCGTTGAGGGTGTTAATGGGGGGAAGATAGTCAGCTGATGGTAGGGTGGGTTGGCTTCCGGGTTGATTGTCAAAGCTGTTGTGGATGTCAGCAATCTTGTTGTGGAAAAAAGAGGCTAGGGAGTCGCAGAGGGTTTGAGAGGGGGTGATGTCGTTGGGTCGTTGACCTGAGAGATGGTCCCTTAATGGGTATCTCCAGGGTGAGACCAGGCATCCCCGGCGGTCTGGTGGCGCCGTTAGTGAAGATGAGGCAAGCTAATGCCCAGAGTTGCCGAGTGTGATCGCTGATCTCTGCTCTCGGGTCTGCCGCCTCTAACCAGTGACAGCACCTATGTCCCACATAGGTGGGTCATGTTCTGATGAGATCATTGAGGAACCTCAATTAAGAGGACATCCTTCCAGCAAGGTTGACCTAAAGAATAAATCTAAAGTCTAGACTCCTGACTCTGCAAAAAGAGAGAGCAGAGATGGGTGTACCTCCCTTCAATGGAGGGAGCAAACTAATTAGGGAAATAGAGCAATCCTAGGACCATAAAATCCCCAAAGGGTTTGTTCCAAAATATAAGAAGGTGACATCACCAAAAGGTTTACTGCCTTTGAGAGAGCTTGTGGAATGAGAAAAGTGAAGAAGTCAAACATTACTTTGGGACCTTATCACTGGAAACTGCAGGGACAGACTTCTGACCCTTAGTGGTTCTGATGCTGAGTCCTATGACCTCTCGAACAGCACCTTAATTTAAGGGCTTTGGACTCACAACTGAGGAGTATAGGATTAGATTTAGGGGGCTCACAAAATCCTGAGCCAGTCCTGAGTTTACATCATCGACTACTCCAAAAAACACTAGATGGTTGGTTAACTGTAAGTAAAGTGCATGACTATGTTGGGCTTTACAATCTGTTGATGAAAGAACACATGTTAAGTACTACACAAACGAAACGTTGTATCACTATCTGGTGGACATAGGTCTAATTTCTCCCCACAAATTGTGAAAAGAGGTAGACCATTGGGTCAAGACTCGGGTGACCAAAACTTCCACTGAGAACAAAAAGAGTTTACTAAACCTCCCCAGGAGAAAGGAGGTGATCCCCCTTAAGATAAAAAGCTCAGCATCAATTCTCTAAGCTCCAGACTACATTAAGCAGTTCATCGTGCAGACGGATGCCTCTGAGCTAGGGATATGAGTGGGCGTTTTCCTGACCAATGATGAGGGCCAGTACCAACCTGTTGCATTTATAAGTAGGATGCTACTCTCCGAGGAACAGAATGGTAGGGTCATTGGGAGGGAGGCCCTAGCTGTGGTTTGGTCCCTGAAGCAGCTGAAACCCTACCATTTTGGGCCTTACGTCCTAAGCCAAACTGGCCACAGACCTCTCAGATGGCGAATGCAAAAGAAAGGTAAAAATTCCAAACTATTTGTAGAAAGTAGCTTACTATGGTTACTCCCACTTTTTGCTGGTGTTTCACAGTTTTTCAACTTTAGTCTGGCTGGGGTCCTGCTGTTCAGGATCCCAGCCTAGCTGCTTCCTCTCTAAAATGATTGCATGTACTTTAGGTACACTCTAGATTGGTTACTGGGTTACCCTTGTGAGTACCTAGTATATGGTACATTAGGTACCAAGGGCATAGGCACCCCAGAGGCCTACAAGGGGCTGAAGCATGTATTATGCCACCCCTGGGAAGCTTTCCAAAATGGCACCACAGGTCTGCTACTCCAGCCTGGGTACGGTGGTGCATGCACCCTTACTAAGATATAGGTTACCTAAATCTACCTTTAATCACTGACACATATAAACCTATCAGTCACTCCTTTGGCAGGCCTTATCAATCCTGAAGGCAGAGTGCTTGGTTTTGTGTGAGAGGGTGCCCATTCATGAGCAGGACCCCTCTGCAGCTTTCGGAATCTATTCTCTGAGGCTGTTCTGTGATGCAGCCAGACATATACTCTTAAGTGCATTATAACCTCGCGGTAAGTGCTAACTTTGGAATGGCTGCATGTTTCCTGTTTGGTGTCAAACGGTTTGGAATCCTACCACCCCGCCCCCTCCCCCCGCCAGTCCTGGCGGTGGGGGTAGAATTCCACCCTTCTAGAGGGAGAAGACATGTACACACTTACCTAACCAGTAATAGTTTAAAAGAGCCTGGCATCACAAAATGGAATCTGCAGCCACTGACACGAGTCTGACCTCCTGCTGCTCAATGAAACGCCAGCAGGGGAGGCCTGGACAATAGGTTTCCTGTCACAGGGAGGTGTAACCACCTCCCCAGGCAGGCTTTAGTGTATTGGGGCTGGGTGGGTGCATTCATAGAATGATTTTCAGACAGTACTGGGGACACACTTGGTGTCCCTGTGCATACCTCAGTTCAAACCGATTGCAGGGACAATCAGCCCCTGCTCTGGCGCAAAACTGGACAAAGGGAAAGGGGTGTACCACCCCCTCCCTGGATCGTCCCATAGGTCGGTTCCAAGAGTATGTCCAACCCCCTTGCTTACTATAAGTATGGGATCCCAGTCCTTAGGACTTCAGATTACACCTGTATGAAACTCTGCAACATATATCCTGGAACTTCGAAATTCTACATGACTAAAAGACAGAAGAATCTCCCTTGGGGTCAAGGAGTGTCTCCCCTGTTCAAACAGGCACCAAGAAGCATCTTGCAGGTCTGCATTTCTGAGGCTCCCGCTGGACCCCCAAGTATTTGCAACTCAAGACACGGACTTCCAGACTTTTAAGAGGCTGACACGAGATCCCAGCAAAGCTAAGACCTGCAGCCCTCAGGAGTGACTTGGAACCGGAACTCCTGGACATCATGCACATTTGCAAGTGCATCAATTTCCCGAGCTGTCCTGAAGTTGTACATTGGGCTACTTGTAGTCCAAGCCCCGAGCACCATCTGCACCGAAGATTGTGGGCCTACACTCCACGAGTGTTCCGTGATCCCGCTTCTAGCATTTCTGCTTGAGGCCCTTTTGCAATCCCTGGTCCATCGACCGGTGGGTCCCCACGAAAGAAACTTTTCTTTCCTTTGGGCTTTCCTCATTGCTCCAGATATGCCCTGATTCCTTACCAAGAGACAAGTCTATCAAACCTTGCTGGTCTGCACCGAAGCCAATCTTTGCTTACTGCGTGGGTTGCTGTTGCCATGGCTTGTTGGGTCCAATCAGGAAACCGCACGCCAGCACTCAACATCCTTCGTGGGACAGCTCAAATCCAGCTCCTGGTCATGCTCGACGCCTCCTGATCCTCGTGGCTGAAGAGTCAAGCTTCGCCTTCTTCACCTGAAATCACCCAACATCGGTGGGCATCTTCTCATCGCCTTCCTGGTCACTGGTAAGTGACCCAGACTCTGTCCCCTCTGCTTTCAGGTTCTTCACATCCCCGATCAACCCTTGGATCCACCTGGACACTTCCCACTTGGACGCCAGCAGCACTTTGCAGCAGCTCTCCATTGAAATCGACAACGAAACCCCACACGAAAAGACACCTATGCACCGGCTTCCCTGAATGAGGTAACTCGAGTACTCCAGTGCTCCCGTGAGTGACTCTAGAACCTCCTAGTTCTAAAGGGGTTTGCGACAAGTCCTGTTCTAAGTGTTCTTAATCTTTAAAATTCCAACTGCGACTTTCCCTATAGAAGTTAATGGTGATTCGCAGCTGTGTTTAGACACTGCACATGTCCCCCGTGGGTCCCCTGTGTCACTACCTTGGATGGTTCCTGGTGGCCCCAGTGGTTCTAAAGGCTCTAGGCCTTGTATCTATTTCAGTTGTGGTTCTTATACCATTTTCTTAATATATGGTTTGGTACGCCCCTAGGGCTCAATGAATATTGTGCTAATTTACTGTGTGCTAAATACGTTTACTGCATGTACTTTTGCCTCTAGCCTCATAAAGAGACTAGAGGGATGTGTTTAGAATAAATACATATATTTTATATATATATATACCTAGTGTGGTTCTCCTTTCATTTGGTTATTCATGAGATTATAGACTGGTAAAACAAGCTGCTTCACATTCCTTCAAGACTTAGCCTGAAGGCTGCTCTCCACAGCTACCACTAGGATAGCTTTCTATATAGGTTGTCTTTAAACCTACCATCAATAAGGGTCATTTGGACTGGTGCAAAGTGCCCACTACAATAGTGGACAGCATATGCCAGGCCAACTTCTCACACTATTGAGGTGGTACATCCCCATAAAGGGAATAGACTTTACAGTGGAACACAGACCTGGGACTGCCCATGTTAATACGGATGGACTTCCTATCCTAGGTTCTTCCACTTAGACAATGAAGACTCTCTTGGGAAAGGTTAGCCTCATCCTCTTTTGTTGGGGGGCTTGTGTAGGAAAGTGCCCCTTTTGCATGGTTACCCACTAACATTTTGACAGATACATGATGTCTTGACTGGGTGTGTGCTGAGACCCTGCAAACCAGGCCTCAGCACATGTGTTCTTTCCCAAAAACTGTACCTTTGTTTCCACAACTGGCACACCTCTGGCCGCATGCAAGCCCCCTGTAGATGGTACCCCTGGTACCAAGTGCCCTCTGACCAGAGAGGGCCAGTGAGGGCTGCAGCATGTATGATGCCACCCTCAGAGACCCCTCACAATAACACCCAAACACTGCCAGTGCAGAGTGAGTGTTTTGGTGCAGACCAAACTGTAGAGTTGACATGGCACACATCCCTGTGTGCCATGTCCACCAAAACTGCCTGTGGCATGGGCATGTCCCCCCTTTAGCAGGCCTTGCAGCCCTAAGGCAGGATGCAGCATACCACAGGTGAGGAATGAGTGGCATGAGCAAAATCCCCCTACAGTGTATGTGCCTTTCACAGACATTTAAAGTGCAGTGAGTACATGGACTGGGAGGTTGTCATTACTGACTCCAGAGCTCCATGATGGCTTTACTGAAAACTGGGAAGTTTGGTACCAAACATCTCAGCATAATAAACCCACACTGGTGCCAGTGTTTGATTTATTATAAAATGGATGCAGAGGGCATCTTAGAGATCTTAGAGATGCCCTCTTAAAAACAACCAACTTTTATTGTAATGGCTGACTGGTCTCCGCCAGCCTGCCACCACCCAACAGGTTTCTGACCTCATGGGGTGAGAGCCTTTGTGCTCTCTGAGGTCAGGAATAAAGCCTGCTCTGGGTGGAGGTGCTTCATACCTCCCCCTGGCAGGAACACCAACACTTGGTGGTGACCCTCACAGGCACCTTGTGATGTGCTGATTTGGGCACTTCCAACTAGTGGAGATGCCCTCCTCCCTGACAAGGCCCCACTTTTGGATGGGAGGACAGGTCGGAAAATTAGTAAGCAAAGTAGGAGTGTCCACCTCAGCCTGGCCCACCCCTGGGGTCACCAGGAGCTGAGGTGAACCCCTCTCTTAGAAATTCCCTATCTTGAATTGGCGAATTTGGGCCAATAGGAACAGGGATGTGCCCCTCGACCTCAGTAACGCCCATGAATTTAGTATTTAATGGCTCCCTAGTACCTTGTTCCTCAGGTTTGATGGACCCCAGAAGTAGACGGAAGAAGACCACTGTCGGAGCAGGAAATGAACTGCTACAGACAGAACCCCGCCACCTGCAGCCAGTTTGACAGCTTGACCTGCTATCCTTCTAGTAACACTGCAAGGCCTCCACGAAACCCCGGAGACCTTTCAGCCTTTATACCAATCTCCCCAAAAATCCCTTTGGGCTAGAGGGTCTAGTCCTCGGTGTCCGCCGGTAAAAGAACAAAAATAACCCAAGACAGCAGTGGTAGAGGACCAACACTTTTATTGACGCAACTCTTCCGTGCCGGAAGAAAACTCCACAGCTGGACGGCCTCTCAGCCCAAAGACCTAAGCTGTCCCCAGCACCGTTCCAGAGAGCCTGTACCCTCCTCCAAGTGGCCCTGACAGCCTCCTTCTGCCCCACCTGTTTGGTCACGGCCTCAATAAGATGTCCCAACATCGGTGGAACTCCTCCATCCTCTGCGCATCTCCACAACCTTGACTGCTGAGCTTGTGGGGCATTTCTTCGACCTTCAGCGCCTCGCTAAGGATGACCACAATGGTGCCGGCATTCGGCTGTCTACTGACCCCCATTCATTCCCATTACTTCCTGCTGTCCACAAGAGCAAACATCATTGCTGGTGTCAGCCGCCACGACGTAAGATACTGAACTTTGTACCAGCCGCCCCACTGCCACTGGTGGTGCAGGGGCCTCTTTTGAACTAACCCTTGTTCCAGGCCGGTCTAACTACCTGAAGACTGGCAAGGTAAGTTGTGTACTTACCCACTGATGCATGACTATGTTGTCCTTCCTTAGGATTGCATTAATTTTTTTTCTATTACCAACAGCAGCATATCTTGTTAAATACTGAATGCTACGGTTCCAGATTGACAATATCAAAGTGTTACCCGCTTGTACCTGAGTTCAACTTGGTTCCTAAAATAAAAGTAACTAAGATCATATTTTTAGAAAACTTTGGTCTGGAGTTAGTCATTGAGTGTGTGTTCTGTCTTGCATGAGGGTGTGCAACAACATTTGTATGTATATGTAATTCTGTGTTGATATGATCTTTGACATATCATATAAATGATGTGTAATGGGCTCCAGGATCTTTAGTGTCTTTGGGGTGGGCTAGGATGTTACACACTTGATAATATTTAATAATAACAAAAATGTCTAACCAATTAATCAATCAATCTTCTACTCCTAATTTTTCATCACAAATGAAACACACAAGAAACCAAGAGAATGTAATCAATTTACAATGTTTTGAAATCTATGTGATAATATACAATGTAATATTCGACCGTTCAAGATACAGTCTAAATTGACAGCCATGGAAAGAGTTACTTATTCTGTAAGAGATAAATGAGGTATTTTAATCAAGTCCGAAGAGTACAGCAAAAGCATTATGACATTGACTACAAATCAGTGTTTAATGTGCAAAATGTAGTTGTTTGTTTATGGACGAGGTGTGCTGCTCTCATTAACACAAAGGCATACTAGGACATTTGGACTAAATGTCATTTTTTTAATCAAGCCATTAATCTCTCGCAATCCATATAGAAACCATGAGCCTAGTTCTCACTTTCAAAGATCAGCAGATTGTACAAGAAAGGACTCCTGGGTTCCAGGTTGTTGATGGTACAGAGAGGACTCCTGGGTTCCAGGTTGTAGGTGGTACAGAGAGGACTCCTGGGTTCCAGGTTGTTGATGGTACAGAGAGGACTCCTGGGTTCCAGGTTGTTGATGGAACAGAGAGGACTCCTGGGTTCCAGGTTGTTGATGGAACAGAGAGGACTCCTGGGTTCCAGGTTGTTGATGGAAGAGAGAGGACTCCTGGGTTCCAGGTTGTTGATGGTACAGAGAGGACTCCTGGGTTCTCCTGGGTTCCAGGTTGTTGATGGAAGAGAGAGGACTCCTGGGTTCCAGGTTGTAGGTGGTACAGAGAGGACTCCTAGGTTCCAGGTTGTTGATGGAACAGAGAGGACTCCTGGGTTCCAGGTTTTTGATGGAACAGAGAGGACTCCTGGGTTCCAGGTTTTTGATGGTACAGAGAGGACTCCTGGGTTCCAGTTTGTTGATGGTACAGAGAGGACTCCTGGGTTCCAGGTTGTAGGTGGTACAGAGAGGACTCCTGGGTTCCAGGTTGTTGATGGAACAGAGAGGACTCCTGGGTTCCAGGTTGTTGATGGAACAGAGAGGACTCCTGGGTTCCAGGTTGTTGATGGTACAGAGAGGACTCCTGGGTTCCAGGTTGTTGATGGTACAGAGAGGACTCCTGGGTTCCAGGTTGTTGATGGAACAGAGAGGACTCCTGGGTTCTCCTGGGTTCCAGGTTGTTGATGGAAGAGAGAGGACTCCTGGGTTCCAGGTTGTTGATGGTACAGAGAGGACTCCTGGGTTCCAGGTTGTTGATGGTACAGAGAGGACTCCTGGGTTCCAGGTTGTTGATGGAACAGAGAGGACTCCTGGGTTCCAGGTTGTAGGTGATACAGAGAGGACTCCTGGGTTCCAGGTTGTAGGTGATACAGAGAGGACTCCTGAGTTCCAGGTTGTTGGTGGAACAGAGAGGACTCCTGGGTTCCAGGTTGTAGGTGATACAGAGAGGACTCCTGGGTTCCAGGTTGTTGATGGAAGAGAGAGGACTCCTGGGTTCCAGGTTGTAGGTGGTACAGAGAGGACTCCTGGGTTCCAGGTTGTTGATGGTACAGAGTGGACTCCTGGGTTCCAGGTTGTTGATGGTACAGAGAGGACTCCTGGGTTCCAGGTTGTAGGTGATACAGAGAGGACTCCTGGGTTCCAGGTTGTTGATGGTACAGAGAGGACTCCTGGGTTCCAGGTTGTTAATGGAAGAGAGAGGACTCCTGGGTTCCAGGTTGTAGGTGGAACAGAGAGGACTCCTGGGTTCCAGGTTGTTGATGGTACAGAGAGGACTCCTGGGTTCCAGGTTGTTGATGGTACAGAGAGGACTCCTGGGTTCCAGGTTGTTGGTGGAACACCTGCCCCCCCCCCCTTATTTTGCTGCAGTTTATTTCACATGTGCCTCAGGCAGGGGAAGCAATTGAACACGTAGGAAAGCCACACAATGAGAACCCGGGACCTTCCTTAGATGAACAGCAGGCCTGTGTTTCTGTTGGGGGACATGCATGAGAGCGGGGTGCTTTTTGCTCAGTGTCCCTCACTACAAGTTCTGATAGAGGTCCCAGAGTTTAGAAAAAGTGAGAGGTGGTCCTGTAGGGCCCTCCCTTGAAAGACTCTTCTTGGGCACACAGTTGTAGTGTGGTCCAATGGTCACACTGGTCACACAGAGGTTCGGGGTGGGGCACAGCGGAGTCTTGCCAGTGTGGCTGGACCAGGGTGCCATCATCCTTTCGCTTGCTCACTATGGACATTAGGAAGTAGCGTGGGCTTTGTGCGGCAGCCGCCGGATACCTCACACCTCACTTGCACAGTGCCCTGCGTGTGATACTGAGCGCCCATGCCTCTCTCATCTACCAACAAAGCAAAGCCAGTGTGGAGGAGGGTAGACGGTCCAAACAGAAGAAGGCAAATGGAAGAGATGCAAATCGAGTGAATAGAGATACATGAGCAGGCAAAAGCTGAAAGAAAGCAAGGGTTGAGTTGAGGAACGTCACAAAGAGGTAAGTTGTAGTATGTGTGAGCAATGAAGGAGACTGGAGTTTGAGATGAAATGGAGGCTCAGAGTTGATCTCAGGCGTCACCCAGGAAGGATCGCTAGAGGAAAAGAAGCACACAAGATGGCGCACAGGCGTGGTGGGATTGAGGGAAGAAAGGGTTGTCAGGTTCGGTGGGATTGAGGTGGAGCGAGTGCGACAACACCCAGGTTTGAACCAATGCAAGGGAGTGATAGCTAGTGTAGGTTGTATAAGCAAATACAACTGTGAATGCTCGTGTTACTTTTGACTAATTTTCTTCACATTAATACTCGTAGGGAGTCTACCAGTCAGATCAAAACCTCCATTAGTCTGCCCACCCGTGACTCAACCTGCCACCAAAGTACCAGTCTCTCAAAAAACATCAAATCATTTCCATAGTACGACTCCCTACCCAGCCCAGAGATCACAATCCAAAATGCAATCTTCACATATTTCTGTCAAAACACCCAACATCAAGAGTGCAGCTCTTAACCAGTCCTACTTTTTCAGATAAAGATATAAAAGGGATGGGAGATGTAGTTTAACTTCATCATAACTACGGGTGTGAAACCATTTATCATAGAAATAGTGCTGAAAATTGCACCAGAATTCACAATTTTTAAAACTTTTTCTCAAGGGGAGACCGGTCCTCCCTCATAAACGTCGAGCTCACTTGCTTCATTCGCGTACAAAAATACATTCATTGCTCTTATGCCTCACCAATTTAAAATTTCACCAGCCGCCACTGGGTCCAGAACCCAGCTAACACCAAGGAAGTCTGGATCATTAGTGGGTATAGGCATGTGATATGATACTTTAGTGTTAGAAATTGTAACTTTACTCATAGGGAACTGGTATACAGTAGCAATTATGTTTCCTATATTTTACTAATTACGTTTTTTACTTTATTCTCTGGTGGAACTAAAAAGCTTAGAGCACTCTTATGTACCATGAACTGGGTCGAGGCATTTCTTTGCACACGCGCCGCAGCATTTTTGATCCCCGTTGCAGGTTGAATCTGTGGCACACTGGTTCAGGTCTCGTTTGCCCACACAATCAGGAGTGTCTGGGCAAAACCCGGGCTTTTCTGTAACAGAGGAAGAGACAGTTGTTGAAACATTCTTTCTGGTCACTCTCTGGGGATGAAAAAAGCACAATCATGGTACAAGAATATCTGGGACAGATTAGTGAAGGACAAAACATCAAAAGGTAAGTGCCTACAGGGAAGTGTGGATTTACTATTCCTAACTCCATATCTACCGGCCTTGAATATATATATATATATATATATATATATATATATATATATATATATATATATATATATATATATATATATATATATATATATATATTTGCTAATTAAGGAATTGTACAATTGCCCACTTGGGCATGAAGTCTTGTTTATTTACTTATAATGCTTTTATGTTCTAAGGTTTATTTAAGCAATTTGTATATAATTTTCAAATGTGCTTTATCCTTTTTACATGCCGAGTTTAATAACACGCATTACCATACAACCTGAAAAATGTAAACATTGGGCGTTATGTGCTACAAAGTAACTCTTTCATTTCATTTGGAGTCACCTGCACGAAAGTAATTACGATAGTATCACTTTAAAAAAGAACGGCCACTCAAGTGAATGTACCCGTGAGCAAGAAGCGCGAGCTTCGCAACGCGTAGGGTTGTTTCTGTCCGTGTGCCAATTAAATACTGCACTGTAAGCAACATTTGGGCCCCGGTTCTGGTTTTTGCTGAATCTAAAAGCATTTACGACCAGGAGTGTGCTGCTATATATATACATATATATATATATATATATATATATATATATATATATATATATATATATACACACACATATATATATATATTACCTACTGGCGATAGCCAGTAGGTATATATAGTTAGGATTTTTTCCCTATGGAACTTTTGAAAATTCTATGTCTAATAACTTTGGCGTTTGTGGACGGAATCGGCTGAAATTTTCAGGAAAATTGCACATTTTGTTTCTGAGCAGCCCCTGAAAATTTGGGGGGGGTTCCGTCAAGGGGGGGCCGAGAAAAAAGGGGGGTCCCAAAACGCGTTTTTCCCATTAATTTTTCCATAGGGCATTTGGCCTCACTTTTAGCTCGAACGGCTGAATGGATTTGCACGAAACTTGGCAAAATTGTAGGGACTGTTAGCCCGATGTGTCTTTGCTGGGTCTCAATATATGTGCTCCAGTGGATTTTGAGAAATTAACGTTTAAAAAAACAGATATATCTGTGACAGCGTACCAGATAGCGCACCAGTTTGCGTACTTTTCGCGTAACGGAGCTTTGCGAAGCGAAGCTGATTGGCTCTCCGGTGTCTGTCAACATTCTAAACAGTCCGGAGCGGCCGCCATCTTGTCTCTCGGTAGGATCGAGAGACAAGAGGAGGCCAAAACGAAGGGGGAAATGAAGGAAAGGGGGCAAGGTAGACCCCTTCTGACCCCCTAGGATTGATGAGGGTGATATTAAAGTGCCCCGCGGGGCCCAAAAAAAAAAAATTGTGATTTTTTGTCGTAGAGGCGCAAATCGGTACGTGAACCGGGCAGCTAACCGGGCAGCTAACCGGCAGCGTAACGGGAGTCTGAGGAGAAGCTGATTGGCTGTCAACATTGTAAACAGTCTGGAGTGGCCGCAATCTTGTCTCTCGGTAGGATCGAGAGACAAGAGGTGGTGAAAAACAAAGGGGGAAATGAAGGAAAGGGGGCAAGGTAGACCCCTCCTGACCCCCTAGGATTGATGAGGGGGATATTAAAGTGGCCCGCGGGGCAAAAAAAAAAAAAATTGCGATTTTTCCCCGTTGAGGCGCGTCCCCGTACGCGAACCGGGCAGCTAACTGGGTAGCTAACCGGCAGCGTAACGGGAGTCTGAGGAGAAGCTGATTGGCTGTCAACATTATAAACAGTCTGGAGCGGCCGCCATCTTGTCTCTCGGTAGGATCGAGAGACAAGAGGTGGTGAAAAACGAAGGGGGAAATGAAGGAAAGGGGGCAAGGTAGACCCCTCCTGACCCCCTAAGATTGATGAGGGGGATATTAAAGTGCCCCGCGGGGCAAAAGAAAAAATAAGAAAATTGCGATTTTTCGCGGTAGAGGTGCTTCCCGGTACACCAACCGGGCAGCTAACCGGCAGCGTAACGGGAGTCCGACATCTTGTGTTTTTGGAGCGTCCGGTTTGCGTACCGGGTAGCGTTCCGGTAAGCGTAACAAGGGGAAAACCAAGAGAAACAGTAAAATAAAATTTATAGGAATAGATTTCCACCAAACTTGGCAAAATTGTAGGGAGTGTTTGTTTGATGTGCCTTTGCAAGGCCTCAAGATATGTGCACGTGTGGATTTTGTCTAATTAAGGTTAAAAAAATATATATATATCTGTAAGCGTGCTCTGGCGCGCTTACGTTACGGGTTTTGTTTGCGCTGCAGAGACGATACGTCACGTTTATGCGACGCGTCATGAGGCGTCTCACGTGGCTACGTGATACGTCACGTAATAAAGAATATATTTTACAGCTATAGATATTAGCTTTTAAAAAAACCAATGAAATTCACTGAAAAAACCATAGGTTATAGACCATATATAGTTAGGAATTTGCATTTACAAAACCATGAAAATTCACTGAAAAAACCATTGGTTATAGACCATATATAGTTAGGGATTAGCATTTACAAAACCTTAATTTACTCGCACAAAACCATAGAAATTCGCATATATAGTTAGTTGCAATAACTATATATCGCGCACCCGCAATCAACTGCTGATGATGTCACATATTACATCATTCATGACATGGTCAGTGACATCACTGATGACATCACTGATGACATCTCAAATGACATCACTGATGACATCTCAAATGACATCACTGATGACATCACTGATGACATCTCAAATGACATCACTGATGAAATCACTGATAACATCTCATTTGACATTACTGATCACATCACTGATGATATCATTCATGTGATAATACGGTGAACCTCTTCAGACTCTAATATAACCTTAGATACAATCAGTGTAAACAGACACTCACAGACTGTCACTCATCCATGGAGTTACTCACACACCTAGTCAGTCATGCAAAGAATCAATCACACCTCCATTTCCTCAACTATACAGTTATACACACCTTACTTAATCAAACATATACTAACACATATTTACTCTCTTATACAATCACTGATACAAGTTCACAATGATCCATACAGCCACTCACACATTTACTGGCTCTTATGCACAGTTATTTATATATGTCAACTCTTACATGTACTGTGTTTTACATATGTACTTACTTTGACATGTAGCACTGAGAAATCCAATCACTCACCAATACACACATGCAGACAGTCAACCGCCCATACAGCTGTTTCCACATGCACTTTTGAACCCATACATCTAGTGAATCAACTGCTCACACATCTATGCACAGAGTCACATACCTCCCAGCCACCCCCACACACACACTCACTCTCCCATACAAATATTTGGGCAACCAATCAATAACCCATATAGTTACTCATATAGCTACTGATCAACACATGCAGCAGTTTACAGAACTACAGAAATAATGATGCACAAATTAAGACAGTTTAGTCACTAACCCATGCACTCAGTGAGACACATTTAATCATTCTCTCATACAGTCAGTCATGCACCTACTAAATCCTTCATCCAAACACTTATACATCCACTCATTCTTCAATATGTAAGACATATTTTAACTTTACAGAAACATACAGTCACTAGATGTTGTCATCAGTGATGTCATCAGTGATGTCATTTGAGATGTCATCAGTGATGTCATTTGAGATGCCATCAGTGATGTCATCAGTGATGTCACTGACCATGTCATGAATGATGTAATATGTGACATCATCAGCAGTGGATTGCGGGTGCGCGATATATAGTTATTGCAACTAACTATATATGCGAATTTCTATGGTTTTGTGCGAGTAAATTAAGGTTTTGTAAATGCTAATCCCTAACTATATATGGTCTATAACCAATGGTTTTTTCAGTGAATATACATATATGTTGAGTTATATATGGACAACCGAGACTTACTTACCTTTCAATATTTTATGATCAATATTTTGTCACATCGATACTCTGATGTCGACATTTAGGGTGCACACGTTAAATAGATTTTACAATACCTGTTTTTCACTAATGTACTCTTTTGTAGTAAGCCCAGCACTATACATGGCCGACCACTGGTTATGCAACTCCCATTCTTTTTATGAGAGGGTGTTCCAGTACCAGTGGTTACCCACGCATAGTGCTGGACTTCTAAATCCACTTTTTCTTTTACTAGTAACTTACACTCAGAGTTTGTGAATACTGAAAAGCAGTAAACTTATCCAGAAGTGTAAACTTACTCAAAAGTGTAAGTTACCTCTTTGAATCAAGCCTTATAATCGCAAAGGCGAATACTGTATGCAAATCTGCAACACTCCTCACACAGACACACACATACACATACACACACACGTAGCACTGCCAATATGACCCCAAGGAATTCTGCTACCATGTGTACACCAATAGCAATACTTCTCCAAGATAAGGGTACTCTGCCAGCATAGAACAATGTATCTGTAAGAAAAACAATATGTAACATTTTTAAAATACTTAAAATGATACTATTCTGAGTCAGCTCTTTTCAATTGCACATCACTGAAGTAATTTCCATAATTATAATATGAAGGTACACTGTACAAAACCATCTCAGAAGACCAGTGTTCAAAGAAAGAGTGATATCAAGTCTGGGGGGATGTTCCCGCGCCCGCTTCTGGAGGTTCCAGGCAGATTCATCTCAGGTAGTTTGCTGTCACCTATCTCTAGACTTCAGTTTTACTCTTGCAGGACTCTCAAGGCTATCTGTTTCCTTACCAGAAGCCAGTGCAATTTATTTATGGCTTGGGAGGCTGAAAAATATCTAGCAACCTTCATCAGCATTCGAGCCGCGGCGTTTTGTAAAACTTGTAGTCTGAATGGATTCTGAATGAACTTGAAGTTCATTCAGAGATTTTCTCTGTAGGGTTCGGTACAGAACATTGCGATAGTCTGTTCTGGACAGAGCTAGTTCAAAATAACAGTCTTTGTGATCTGTATCAAATCAAAAGGTAGCGACTGAGCGATTTTCTTGACTGAAGGCAAAGCAAAGAAGGAAGCCAACGTGACTCTATTCACTTGTGATTTGTGTGATAATCGGTTGTCTAGCAAGACACCCAGATGTTTTACTTTCTGGATTGGTGATGGAAGAGTGCTGAGTTCCTCAAACCACCAGTCCATAGACCAGAATGTTGGATTTTTGCCGAAGAGAATAACTTCGGTCTTTGATGAGATACGTTTTAGACAATATTGAACCATCCACTGGCCCACTGAACTCAAACAGCTACAAGAGGTCTTATCCAGCTCCAAGCCCTTATCAAATAGGGAAATCTCTATTTGGGTGTCATCAGCGTAAGAGACTAGCGACAACCTGAAAGATGTGATTAATGCTGCCAGTGGAGACTGTTTGAATGCAGTGGGCAGGGAATCATCTCAAAAGATTGCGGGCAGCACCTTGGATCCCCAGGCTCTGTAACCGAGAGATCAAAAGATCATGATTGACCGTATCAAAGGCAGCAGATAGATCTAACAGGATGAGGGTGCCATTAGCACCCTCGTCCACTGCGCCCTTGATCTCTTCGGTTGTGATCACAAGCGCAGACTCCGTAGTAAAGCTATTTCGGAAGCTGCATCGTGTGTTATCTAAAACACCATTCATTTCCCAAAACCGCGGCGAGCTGTCAATTCATTATTGTCGCAACCAGTTTTGCGCGGATTGGGAGTCTTGAAATAGGACGATAGTTGTTGAGTTTCTGTTCATCCAGAGTTGGTTTCTTCAGCATATGTTGGGATTCATATTCCCCGGTTCCCTTCTCTCTGACAACTATCATTAGGGTTGTGCAAAATGTGCGCAATTTCCTTTTGCGTAATTATGTGCAATTGAAATTGATCTTTTAGCGCACTAGCGCTATATATTAGCAGGTATGCGAGGAAGCGCTGCCCATCCCCTTATGGTTGTTGACATTGTTCCCACACTTGTGCAGTATAATTTTGCCACAAACTCTGACTTTGGCCCCACTGCTCATCTCAAATACTTCTGAGGATTCAAGTGTATCGGCACCTGCAGTCTGCATCAGGGAAATGTATAGTTGAGAGAAAGTTCCCTCATGAAAGCATTGGCATCACTTTAGTAAGTGACTTTGACTAACGGGTCGGGCAGGGAAGCTTCATACTTAGGGTCCCATTAGGATGGCGGGCGGACTCTGTCCGCCCGCTATCCCGTCGTGTAAATGGACCGCCCGCCATAAGGGCGGGGGTCCGGTGGGTGCTATTAGGATGCGCCCTCCACAGTGGCGGGCGTATCCTGCATCCCTAACATTTCGGCGGGCGGTGCACTCAGCACCACCTGCCACAATGTTAGGGAGGCATGGTGTGCACTTCCATGCACAACATGGCAGGCTCCGCACGGTGCCTGCCATGTTGTGCATGGAACTGCTGGGGGGTACCATAGGTACCCCCCTGTGCACCCCCACCCCCCAGAGTCCCAGGGGGCCCGCAACGGGCCCCCCAAGCAGACTCTGCATGCCTTTCCGTGGCAGCAATGCCTTCTTGGTGGGAATACAGATCCAGATCTGTTTGGTTAAAAAGTGACCGTAGACTAGACGGGAGGCCCATGGAGAGTGCGCAGAAGGGGAGAAGTCTTAGAGGTGAGCGAGGGCCACGTGGCATCTTTGGCAGCTTGATTCTGAAGATGCTGGAGGCGCCCTGAAACATGTGCATGGATTTACTGCATTTTAGCAACTGAGATGGGCACCAATCAGTGAAGAGTTGAGCAATGCCCCTCAGGAGTCCATAACGGGAGAATCATCTGAAGAGCTTCCGTCTGGTGTGTACAAGAGGAGGCTCCTTGTATTCATCTGATGCTCGGAATCCATTCAGACTCCGGCACTTTAGGATAGGCGAGGGGGGGGGGGTGACTGGTCCAACTCACTCAGCCGCACTCAAGGCTTTCAGCGATCCCTCGCTCCCACCAGGAACCACAGTCTCAGTGGTATCAGGGTTCAGTTTCAGCCAGTTGCTTCCCATCCAGCACCTGAAGTCCAATGAAGCTGCTGGAGCGCGGATGGATCTGGCGATTGTCCGACAAGATGAGACAACAACAGAGCATCACCAGGACGTGTGGAAGATTGGGACCTGGAGTAGGAGTCGCGCTGGTGGATGTGAACTTCTTTTAGCCTCAGATTGAATGAGTGGCTCATGGAGCTGCCTCCTCCAGGCGCTACAGTCACCTTGTCTGGTGCCATCAACACTGGCTGTAGGGGAGCGGGCAGCAAGTCCACGCCCTACTAGGGTGCCCCGAGGGTCCAGCGAATAGGGCAGATATACCACTGTGGGTGTTGTGAAAACATAATCATGTATTCCTATTGCTTCAACATTGATGCCCTGTTGCACCTGTGTATCACAATAACATACTCTGATATATTTTATAATCAAATGGGGATGTCATTCTTTTTTATGAATCTGCCTTTCTTAAGCACCTTTTAGCCTCAGTACCCCTTCTAAGCTTCATTACTCCAGTCGGCCTAGAAGCCATTTTATTCTAGGTAGTACATTTGCACATTTCCTGCATCTGGTAGCAAAGCAGCAGTATTTGCATATAGTCTTCGTGTTGTCTCTGTGAGAAGAGCCAGCTCCCTGCTCATTGCATTCCTTTTCTGGAGTTACAAGTTTCTGTCATATTTTTATGCTCCGTAGACTTGTATTGAGCGAAAAGTTTATAGAAGCTGAATAAAACAGCACACATTTTAGGACACTTGTATTGACATTTCTTCCTTCATAATTTGCTGTCCTGTCTGTAGTTTTGAATTCAATGCCTGATAAAGATTTTGGCTTTCCTGTGTGTTGTGTTTTATGTTAACACTGCAGACAAGCAGGCTGCTGCTCCTAATGGATCCTCTCTCACAACTCTCTTTCTTGGTGTTTTCCCTCCAGCCTCCTCCACTGCCCTCTCAGCCCCCTCTCTTTACTTGGGATCTAGAAGTTACTCTCCCTGGCTGTGTTTGTCCAGTGCTCTACTTTCGGAACACAGCGCCCTCCCTGTCCTTCTGTCCCTGCCCCCTCTCTTTACGTGGGACCTGGAAGTTACTCTCCCTAGCTGTGTTTGTCCAGTTCTCTGCTTTTGGAACACAGCGCCCTCCCTGTCCTTCTCTCCCTGTCCTTCTCTTCCTCCAGCCTGGGCCTGATTTACAGCTGGGTGTGAGTGGACACAGCCCAATGTGACGAGGATCAAACGCTTGAGTGCTTTCTCCAGAAATCAAAGACATGCTCTTTACCCCTCGCCCCCCCTCTCTCTCTCTCTCCCCTCCTCTCAGTTTGGAAATCTGGGTTTTCACACAGGTGTTGCGCCCTGTGGTATGTGTGTATCTATGGTAGGTGACTGGCAGTGGGGTTCCATGAGCAGATATTAAACCCTGTGATCTGTGGCACACTGTGTGGATGGGGAGGCTGGGGCTGGCAGTTACCCCTAAGATGCTACACCTGGGCAATGCGGCACCATGACCGTTACTTTCATGTGATTTTTCAGCGCAAAACAAGTTTTTGGCTGGAAAGCAAATTGGAAAAAAAGATGTTGGGTTGTTTTGCATCACTTTTGTGAAGCAAACAAGGTGCAAAATCAAAGTAAATACACCCCAGTGTGTTTTGACTCTGCTCCCCATATGTATGAGTAGCACTATGCAGAGTGAGCGACGTACAATTCCTAATTTGTTGTGTTTCGACAAATGTACCATGAATCTATGAATGAAGGACCGATTCAGCATATTTTAGACCCTTCACTTCTCTGCACCGGTTACATTTTGTCCTGTGTTCAGTGGCGGCTCGCCGAGGGAGTGCTGAGAGGCGGTGAGGTGGGGTGGGGTGGGTGGTGGGGGGAGGAGTAGTGGAGTCCAACATATGACGGACAGATGTACGGTAAGTAATTAAATAATAAAACAATTTATCTTGCGCGTGCTGCATCGCCAACTCGGCGATTCGGCGCGTGCCAGGTAAATTGCTTTATTTATTTCTTGATTGTCAGGGTTGCGCCCTCTTTATGCCACAATTGTCCTTCCTTGTTACAATCATTATCTCCCATATGCTCCCAACATTGTGCCATGGGTGCCCCTTATGCCAAGTGTTTCCTCAAGAGCATCAGCATTTTTCCACAGGGGGCCCGGCCCGTATGCCAAGAACTGCCTCCAGTGCGCCAGTACAGGTGTTTGAACATCGGTACCCATTATGCCAAAACATATCTCTAGTATGCCAGTCCCAGCGTCTTCTCACAGGCGCCGGTCATGATAAGAGCTCCCCCCGAATGCCAATGCCAGCATTCTGTCATGGGTGACACAAGCCAAGAATCCCTTCAGTATATCAGGCCCAATGGCGGAGTCGTGGGCATCACCGTCTCATTACTCGCCTCATTCCTACCATGCTCACTTGTATTCACTCACTGAAGGTCATTCTCACTTACTCAACCGCACTCATGCTCCCTCATTCACTTGCAGTCATTCATTCTCACTCACTCTCACTCATTCTCACTCTGGCTCACACATACTTACCCACGTTCACCCTTACGCTCACTCCCTTATTCTTACTAATTCTCCCTCATTCGCACTTTCTTCTTCTTCTTCTTCTTCTTCTTATTATTATTATTAACAGCATTTATTGAGCGCATAGCTACCCCAAGGCCTCCCGGCGCTTGTAAGAGAAGGACCTGCCTCCACTTCTCACCCTTTTAGTTTTGGGAATTACAGCTAAGTTTAGATTAGACGAGCAAAGGCATTTCCTGGGTCGGTAAAAGGTAACGAGAGACTCATTAATTAAGGGGCCCCTCCCCCATAGGGTCTTATGGGCTATACACAGAGATTTCAATGTTAGATGGCAGTCAGTGTGGGGTCTTCAAAGCCGGCTTAGCCAACCGAGTTTTAGGACTAGAAAGCAACAACCGAGCAGTGGAGTTCTGAACGACTTGGAGTTTCCTAAGGGTTTATTTAGGGGCTCCAAGGTAGAGGGCGTTGCCGTAGTCCAAACAGTAGAATACCAAAGCTTGAACCATAATTCTCCTTGCCCCCATGGGAAGGAGAGGGAGAACTGTCTGAAGCAGTCTGGGAGTGCCGTTGCAGACTCCGGCCAATTTCACTGCTTGGTGGTCAAATTTGAAGGACTTATCCATCCAAACGCCTAGGATTTTAACCTTAGTGTTGGGAGTCGGGACAGGGCCAAGACAGCTGTTCCATGTAAGTTTAAAATCTGTTTTAATCGGGTTGCCCAGGAGCATTAGTTCTGTTTTTTCTCTGTTGAGCCTAAGACTGGAGTTTTCCATCCATAATGCCCCTTTCTCCAGATAGGATTCCAGGCCAGAGGGAGAGTTCTGAGAGCGGTTGAGCCCAACTACCAACTGCGTATCGTCAGCATTTGTGGCAATTTTAATTCCAAATGGCAGGATGATATCAGCAACTGGTCTCTTGTTGACATTAAATAATGTAGGGGCACTCCACAGCTGAGCGATAGGCTCCTACAAATAGTATCTCCTACAAAGACCGGGAATATTTTACCATCTAAGTAGGACCGGAGCCAGGTAATAGCACCACCTGAGACACCAACACCACTGAGTCTGTTTAGAAGGATGTCAAAATTGATTGTATTGAATGCCGAACTTAGATCCAGGAGTATGATAGCTACTGCTCCTCCCAGATCAAGGATTTTCTTAGATTCCTCAGCCACGACAAGAAGAGCTGTTTCTGTTGCATGCTGAGGGCCAAAACCGGTCTGAGAATAGTGAGGAAGATCATGGGTTTCAAAAAATTCAGAGAGGGCCGGGTTAACATACTTTTCTAAAACCTTACAAATCACCGGAAGTAGAGAGATGAGACAATAGATACCCAGGACATCTGGGTCTAAGCTCGGGTTTTTGAGTACTGCTTTTACCATGGCATGTTTCCAGGGTGAAGGGAAGAGCCCGGTGGAAGTAGATAGAGTTATCATCTCCAGTATGACTGGGAGAACAGCGTCTTTGGCTTTGCGAAGGAAGCGAGGAGAAGCCTGATAGACGGGGGTGCCAGATATTACTTGGGAGAAGATTTCAGATAGAGTATCCAGATTCATAATTGAAATTCCTCCAATAAATGCTCAGGATAAAGTGGGGACTTGTCCATTAGTAGAAGGTCACCGGGACAAGGAGAGCCAGGAAATGCATTGGATATATCTTGAACCTTTGTATGGAAACAATCAGCAAGTTCATGACAATGATCTGCCGAGATAGCGGGTAATATTCCTGGAGATGGGAGCTCTAGGAGATTATTTGCAATGTGGAAGATTTCCAGAGGAACAATAGCTGTTGAACTAATGTTTCCTTCATAGTAAAGTGCCTGTACTTTTTTTTATTTCAGTTTGGTAGAGTTTTATAGACTCTTTATATTTCTGTTTACTCAATCATTGTAGTCTTTCCTCCAATTCCTCTCCAATCTTTTACAAGCTTAGGTGAGTACAATGGTGACATTTTCTCTCTCATCCTTTTGTAGCTGGATTTGACTGGGATAACTGTGTCCAGGAAAGACTCCATCCAACGAGTGGATTTTTCCGAGGCTAAGATAGGACTAGAGGTTAATTTTGGCTTTCAATTTTTAAGAGCAGAGATCCATGAATCTACAGGAAGTTTGAACCTAGGGCGAACTCTCCTGATAATAGATCAGGTGGGTTGAGTTGATGAGTACAGAGAGACAGGGATCAAGAATGATCCGACAGGCAGGGGGTTGGAGTCACCCATCGACAACTCAGCGTAGTTGGTGAAAACAGGGTCTAAAGTGTGGCCTTTCTTATGTGTAGGGCCTTTGGACTTGTGTATTAGCTGAACAGCTAGTAGGTCATGGATAAGATCTAAGGCATCAGTTATTTTTGGGTCATCAAAATGCAGATTAAAGTCCTCTAAAAGGGTGATGTTGGGGGAAGAGCTTGCTAATGTGGGCACCATTTCATGAAGAGATTTGAGAAATTGCCCACACACAGCCGGGCAGCGATAGATTAGGACTCCTGAGAAGGAAAGAGTGGCGGAGAGTGAGATAGCAAAGGAGACTCTTCCGCAATCTGAAATAAGGTTAAGCTCGACACGGCATTTAGTACTCATTCTTCCTCACTTGCATTCACTTTCTATCATTCACTCATTCTAACACATTCAAACTCACATTCACTTAAAACACCCAATATCACTCACTACCTTCCAGTCACACCTGCTCTCACATACTGATACAAGTGTTCCCATGTACGCATGCTCTCACTCTAACACCAACACTCTCTCACGTGCAAGCATTCGCAGAACATACGTTTAAAAACAATGTTTACTTGCTTTACCTGCCAGCAAAGGTCTCATTTCAGGTACCAGTGCACCATTTTCATTGTACACTAATAGAGAATAACACTGTATTATTCACTATTAGTGTAATGATAAAAGGCATTAGAGCCAACTGCCTCTATGTTCCTGGCACTGATTTTGTCGCCTCTTAGGCCATGGGTTTCAAAGCCAGTGTTGGGGGTCGCAAAGTGCAAACCAGGGATCTCAGCTGCAACTCCTGGCGACCCATAAATTACACCCTTGATGTTTTGCAACATCATTCATGCAAATCCATGCTCTAAAAGAGAACTTGGATATGCAGAATAAAAGAAACACACCTGTAGTTCAAGAAGTGTAGACTTACAAACTTGCTTTCTACTAATGAAACATTGTAGGGTTTACCCAAACTAATGACTTTGGGAATTAGAAGGGAAAATGTTAATAAAGTTTTGTTCCCATGCTTCCAAGCAAGTGAAAATATTTCCTGGTGAATTACATTTTTCAATAAGAGCTGATGATTATGTATACTTTTCTTACTTCAGAAAAGATTGGATTTTTCATCATGTTGAGATCCCTTTTCTATTAATGTATACTAAAATGAAAAAACAGTAAGACAACATTGCCACAGAGTGAGGTGCAGTATAAACCATATATTTCTTACCACTTAATATAATGAACTGTGCCACATGATTTGGTCCTACCCTGCCACATGATACCAGTGGCCATGCTTATGATCTGCGTCTGATGTGTCAGTGCACTAATGTACGCTGTGCAGGGATCTATGCAGGATCCCATGACCAGAGTATTGTATCCTGGATGGCCCACTCAGCCTCTCATCCTCCCATGGTCGATAACATGAGTATCATTGAGTTGGGTAACAATAAACAGCATTTCTATAGTGACTAGCGGCTCCTTGGAGGGATGGCATGCTTTACAAATGCATGTTGTGTTATTCCACTAAGCGCTTTGCAACGAGCGGACCGGTTCAGAACCAGCCCCTACCTCCTGTTGCCCCGGAGCCCCTGCCACCTCGTGCTCACCTGCTGCGTTCCAGACTCCGGCCCAGGACAGCTCCACGCAGAGGGCTAGCAGTGCCAGCGCAAGCCAGATGTGACGGTAACTCTTCATTGTGATTCGCCTTGGAGCGGGCATGCTTGGCACCCACCTTTAAAGGCTTCTGCAACCCAGGAGAGGATGGAAAAGGGAGGGCCCTCTGCAGAGCCCTTCCCTGGCAGGACTGTGCCTGGGCTTCTGCTGAACTCCCTTCCGCAAACATGCCCGGTGCCACCCGGAGCACACAGCCTCTCTCAACGTCAAACCTTCGGTTAAAGTGACCTGAGAACCCTCTTAGCAAACCCATTATGGAGATTTCTTTTGGAACAGCTGATGCAGACAGCATGTACTCTGCCTGCAGAGTCTTGGATGGCATCTGTGTGCTCCTTTCCTGGCACACCTCTCTGCCCATGTACTCAAATTCATGCAGATCCTACATCACCTGCTTGACAGCGCGTACGTCCCAAGAATCTAAAACAGGAGTTTTAGGACTGTGTATAGATGTTGTGAACTCATACTCTATCTACAATAATTATGGGCAGTCTCTCTAATGGCTATCTATGTCGATGGCGCAGAGGAGGACCCCTCATAAGTATGCATGGGTGGTGTGGCTAAGGGTTATCTTTGCCACCAGCACAGACTGGTGAACCCCAGTGCTTAATTTGAGTCAGTGGTTTCCAGTGCTCAGCACCAGCACATAACTGTAAACACTCACACTTTTGACAGTCTGCCACATGGTGGCACTGTTTGTCTAATTTACACATAAGCACAACAGATGTTTGTTAATTTAATATGTATTTAGTTTTATATAGCACGACCATGACCCTAGAGGGTATCAGAATGTTTTACAGATGATCAGGTTGAGAGAAACAGGTAAAGCAGACAACAGAAGCAATAATAATAATCACAATAACAGTGCAGGAAGTAGCGGGACCAAGGTGGGGGCGAAGCGCTCCCTTTAGTGCAACAGAGAGAATAACAGAACAGGCCATACTGCCTGAAGGCAGACTGCAAGCGGGGGCAGTGTGCATTACAGGTGCCGGCAGGGAGCGAACCTGGGAGCCAGAGCAGGAATTTGTTCATCAATAATACTTTCACTCATTTTGTTAAAGATGCAGGTGAAGGGTTAGCTCGAATTTCAGAAGGTAGGGAGCTCCAGATTCTCTTGCCGTGCCAGAGCAGGGTCTTTTGTAAGTTTTCTTCGTCTTGAATTTCCGAGGTTCTTAAGGTTGTACCGCCTCCCGATAGCTCCAGTTTTTGTACAATGTACCTCAGGGTGTTGGAGTGTAAGGCTTTATGTGTCATGCTGGCAATTGTGAACAAATTTTTTGCCTCATAAGGTAGCCAGTTTAGTTATTTCAGAAGAGGCGTGATGTGGTTATTGCATTTAGATCCAGTAATGAGCCTTGCAGCTGGGTTAGGGAGGCCCTAAGGGAAGGCCAGCCTTGACCTACGAAGGCCACAAAGGGTTAATTCAACCTGGAAATTACTAGAGCTCGAACAACTGACTTGAAGTCAACGAGAGGGAGGAAGGGTTTGATTTTCATTAAGATGCTGGGCTCGTCATAATGGCCGCGCCACTCCCCGCGCGACGAATTCCACGCCTTTGCGGACGTTCTACAGGAGTGGGCGGAGTCATTCCTCTGCACAACCCACCCCCCCCCCCGCGGGGGAATGACCCCCCGCGGTTAAGGGGTTAATAGGAATTCTGTTTCGAGAGTATTTATTTTGAGGAGGTTGCAGGTCAACAAGTTTTGAGTTTTTTTGTAGATTTGCGTTGAGAGACCTAATATTCTTCAGAGGAGGAGAATTTCAGGTAAAGTTGGGTGTCATCAGCATTCATGTGATAATTGACGTTTGAGGATTTCTGAATTTTGGTTAATGGCTCCATGAACATGTTAAAGAGAGTGGGTGAGAGCATGGAACCCTGTGGTACCCCTAATGTGACAGATGTAGAGGTGGACAGGTCTGACTCATCTTTCTTATTTGGGATCTTTTGTGGAGGAAGGAGGCAAACCACTCTAGGACTGGGCCAGAAAGCCCCATCCCCCATTCCAGTAAGTCAAGGAGGCTGTCATGTTTGACCATATGAAATGCTGATGAGAGGTCGAGGAGGATTGGAAGATAGGATTTATTTTGATCAATCATTCGTAGCTCATCGTCAACTATGTGAGTTAGGGCCGATTCAGAGCTGTGGTTCTGCCAGAAGCTGGATTGGTATTGGTCTAAGAGTTGAAATTGCTCTATCTGATCCCATAGCTGGGCATGGGCACATTTCTGGATGAGCTTTGAAAGAGTCGAGATGTTGAAGATAGGGCGGACGCTATTTAGATCAGTGTGGTCCGCTGTGGGGTTTGTTTTTAGAATGGAGGGTTATATGTCTAGACGTGAGGCAGTCAGGTATAGTACTGCCACTCAAGGCGTTGTTATAGCTTTGGGGGCCTTGAATACCCTACATTGTTCCATTTGTAGGACTGTGATAGATAGTAGTTGTGCTGGCATTGTCACTGGCAGGCGAAATGTGTGGCGCAAGCTACAGTGAACTCCTGTCTGAGGCGGGGGCACCTAAAATATTTACAAATTAAGCCCTGGTGCACCCACAGAGGTATGTATGGATGGTACAACTAATGGGTATCCGTGCCAATCACACAGACCAGCTGGCCTACCCACGGAGGTAACAGTGTTTTTTTTAAAGATTCTTCACAATCGAACCATAAATTATTATGAGTTATTCTATCATTGGATTTACACGTGTATTAACGTTGAGCGATTTCAATTGAAACAAGATCCTTATGACTTGTTTTCACACGGTTTTCAGACTAAGACAGAACAAGGCCTCAGTTAGTCCTCGGCTCCATCTTTCTTAAAATGGCTGCCGAATCACCGTGTTCATTTTGTGGTTATTTTTCTCGCTTGATACTGTATGCAGCAAGTAAGGCACTGTTTCTTTTTATACCATGTTTTTCTCAAAGACCTCGCAGGAGGAACCTTTTTGCTAGGTTTCAGGGCTCTTCCTGCCTGCACACTGCATTACAGTCATTCACAGTCATTTCCTGTTGTTCATGGAACCAGTTTGTTCTGCACCTCCTGAAGGCACTAGGTAGAAGGGGCGAATCAATTTTCAAGTAGTGGTTTAGCGCTGAGATGGTAGGATCATGTGACGTTGTACACATATGAAAAATAGTTTGCTGTAATAGTGTTTACACCGTGCTGACTATGCAGTTCCCATGATTTCCGAGGCTGAAAAGGGTTATATTAACCCTTGAATTCGGGTGAGCCAGACTCTTTCTCGAACGTCTATGGATGCTGCTAGATTTTCTATTAATTTCATGCACATTTGAGACTTAGGTCCCCATTTATTTATGGACAGACTGCCCATTTCTCTGCAATGGCGCCCTAAAGGCGATGACGCCTGCCTCGTTTATAGATGACCGCCACGCTGGTGGTCATTTCTAAAGTATTGATGCAGCCGCCGTCATGGCAGATCCAGTCGATGCTTTGCAGTTTGGGGGAAGGAGCCTTGCACCAAACTGGTTTCTTTTTCATTTTCAAGAAGTAAATCTTGAAGCGATTTCTTTTTTTAATGAAAAAAATAATACCTTCTCTAAGGGGGCATTTTTTTGTTTTTTACTGTTATTTGCCCCAGGTTTTGTCAGGCTGTGATGGACAATATAAAACAGCTCTATGTCTGCCCATCCTAATTGGGCTGTGAGACATATCTGATTTCCTGATGACCCTTACTCTGTTGGGCTGTCAGAGAAGTTTGGGTACGGTGGTGACAGAGTAGTCACCATTATACCCAAGCCTGCGGCCCGCGAGCATACAAATCGGCCTCTCACGCTGCCTGATTTTTGAACATTTGTGCATTATTCTTATAACAGAGAGCAGACGTTCTCTGGCAATTGGCCTGATGTATTTCGATTGACTTAATGCTGCGTTTGCTTTGTTTATAAATTCTGCATTGTACTTTAAATCTTATAATAAACCTTCATAGTTTTCAGAAAATTCTGATCTCAAACTCACTTGTAAGCCAGTCCTTTTCTTAGTGACTGTGGGCCCGATTCACAGAACTAACTTAAGACACAATCCTAAACTTACTACTTTTGGTATTCACAGAAGGCATTTAGTAGTAGTAGTAAAGTTAGGATTTTGTCTTAAGTTTGACTTAAGACAAACTTAAGACAGACTTAAGACAAACTTAAGACAGACTTAAGACAGACTTAAGACAAACTTAAGACAGACTTAAGACAAACTTAAGACAGACTTAAGACAGACTTAAGACAAACTTAAGCCAGACTTGAGACAAACTTAAGACAGACTTAAGACAAACTTAAGACAAACTTAAGACAGACTTAAGACAGACTTAAGATAGACTTAAGATAGACTTAAGACAGACTTAAGATAGACTTAAGACAGACTTAAGACAGACTTAAGATAGACTTAAGATAGACTTAAGATAGACTTAAGACAGACTTAAGACAGACTTAAGACAAACTTAAGACAGACTTAAGACAAACTTAAGACAAAATTCAAACTTTACTACTACTAAATGCCTTCTAT